>NC_090726.1:106518067-106758504 GCF_036898095.1 Palaemon carinicauda | reverse complement strand
TGTACCAGAGCGGCCAGCTCAGCAAGAGAACAATGTTAGCCCTACCACTCCACCCAAGGGAGGAGTTGTAGGACTAAGGACAGAGGTGTGTAGGCAGGCCTACACCAAAGGGATAGGTGGGGAGGGAGAAGAAGGGGTCTTTCTAATGAAGAGACTCTGCATGAGAGCGGCCACCAAGGTAAGGGAGAACGCTCCCTAACCTAGGATAGGTAGCCCAGATCAAGTACAGTACTAATGTACTGTCCCAAACTATAATAAGACAGAGTCTACCCCCAGAGTTCAACCTAGAGTAGGAGGACTAACTCCTAGGCTAGGAAAGCCTGAAAGACACATCGCTAGTTACAGGGAGGAAGGAGTGACCCAACCAAGTGCAACTGGGGAAGGGCAGGGCCCTTCCTAAGGTCTCAGGCCAATCGTCCAGGTAGGCCATTACCTGGACGCCTTGTAGGCGCAGTTGTTGAACGATAGTCTCTGCAATTTTCGTGAAGACCCTTGGAGCTATGTTCACCCCGAAGGGCATGGCTCTAAAAATGTACTTTCTTTTTTGAAACCTGAATCCTAGGTAGGAGGAGATCTGGCGATTCGTTGGAATGTGCCAATAGGCGTCCGCCATGTCTATGGAGACTGTGTATGCCTTTCTGGGCAATAGGTCCCTTATGTGCTGAAGGGTTAGCATCTTGAACTCGTTGTTCTCGATGAACTTGTTGAGAGGGGAGAAGTCCAAGATGACTGAGTTCGTCGGAGTCTTTTTTGGGAACACAGAACAGCCTTCCCTGAAACTTGATGGACTTTGCTCTCTTGATGACCCTTTTCTTCAAGAGTTCTCGGACTTATTCTTCCAGAACGGGGGTGAAGTGTTGGAAGAATTGAGGAAATGCTAGTGGTACTATCCGCCAGCTCCAGCCTAGTCCGTTCTTGACAATGCTGTGGTCCCAGGGATCGAAGATCCAATTATCCCGGAAAAGACAGTCTTCCTCCTACCGGAAGCAACTCATGGCTTCTGATTTCCGGAGGTCTTGCCTCCTCGACCGCTTGCCCCTTTACCCCTCTCCCTCTGGAGGGAAGTCTAGAGGAGTCTCTCCCTGAGCCTCTGCCTCTGGCACTAAAGGTAGTAGTCTGCCTCTTATAAGTGGGAGTAAAGGCTGGTGACTGAGTCACCACTTGCTGGGGTACCTGTTGGAAAGTGGGTTGGGCTTGTGCCACTAGCAGTGGTGTTGCGGTCACGGGAAGTTGGCGTTTTGCCGGGCGAGATGGCAGCCTTGGTCTTTTGGATTTCTTCTTTGGTTGGGGACCCTCATCCGGAGCAGACTTCCTCTTCGCTGACATACCCCACTTTTGGAGAAGGTTTCTATTCTCCGTGGCGGCCTTGTCGACGATCTCCTTGACTAAGTCATAAGGGGAGAGATCCTTTCCCCATATGTTGGAAGAAATCAACTTCCTGGGTACGTGTTTGATGGTCGCAGACGCGAACACGAAGTCCCTGCACGCCCGTCGTGCCCTGACAAAGCTGTAGAAATCTTTTGTCAGGGTTGCCAAGTGAGTCTTGGCTAGGACCTTGAACATGTCTGGGGTCTTCTATTCCCCGGCCATTGTCTCCATGGACACCTGGAGGGAGAGAGAAGCAGGTAGTCTCTCCTTTGTATCCTGTTCTCTACGCAGGAGAAACTCGGATAACTTGGGGAGGTTCTTGCTGAACTGGCGTCCAGCAATGTCAGCCTCCAACTTCCCGACTGAAAAGGTCAACTGGATGTCCTTCCAGTCCTTGTCATCAGGTGGCAGAGCTAGGGAGAGGGGCCTACACTCCTCGAGGGTAGGGTAAGGTTTCCCCGCTTCCACTTCCTTCAGTACTGCCTTGAAGGATTTTTCCTCGAAGGGAAAAACCATGGTATTGGGTGCAAGGAAGGATGGGTGCTTCTTGCTTAGAGCCGGCATCTTGGAGGTGATGGAATGGTAAAAAACTATGACCTCCTTGGCCTCCGTTTCTTCTTTGGAAGAAGGTTGTTTCCTGAGACGAACAAAGCAGTCCAGGTAGGACTCGAAGTTTGGCCAGAATTCCACATCTTCAATGGGGATGGCGCCCAGCTTGTCCGAGATTATTATCCTGCCGTTGGTGATAGGCATGGGCTGGTCTCTGAGCAGGAGGGAAGATCCTTGACGTTGAGTCTCTTCTGAGACCCCCGTTGAAGCGTCAGGCGGAGAAGCTCCTTCTTGAACTCCGCATCCCTCTGCTTGATCTTCTCGTCGAAGATCGCCATCATGGCCTGAATGGTGGCCATGGTATCGTCCGATTTTGTAGGTAGAGGAGAGGACGATGTAGAAGGTACCGGTTCTGGGGCAGGAGCCGACGACACGGAGAGGGATGCCACATCCTCCTCTTCCGACTAAGGAGCAACTGTAGACTCCTCTTCTTCACCATCGGCCAAAAGGTCCTTCTCGGTGCCCTCTGACACCACCGACATCCGATCGTCCTCTATGTGGATGTCCTTCATTGCATCCAAGAGGTCTGAATCCACCGACAGCTGGATGCATGGGATCTCAGGGCGAGGCTGAGGGATTATGGCATCCGCAGATGCCCTAGGGAAAAGCATGGCTCTCATCCGCTCGTTAGGAAAATAAGTTCCCGTGGAGTTCTCCTGGAAACCACGCACCCACTTGCATAGTTTCTCCCGAGCGATATCCCTTGACTCCGCAGACTGGGAAGACTCAAATCCCTCATGCAACAGGTGTTTGCACGTGGTACATGCCTGTGGGTCCCAATACTTCAGAGATCCCTTTTATAATGGAGCAATGGGAGTGCATCCGGCACCCCAGATGGCCATAAAAGTCCTTGCGGCGCACGATACAGAACGGACTCTCACACTGGATGTACTCCTCCTGTAAAGAGAAGAAAAGAATATGAGTATATTGAAGTCTATCACAGAAGACTTAAAATCATATTAATTATTATAATATAAAATCCTTTCTTAATGTAAGCTTAGGATAGGTAAGCTGGAAATGAAATAGGAAAGACACATACGTGTGAATCCCGCCCAACCAATTGCTGTGATCTTTCCCATTATTAATCCTAGGACGTCCTTTGTAAGAGGTCCAATGGAAGATTCCAGCCCGTAGGGGTAGAGTAGTGTAAACAACACACACTTCCAAGGCATTAATAATGAGAATTGGAGGAGCTGATGAACAATCAGCGTAGAGGAAAGGGGGAAGTCAGTCCCCCAATTCAGGTAGGTCTCAACAAGGGACTGGGCATGGACGCACAGAGTATGCTGGAAACATACCTATTGTATAAATATATACCATAGTTTTCTGTCTGAGGTATGTAGCAATACCACAGATGTACTGACTATTGTATATTCCCATACAATAGACCTTACCGGCATGCCGCCTGCAAGGCTAGTACTTTAGGATAACTCAACTGGCGCAGTACTTCAATGTTTATATGGCTAGCAGCCCGCCGGCATGTCGCCGGCAGAAGGCACACCACTCCAGGCATCATTCAATGTGGCTGGGTAGTGGAGAAGCCTTCTGCATCGTCGGCGGTCCGCCGAATTAGCGGCGACCCTCTGCCAGTCGGTGGGCTACTGACTGAAGGCACACCAACCCAGCCATCATGCAATGTGGCTCAGTAGTGGCCTAGGCATACACTGCCGGCTCTCGCCGGCAGAGTCAAAAGTGACAGTGAGTTAATGGCTGACAGACCACCAACCTTACCTGCCTTCTGCCGGCAGGGTTAGTGGCCGGCAGTCAACATAGTTGACAGTACTAGCCCATAGAGAGAGAGAAAGCAATGAGTGAAGGGAGATGAAAGGGTGGTGGCGAATCCACCCTGACTCTGCCTTCCTCTGGAAAGAGGGTTCAAATTGAAGGGGAGGACATATCAGTGATCAGGCTTCCATCCATCCGCAGCCATGCTGGTAACAGAAAGACAAGGGCAACGGATGGCAGTCCAAGGGAGGACCGAAGAACACTCTAAAGCATCAAAGGGAGATCTCCCACCGGCAGCTAGACCTGCCGAAACAGCTACCCCAGAGCGTTATGTGCAAGAGGGAAGCTGAACGGCTAGACCCACCGGCGCTCGGTGGGATTGTAGGACAGCGGACACTGAGGTGTGAAGGCTAGGCCATCACCAAAGGACAGAGAGGGTCAGGGGAAAGGGTCCTGTGAAGGGTGTGGGAGGAGGCGGTGTAAGCTGTCCTTGTCACGTCAACAAGGGAACTCTGTTTCAGTACCAACGCCATCCCAGGTGTTGGGAGAGTACATTCTCCAGCCTAGGGTGGGCTAGTACAGTAAAGGGACTGGCATCATCAAGCCGTCCTAAACTATAAAGAAACAGAATCCCCATGCTTGCCTAACCTAGGCCAAAGGATATTAATATCCTTCAGCCTAGAGTCTGCAAGCACAGGACTAGTCGCTAGACTACAGGGCAAAGGGGATCCCATAATCCCCCCAGGTGCAGCCTAGGGGGGCAACGCCCCCTATGCTAACCAACCATGTCCAACAGGAGAGTACATTCACCTTTTTGGTTAATTGAACCTTGATTCAAGTAAAAAACTGGCATTTATACAAAGTAAAGAAAATACTCAACTTTCCAGAGGCAGATGAGGCTGGAGAAAGCATTATAAAAGCAAATAAATCAAAAAATAGCATAAGAGCATAGGGAAAACACCGAGTTATGGCACTACGAATATAGGAATGACAAGATGGCGCCCGGACGTGACGTCATACAGGTACTCAAAACAGTAATGACTCGTGCGTGCCTTAATAACGGCTCTCCTTCGATTCTTGCCACTTTCCCTCTCGAAGCGAAAATGCTATTCGGGGTGAAGATAGTTATGTGGCGTGTCAAGAATACGTCCTCTGATATTATGCGATATCCCTATAGGTGAAAGTTAGGGATATTCGCTCCAGGAGTTAGAATTCTGGATACCTTAAGGTAAAATTCTCTGGGATATATCACTGTAGTCAAATATAACCTAGGAAGCTACTTTAAAGGGACTTCCATCAGGACGACATGGCCTAAGCCCAAAAAACGGATTTTGAGATAGCCATGTCGTCCTGATGGAAGGTTCCTTCAGTAGCTTCCTAGGGTATATTTAACTACAGTGGATATTCCCAGAGAATTAAACTAAAGGTTATCACAGAATTCTAACTTCTGGTGCGAGTACCCTAAAGGTTTCCCTCTAGGATATCGTATATCAACAGGGGACGCATGTATTAACACGCCACATAGCTATCTGCACCCCATATAGAGTTAACACTTCGATATGCGAATGGGCAGAGTAACTGAGGAGCCGTTCCAAAGTTTTTCTCATCCGTGGCTACTTTTGGTACTCGAGACATAAACAAACGGGCGCCATTGCTAAATGACGTCACGTCCGTCCTAATCCTTTCACTTGTAGCTCCTACGTTAAATCGGATTTTCCCAAGTGCCTCTTTTATCTGCTTACATCGCCGTTATGTCGCAGCCTTCAGCCTCGCCTTCTTCTGGAAAGTTGAGTACCAGGTCCTAGTATTGTTTAAATAAGCTCTGGCTGTAAAGTAACTTCTATTTTTCCTAAAATAATTGTGCTTTGTGGCGGAGCTGTGCCGATACCGGATGCGCCATGACGGCGTCGCTGTTCACGTTGCATGCTTTATTTAGTTAGCCAGAACAGCCTTCTCCGGTCCTTTAACTAATTAATATTATTAGTTATTTAGTCTTCATAGCTAGGAAATCATTATATCGTGTTTTAGCGCTCGTTAGACTACGGTCGTTGATCGACCCCAAACTAGATTGCTAGCCTAGTGCTCACTTTCATGCATGATATATATCAGTGTTCCTAAATTAAGTTATGAAGATTTTGGCATTATTAAACATACTAGTTACTGTGATGTATGTGTTTTCGCCTTCGGGGACCATACAAGGGAGTGAGTTGGTTTGTGTACCAACCCCCTCCTAACCTAATGTAGGAGCCCTTGTATGCTTCCTATTCCCCTTACCTACGGGTAATTCCCTCTGGGTAGCCTTGCTTTTCCCTTATTCTATAATAGGGAGAATCTTGTCTTCACCCAGAGTATTTATCCTTTCTCAGCCTACCCTAAGGGAATGAACCCCCCTTAGGGTCTTGCTTGAGACATTAGGAAGGGCTCTGCCCTTCCCCAGTTGCACTTGGTTGGGTTACTCCTTCCTCCCTGCAGCTAGCGATGTGTCTTTCCAGGCTTTCCTAGCCTAGGAGTTGGTCCTCCTAATCTAGGTTAAGCTCTGGGGGCAGACTCTGGCTTATTATAGTTTAGGACAGTACATTAGTACTGTACCTGATCTGGGCTACCTATCCTAGGTTAGGGAGTGTTCTCCCTTGCCTTGGTGGCCTCTCTCATACAGAGTCTACCAATTTAAGAAAGACCCCTACTTCTCCCTCCCCACTCTATCCCTTTGGTGTAGGCCTGCCTACACACCTCTGTCCTCGGTCCTACAACTCCTCCCTTGGGTGGAGTGGTAGGGCTAACCTTGTTCTCCTGCTGAACTGGCCGCTCTGGTACAGATACCCTTCATAGCGTTCTATAAGGGTGGTTGCCGTTGGCGGTCCTGCCGGCGGAGGATTCCCTCTCTTTGAGTGCTCTCTATCCCTCCCTTGGGTTACCTCAGGCTCCCGGCCGTCTGCCTGCCCACTGCCGCCGGATGTTAGGAGTACCTATTCCTATCATGAGTGCACTCTCTCCGGAGGGATGCCGGAGGGGTATAGGATATTACCCCTCCCATCCCTCCTTACCTTTCTCTCTCTCTATCATGGTGCCGGTCCCTTGCCGCCTCTACTGCCGGCGATAACCGCCACTACCTCAGGTGACCTCTATTCATAAGATACCTCCCCTCTAAGACGTCAGCCTACCGCTTGCCGGAGGCTGCCGCCTTCCGTCGACATTCCGCCGACGTCCCACCCCTTATATTTACCTAGCGACAGCCGGCCGACTGCCGGAGTCTGCCGCCCACATGCCGGAATTGATTGCCGGCAATCTAGGTATCCGCCCTTATATATATATATATATATATATATATATATATATATATATCTTATGAATTGAACTAAGGATCACCATGCCGTCAGCCTCCGGCTGCCGGAGCCCGCCGCCTCTGCCAGCGATCCGCCGCTGTGCTGGTAGTCGCCACTGTGGTATTGTCCATCTCGGTTGCTCAGTGTGTCTTCCTTGATGTTTTCCACCCTGCAGGACCGGCCTCTGGCATTCCGTCGGTCTGCCGGAGCCCCCTAATGAGGCGCTAAGGGACATGTACTCCTTCCTTGGCTGCCGGCAACATGCCGGCAGTCAATCTGATGCAGCCAGATAGCCTGGACACCTCCATATAGGTATTGTTATACCAACTAATATAGTGGCTATGCTGTTTTATTACACATTACAACATTTCCAGCATATTCTGTGCATCTCAGTGCAGTCGATTGCCGGAACCTACATTTTACTAAGGGGTTTATCCTATTTTCCCCTCTCCCCCAAGGCTCTGAGTGGTCTCAGATCCTTTTACACTCTGCGGACAATTCCTTTTTTAGGAAGCCTAGCTTGGCTCATCCATACGGATTTTCCCTCATTTGAGACCCTCGGGTCCTAAGGAATTGTCTACGGATAAGGTTACGGTAACCGGCTGGGCGGGATTCACAAGTATGTGTCTATCTACTTCCTACTTTCTGCTCATCAATCTTGAATATTAATATGCTATTATAGATTAAGTTATTCTTATGTCTAGAGTAATGTAAGTCATTCTTCGGCCTTCCATGTACTCATGATCTCTTTCTTTTACAGGAGGAGTATATGACAAAGCAACTTCTGTGGAGTTAAGCGCCCGGACTTCTACGGGCACAAGGCGTGCCGGACCCACGCCCCCTGCGCCGCCAAGAAAGGCGACCTTAAATTCTGGGACCCGCAGAACTGTTCAGTCTGCAAGAGTCTTCTTGACGAGGCGTTCAACGATCCTCTTACCACGGAGGTAAGGGACATCGCTAGAGAGAAGCTACGCAAATGGGTGCGAGGCTTCCAAAAGAACGTCTCTGGACCGTATCTTCCCAATGAAGATTTGAGGCCTTTGCTTTTTCCGAAAGCATCCAAGGACTCGGTGGTCCCTCGAGAACAAATTCCCACCGTCCAAATAGTGGTCGAACCCGACATCGTCATGGCACAGTCCATGCGTGAGTGCCATCTTGATTCCGACAACGTGGAATGTATGTCGGAGGTGTCTGAAGAGACGGAGAAGAACCTCATGGGCGAAGAGCTCGACTATGAGGAAGATCAGGTGGAATACCCTAACTCAGAGAACGAGGCCGCTCCAGCTCCACCAGCAACTCCAGTACCGTCCGAGGAACCTGTTCCTTCGACTTCTGCCACCCCGGACCCCCTTCCATCGGCCACTCATGAGGTCTTCAGAATGCTTGAAGCCCTGATGGACAAGAAGCTGAGAGAGACCCAGGAACAATTCCGGACGACTTTCGTTGGCTTCAAACAACCGAAAAAAATTTCGGTTAAGGACCTCTCCACTTGCTCGGAAGCTAATCCTTGGAGATACGCCGAGCATATGCTAATCACTACTGGCAAAATCTTCATTAGTGAAAGGGTTGGCTCTATTCTTCTGGAAGAAATGGAGTTCTTCCCGAACTCCGAGGCTTATCCGGACTGTTACGTCCGGCTCAGGTCCGAACCAGCCTCAAAAGAAGAGACCGAACCTAAGGAAGTGATAGTGTTCGATCTCGCAAAGGCCCAAGCTATGCTAGCTCAAGCTGTGAAGAGTCGGGGTTTCACAAACTCCAAGATGCCAGCGCTGAGCAAGAAGCATCCAACCTTTGTTGCTCCAGCTTCTGCGACCTTCCCCTTCATTGAAAATGCCTTCCAAGCGGTCATGAAGGCTGTGGAGGAAGGGAAACCTTGCCCTGCACTGGAGGAGTGCAGACCCTTCTCCCTCACTCTTTCCCCCGATGACAGGTACTGGAAAGACATCCAGCTTACTTTCACGGTAGGGAAACTAGAACCTGATGTGGCTGGTCGTCAGTTCAACGAGGACCTCCCACGACTGAATGATCATCTCCTTCGTAGGGAACAGAATACTAAGGAGAGACTCGCCGCTTTGCTGTCACATCAGGTACAGCTAGAACTCATGGCCGGGGACACCAGAATCCCGGATTTTTACATGGTCCTTGCTAAGTAACACCTAGTGACTGTGACCAAGGATCTGTACAGTTTTGCTAGGGCTCGCAGAGCCTGTAGAGAATTCGTGTTCGCCAGTGCAACGGTGAAACACGAACCTCGGAGACTGATTTCCTCCAATATCTGGGGCAAACATCTCTTCCTGTCCGCCTTGGTGAAAGAGATAGTTGACAAAGCTTCTACGGAGAACCGGAACCTTCTCCACAAGTGGGGCATGTCCCGAAAGAGGAAGTCCTCTCAGGACGATGGCCCTCAGCCTAAGAGAAAATCCTCAAAGACGAGGCCCCAGCAACGTCAACCAAGACGTCAGTTTCCGAGTCTTGCTACTCCCCAAGTGGCTGCACAGCCACAGCAGACCTTTCAACTGGTCCCCCAGCCGGTGGTGTCGCAGTCGCCGGTCTTCACCCCTGCCTATGAGTAACATTCCACTACCTTTCGTCCCAGAGGTAGGGGCTCAGGCAGAGGCTCCGGCAGAGATTCTTCTCGCCGTCCCTCCAGAGGCAGAGGAGGAAGGGGAGCTAGCGGCCGAGGTGGCAAACCCTCGGGACACCAGAAGCAATGAAGTGCTTCCGGTGGTAGGAAGACTCCGCCAATTCCAGGATCGTTGGACCTTCGATCCTTGGGCACACAGCATCGTCAAGAAAGGACTGGGATGGAGCTGGACTCAACCACCCCCATCGTTCCAGCAATTCTTCCAACAGTCAACCCCCCTCCTGGAAGAATATGTCCTAGAACTCTTGAACAAGAAGTTGATCAAGAGGGTAAAGTCAACCAGGTTCCAAGGGAGACTCTTTTGTGTTCCCAAGAAAGACTCAGACAAACTCAGTCATTCTAGACTTGTCCCCTCTCAACAAGTTCATTGCGAACAACAAATTCAAGATGCTGACTCTGCAACAGATAAGGACCCTTCTGCCTCGCAGGGCCTACACGGTTTCCATAGACCTGGCGGATGCCTACTGGCACATTCCAATGAATCACTACGCTTCCTCCTACCTAGGATTTCGACTCCAAAGGAAAAGTTACGCCTTCAGGGCCATGCCCTTCGGGCTCAACATGGCTCCACGAATCTTCACCAAACTGGCAGACGCAATCGTCCAACAGCTATGTCTTCAGGGCGTCCAAGTGATGGCCTACCTAGACGACTGGCTAGTCTGGTTGACATTGCCCGAAGATTGTCTGAGAGCCTGCAACAAAGTCACCCAGTTCCTAGAGCATCTGGGTTTCAAGATAAACGCCGAGAAATCTCGCCTCTCTCCAGCTCAGAAGTTCCAATGGTTGGGAATCCATTGGGATCTTCAGTCACACCGCCTTTCCATTCCACAGAAGAAAAGGAAGGAAATAGCAGGGTCTGTCAGAAGGCTTCTAAAATCCAAACGGATCTCAAGACGTCAACAGGAACAAGTCCTCGGCTCTCTACGGCATAATGTAACCAATTCCTAGCAATGAAAACTAAATAGCTAAATAATGAGGTAGAAGCTATTAAACTGGCAAAGTCGTTCCGGCTAATTAAATAAAGCATGCGTTACGAACGACAGCGCCGAGACGCCTCCGGTCTAGGCAAGAGCTCTGCCACGAAACAAATCCCTATTTATTTCGAGAAAAACGTTACTTTACGGCCAGAGCTACATTTATACGATATAAGAGGTAAATACTTAACTTTCCAGAGGTAGAAGAAGCTGAAGATTGCGACATGATATCCGAAATAGCGAAAGAACTGGGAAAAAACACCTGGTCAGGACGCTACAGCGAAAGGAATGAAGATGGCGGGCGGATACTACGTCATCCAAGATGGCGACGGGTATGACGTCATCCGAGTGCCCATAACAGTAACGGAGGAGGAGAACTTTGTAACGGCTCCTCCCTTATCTTGCCACTTCTTCTCCCTCGGAGCGTAAATGCTATGTGGGGTGCAGATAGCTATGTGGCGTGTCAAGAATACGTCCCCTGTTATTATGTGATATCCTAAAAGGCAACTTTAAGGATATTCGCACCGGAAGTTAGAATTCTGGAGACCTTTAGTTTAATTCTCTGGGAATATCCACTGTAGTCAAATATACCCTAGGAAGCTACTGAAGGAACCTTTCATCAGGACGACATGGCCTGAGCCCAAAAAATCCTATCACGAGAGAGCACTGGGAAAAACCACTGAGCTGAAGCGCTACAGAAAAAGGAATAAAGATGGCGGACGATTATGGTGCCATCTGAGTACTCAAACAGTAATGGAGGAAGGAGAACTTTATAACGGCTCCTCTTTTATTTTGCCACTTTTCCCTCTCGAAGCATAAACGCTATGCGGGGTGCAGATTGCTATGAGGCGTGTCAAGAATACGTCCCCTGATATTATGCGATATCCTAAGATTAAACTTTAAAGATATTTGCCCCAGGAGTTAGAATTCTGGAGACCTTAAATTAAATTCTCTGGGAATATCACTGTAGTCAAATATACCCTAGGCAAGCTACTTAATGGAACCTTTCATTAGGACGACATGGCCTGAGCCCAAAAACACCATTATAATTACCCTATCTAACTTCTCAGAGGCTAGGATACAGCATCACACAACTGTCAGCGCACCAACAGGAAAAAAGGCTCGCCCTTCGCAAAGGGGAACACTATAGACATGCCGTAAGCCAGCATGAGAACGTATGTGTAGCATGATGGACCGACGGACAGGCCAGATACAACAAGACAAAAGAAGAATCCCAGAGACTAAAAAAACAGGTAGTAAGACATTCAGTGAACCAACTGAACAAGATAAATGAGCTCACCCTTCGCAAAGGGGATCTCCAAAACTGTGCCTTCCTAGCCCTGAGAGAACTCAGATGCTTGTAGCACGATGGACATGAGCCAAAACGGTCGGAGAACCGAGAAACACCAACAAGTGGGACAAAAAACTCAGAAACTAGCATGACTGAGGAAAAACCTTCCCAAGGGAAGTAACCACTGTCAACGAAACCGGAACTCAAGACCTAAAACTAAAACTGCGAGTCCGTCTCCAACAAAAAACTTACCGACTCTAGGCTAGGCTAGTCGAAACCGATACAAACTCAAAAAGACTTAAATAATAAAAATGCAATGTAAATGCTAGTTCAAACGGATTTTGAAGCAAAGCAAAAAATATTTTTTTTGGTGAGATGGCCATGTTGTCCTGATGGAAGGTTCCTTTAGGCAGCTTTCTAAGGGATATTTAGCTACAGTGATACTCCCAGAGAATTGACCATAGGTCTCCAGAATTCTAACTCCTGGCGCGAGTATCCTTAAAAATTTTCTTAAGGATATCGCATAATATCAGGGGATGTATTTCTTGATACGACACATGGCAATCTTCACCCCAAATAGAGTTTTTGCTCTGAGGGGGAAGAGTGGCAAAATTGAAGGGGAGCCGTCATCAAGGCTACCCGGTGGATCCCCTTCCCGTACTACTACAGGGCCCAACATGGCTACCCATTCCTTGTAGCAATTAAGCAGGGATGGCTACAGATAGAGTAGTTTCGGGTGGGGATTGTTACGTATGTACACTCCTTTTCTTAGAAAAGGAGGGCGGGTCCATCAGGACGACATGTCCATCTCACCAAAAATAGATTTTTCGCTTTGCTTCAAAATCCGTTTTTTTTGCTCAAGCCATGTCATCCTGATGGAAGCTTACCAGAGAATTACTTGAAAGTATTATATCTGTGGGTTTGTATAAATGCCTTAACCTTGAGTCAGCTTCTATATGGTCACCGAGACCACCTAATATATGACGGTACCGTTATTCGTCATATCCGCTAAGCTTGGAACAATCTTAGGGCTTCCTGCCCCCTGCAGGGAAATTGTCAACTTGACTATAGAAGCGAAAAGGTTTGTATATATGTCGGAACAAATGTAATTTATCTTACTATAATTATGTTCACATGTATTGGCACCTTCAAGTGTTTACCTTATTTTGAGGAAAATAAGTCAGAAACTCTAATTTTATTCAGCTACTTTTGGGGCGAATAAGACGCAAATACATTTTCTTCATTTATTTGTATAAACAACATAAATGTAACAACTGATGTACTAAAACAGAATCATATACTATACAGCCAACATTCTAAAGGTACATATATATTTATCACCTGTAAGGAAAGAAATATATTAGTAATCATAGCCACTCGAAATCATTGTAAAATTATTAAGATAATTTCACTGTAAATGTTGGATGAATTTCAACACTGTGTACAAGTGTACACATGACACTGGTGTTATTGGTTTGATTCTACACCTATAAAGAACAGTCCTAGGGGCACCAGGGTGACCCTTAATAAAAAGTGTTACACTGAAAGGTGTTAACACCTTTTCACCCAAATTGTAAAAGTCCCAAATAGTTCACTGTTCATCACAGCACTAGACGACAGGTTTTACAACACTACCTGCCGCCACCACAAAGTGTTTCAGCTCGTGCACTTGCTTTGCATAATGTTTATAGAAGACTCTAGAGGATTTCCAACCAGTGTATGAGCGGAGTCCATACACTGAAAAAAGTTCAGCGAGGAAGCAATATTCTCGCATCATGGCCTGCAGGTGTACTGTCAGGATCCACCCTGCGAATGAAGTAGGTGAGCTTTGCCCTCAGTTGTTTCAGGGATAAGTTTGATCCTAAGGTTTCGCCTTTGAAGAGCTGTCCTCCCTTGAAGTCTAATGTTCTTCGAAGATAGACCTTTGGACACTCTACTGGACATAGAGAAACATCTTCCTTCAGAGGGCAGATTCTCCAGGGACCCCACCTTTTGGTGGGTAGCTCGTTTTTGGCGAAAAAGGTAGGAACGGGAAAAAGATTCAGTTCTCCCACTTCTGTGAGCTAAATATGGCCCTCGTCTCTTGATAGGGCTACTGTATCACTTTTTGTGTTAGATCCTTTAGAGAGCAATCTTCGTTGTTCAAGTTCGAAGCATAGTGCAAGAGTTTGTCCAGAGACCATGAAATGGGCTTCGGAGGGGCTGCTGGTTTAAGCCCAGCGCATACTTTCGGAATCTTGCTGAAGATTTCATTCGACAGGTCCACCTGGAAGGCGTATAGAAGAGGTCTAGTCAAAGCTGACTTATAGGTAGTTATCGTGGTGGAGGCCATACCTTACTTGTGAAGGTGGACGAAGAAGGACAGGCAGAAGTCTATCGAGATTTCCGTCGGTTTTTTGGATTTTACAAAACCAACCGATTTTTTCCAAGATGATTCATATTGTCTTTTGGTTGTCTTTGACTTGTATTCTTCTAGAAAGTCTATACTGTCTTTCAAGATCCCAAATCTTTTCTTGACTGCTAAGGCGAGAAAATCATGAGATGAAGGTTTTGGGTTCTCTGTGATGAAGCGAAGACAATCGACTTCTGAACCAGTTGGGATAGAGCTGGGTTCGGTAGAGGGAATAGCCTCAACTTAAGTTCTATCACCAGAGGGAACCAATTGCTCTTGGGCCACTTGGGGGCCACTACTGCTGCAGTTCCCTTGAAGGATCTCAGCTTGTTGAGGACCTTTAGCAGGAGAATTGTTAGTGGGAACAGGTAGATGTGGATCCATCTCTGTTCCAATCGAGTGATATGGCGTCCGTCGCCTCTGCCTGAGGGTCCTCGTGTGGGGCTACGTATCGAGGTAGTTTCTTGTTGTCGCTCGTTGCGAAGAGGTCGATCTGCAGTTCTGCGACTTTTTCCAAGATGAAGGAGAATGAGTCTGCGTCTAGGGACCATTCTGACTCTATCGGCTTTAGCCTGGATAGAGCATCCGCCGTCACATTACGGAACCCTTGTAGGTGAACTGCCGATAAGTGCCATCTTTTCTTTCTTGCCAAGCGAAAGATGGCCAGCATCACGTGATTGATGTGGGGCGATCTCGAGCCTTGTCGGTTCAGACATCTCACTATCACTTCGCTGTCCAAGACCAGCCTGATGTGGGCTGATCTGTGAGGGGATAGCTTCTTCGACGTCAGGAGGACTGCCATGGCCTCCAGAATGTTGATGTGAAAGGTCTCGAACAGGGATGACCAGGTCCCTTGAGCTTTCCTTTGATGGGAATGACCTCCCCATCCTTCCGTCAAGGCATCTGTATGGATGATTACCGTTGGGGGAGGTGGTTGTAAGGGAACAGTCCTTGCTAGGCTCTTGACCTTCGACCACGGCTTGAGAAGCGATCATAGTAAGGTCGGTACCGGCCTCTGTAAATCTCTTCGAGTGTTTGATGCGTATCTTCTCCAGACTCCTGACGCATCTTTCAGCTGTGCTCTTAGCACTGGGTCTGTTACTGCTGCAAACTGGAGAGAGCCCAGTACTCTTTCCTGTTGGCATCTTGAGATCCTGTTGGATTTCAGTAGTCTCTTGACAGAACCCGTGATCTCTCTCCTCTTTTTTGGTGGAATGGAGAGACGGTGTGACTGCAAGTTCCAATGGATTCCCAGCCATTGAAACTCTTGAGCTGGAGAGAGGCGAGACTTCGTGTAGTTGATCTTGAATCCCAGATGTTCCAGGAACTGGATAATTTTCTTGGATGCCTGCAGACAAGCAGTCTTGGATGCTGCCCACACCAGCCAGTCGTCCAGGTATGCGGCTACCTGTATGCCTTCTAAGTGTAGCTGTTGTACGACTGTGTCCGCAAGTTTCGTGAAGATCCTTGGGGCTATGTTTAGTCCAAAGGGCACGGCTCTGAAGACATACTTTGTCTTCTGTAACTTGAATCTTAGGTAGGAGGGGAGGGGGCAACTGACTGGAAGGTGCCAGTAAGCATCTGCCAGGTCTATTGAGACTGTGTACGACCCTTTCGGTAACAGGGTCCTTATGTGTTGAAGGGTTAGCATCCTGAACTTGTTGTTTTTTATGAACTTGTTGAGTGGCAACAAGTGTAGAATAACTCTGAGTTTGTCTGAGTCCTTCTAGGGAACACAGAACAGCCTTCCCTGGAATTTGATGGACTTCGGTTTCCTTATAACCTTTTTGTTCAAGAGTTCTAAGGTATATTCTTCCAGTAAGGGGGTGGAGTGCTGGAAGAACTGAAGAAATGAAGGTGGAGATTTGTTCCATTTCTATCCTAGTCCATTCTTGATTAGGCTGTGGGCTTAGGGATCGAAGGTCCAACGATCCTGAAAGTGGATGAGTCTCCCTCTTACCTGGAGCATCTCATTGCTTGGATGGTCCTGAGGGTTTGCCACCCTGACCACGTCCTCCCCTACCTCGTGAGGGGTTTCTTGAGGAGCCCCGTCTAGATCCTCATTCTTTCGGGTGAAAGGTTGTGGTGTACCTCTCAAAACCTGTTGAGACACCACTTGGAAGGTGATTTGTGGTTGAGCGACCACTTGGGGCATCGTGGTCATGGTGACCGTGGGATGTTGTTGTTGTACAGGCCGAGAAGGTAGTCTTGACTTCTTTGTCTTCCTCTTAGGTTGGGGACCAGCATCAGGGGAAGATTTTCTCTTCGAAGACATACCCCACTTTTGGAGAAGATTCCTATTCTCCGTGGCAGCTTTTTCGACGACTTCTTGGACTACTTCCTTTGGGAAGAGGTCCTTGCCCCAGATACAGGAAGTAATCAGCTTCCTGGGTTCGTGTTTAACCGTTGTATTGGCAAACACAAACTCACTGCAAGTCCTCCTGGCCTTCACGAAAGCGTACAAGTCCTTGACTAGAGTGGTCATGTGCATCTTGACCAGGACTGTGTACATGTCTGGGGTGCTAGCAACGCCTGCACACATCTCCATGCAGTTCTGGAGGGAAAGAGAGGCGGCTAGTCTCTCCTTTGTCTCCTGCTCTCTTCTCAGGAGAGAGTTCGACAACTTCGGGAGGTTCTCGCTGAACTGCTGTCCTGCGATGTCCACAAGTTTCGAGACTGAGAAGGTTAGGTGGACCTCCTTCCATTTCTTCTCATCTGTGGGCAAGGCTAGAGACAATGGCCTACACTCCTCTAGCATAGGGCATGGTTTGCCTGTATCAATAGCCTTTAGCACACTTTGAAGAGCTTTCGACGAGAAGGGGAAAGCTCTTGAAGAAGGAGCAAGAAAAGTAGGGTGTTTCTTGCTCAGTGCAGAAACTCTCGAGTTGGTATATAGTGCCTTCTTTAGGCTACTTGTCAAGAGAGCCTGTGCCTTGTCGTGGTCGAAGACCATGACCTCCTTTGGTTCTGTCTCTTCTTTAGACGCTGGCTCACTCTTCAGTCGGATGAAACACTCTGAGTAAGCCGCAAAGTTTGGCCAAAATTCGATGTCGTCCAGGTGGACAGCTCCCATCTTCTCCGAAATGTAGAGTTTACCATTGGTAATAGGCATGAACTCTGCATACCTCCAGGGATTGGTTTCGGAGCAGGGTGGTAGGTCCTTCACTCTGGGTCGCTTGTAAGACCCTCGGGAAGTGACGATCCGAGTTGCTTCACGGAACTCCTTCGTCATCTCCTTCTTCATATCTACATTTTCTTTACGTAGAGCGCCCATTAGCAAAGTAAAGTGGGCCATAACTGCTTGACCCAGCGAGTCTAATGGAGGGGTAAGAGCCGAAGACGTAGACGGTGTTGGCTGGAAGGCCGACACAGGCAGAGGGAGGTCCTCCACTTCTGCCAAGTCGAGATCCTCGTCTCCTCCGGGTGGTAGGGCCACCTCTTCCCCAGGATGTCACGTCCTCCTTGTTTGGAACCTCTGTTTGAGGTCATGTGAATGACATCAGTCCGCTGGCTCGCCTGGAAGTGTATGCTGTCTCAGCTTCCACTGTGGCGGGATGTTGCAAGGACAACCCCCACACCCTGAATCACACTTACTGACAATGGTCTCCACAAAACAAACTCCCCTTACTTTATCATAAACTGGACTCTTAGACAAAAGGACACAAAAAACAAAACATATCCTTAGAACTCTATTTCTTAAAACTAAAATAATCAATACCAAAAACCATCCACAATCAAAATGAACACTTAAAACTAATCAAAAACTTAAAACTAATTATATAATTAACAAAAAAAACCTTTCCGCAATCAAATAAATCCTATCAAAACTTAAAACTAACCGCAACCCAAACATGAAAACACAAAACACATATATATTACGAGTTCACCGATACCAAAGTTTGTATGCTTTTATATGTTATTTGCAACACAGTCGTTCACAAACTGCCGAACTGTCTTTCACGGCACAACCCTCAATCTGTGATTAACAGGTTAAACTGTGTGGCAAGTTGCCACCACTGCCTCCCTAATTGGGGTCTTGGATGTCGTCATCATCGTCATCATCATCATTATCATTATCATCATCAATAGCAGCAATCGAAGTTCATTCGGTCCGGTTCATCAACAATAATCTATCCAAAGAGCAGTCTTAAATACAATCTCTTACAGGCCAGGTCGTCAAATAAAGATCGGCTTTCAAAAAATAACTCTCCAAAGGAGGAATCACGGCCTGCCAAAATAAAAAAGAAAAACACTTACGAACACTCCTAACTAACTGAACTATCGCACTATAATCAAAGATAAATAATAAATTGTTCCTATCATTCACAATCACGATAAGCAAAGATAAACAAAACTGTACTTACTCAGAAAATCAATAATCACTTCCTCGCTGGTAAAGAAAAATAATAAATCCAGCGTTCACACAACTGACTCAGGACGCAGTCAATCAAAACAAGCATTCGCTCCGAAACATTCACCACTGTCGTAACCTAACTAAAAAATGTAAACAAACAACCTCAAATATACCGACAGTCTTTTCCACTACAAACAATCATTCACTAACTACCACTTGCTCTTTGGCGCGCACCGCGGACACACAAACACACACACACACAAACACACACACACACAAACACACACACACACTCTCGCGCGATTTAGCAAAACTAAAGCAAATGAAATCTCTCTCTCTCTCTCTCTCTCTCTCTCTCTCTCTCTCTCTCTCTCTCTCTCTCTCTCTCTCTCTCTCTCTCTCTCTCTGGATTTGGCAAAAGAAAAAATTAAAATAAAACAAAAATAAATCCTCCACATTCCTCCCCCCTTACTTTGCCAAATCCTTCTCACACAACACTTACATTATTTTTTTCATAACCCAGTCGCAGTCGGGAACGGGACCTCTACTCCGAGTAACTGGGCCTCCATATACTCTCTCATTCACTTCTTCCTTATCACAATCATTCGCTAGATTAACACTATTCCTATCTAAATCCCTATCATCTAATATATCATGTACAATCATATCTACCTCGTTCTCATCTGGCCCTATAATTACACTCATTTCTGTAAACAGTTCATCCATTTCATCAAAAACATTCTCAACTTTAGTAAAAGATTCATTCATGCTACTAATCATTCTCCTATCTCTCACTCTCGCATTCGTCATCCTTTCTTTTACATCACCTAAGGAAAAGCCACACACACTATAGGTATCATTCATACTCAGCCATGATTCATCTGTATTAACACATTTATCTTCCATACACACTTGCACATTTACACCCTTGTCATACTTATTTCTATTCTCACTTTTACTTATAAAATTTCCCCTTCTTTCATATTTACTTAAAGCTCTTGTATTCTTCCTTTTCTTATATTCTACTAACACCAACTGTTTACCTTCAGACCTAAGTCCTCATACATACTAGGTTCACCCTTGTTCCTTTTCAACCATTTACTCATCCCATTCTCTTGGATATACTCAGGTACCTCTTTCCATTTACGCAACTGGTTGTGGTGGGCCCTAATTTTTTCCACAATACCACCCACACACAACTTACCCAAAACGTAACTTAATCCACTCGAACCAACTTCTAACACCTCATAGGGACCTTCAAATTTATCACGCACCTTATTTACATTCATTCTACCCTTTTCAATTACTTCTTTCATCACTCTCTCACCAACTTTAAAGCTTTCAAACCTCTTATTTGCTTTCCTCCACACATCTCTATCATCCTCCGACACACCCAACCTCGGTCTTATTATCTTTTCAAAATTTAACACAAACTTACATGGAGACATACCCGTACTCTTATGCACTGTTGCATTGTAAGCCCATAACGCTCTACCAACATACAAATCCCAATCATTATCACATGTACTCATCATTCGCAAAATTTCAGTTAATGTTCTTACAGTCCTTTCAGCCAACCCATTCGCACTTGGCATATAAGGAGTCAAATACACATGTTCAATACCCCATTCTCTTAACATCTGCTCAAACTCCCATCCAACAAACTCAGGGCCATTATCACTTAACATTCTCACAGGCTTACACACACACATCGGCAACATCACTTGACCAACCATTCTTGCAACAGTCTCACTCCGTTTATCCTTGATGGGTATTGCATAGGTAAATTTACTCATGTGATCAACCATAACAATCATTCCCACATGTCTTCTCGCAGTCACAGGCAACGAAACACAATCAATCACAAACATCTCAAATGGTTCTTTCATACGTAATCTCAAAACAGGCGGATTAGCATGCACTCTCTGATACTTCCCTTTCTGGCAATCTTCACACGTAGTCGCTACATCCTTACATATCTGACTCAACCCAGGTGTAAACAATCTCTTACGCATGCATTCCCATAATTTATTCTTACCCATATGCCCATATCTGCCATGCACTAACATACACATACTTACTGCTGCATGCATTGGAAACACAGGAACATATATATCTTCATCCATTCCTTTATGTAGAAAATAAACAATATTCTTACACACAATAAGTCTCTTACTAACTTTCTTATACACCTCTAAATCAGACGGCCATTCTTCTACCTCAATACTATTCAACATACATTCACGTAACCTTTTAATTTCCTCACATTCATCGTGCATTTCTTCCACCTCCTCTTTAGTCAGTAGATCATCCTCACTCCTCGTAATATCAACCATGCCAACAAAATTCGCCATAAATACACTATTATTTTCTATCACAACTACTTCACATCCATTCTTCAGAAGCAAACCACTACCAATATCAACTGATAAATCATGCAATCTTAAAAAGTCAATTCCTATCAAAAAACAACTAGGCATCTCATTCTCTCCCATTACAATAAAATTATGTTCCACCTCCATACTTCCCAGTTTTACTTTCAAACGCACTTCTTCCCAAACTAGCAAACTTCCTTTACCTATCCCATGAATTCTCACACTCGTACATTGCCGTTTCACTTCCCAATTGTACCGCTCTATTTCCTTGATAACAGACATATTCACTAATGACACTTGCGCACCTGTATCAATTAAACTACAGTATTCATTCTCATTTATACCCACATACGTCATCATTCTTCCTTTTACACCATGCATACAAATGTTTACTCTCCTATCAATAGGGTCATCCTTATCACCCCCATGGTCATCTTCGCTATCTTCTATGCTCATACCACTCTGATTCAAATCACTCGGACAATCCTCCTTCTTACTCAACAACTTGCAACATCTT
Organism: Palaemon carinicauda; assembly: GCF_036898095.1. Taxonomy (NCBI): domain Eukaryota; kingdom Metazoa; phylum Arthropoda; class Malacostraca; order Decapoda; family Palaemonidae; genus Palaemon; species Palaemon carinicauda. The sequence continues at coordinate 106,736,932 of NC_090726.1, read as the reverse complement.
TCATTACATTGTAACCTCAATATATACTCCCTTTCAGTCTCTTTATTTGCTCGGTACTGCATCGGACGATTCCACCCAAAATACAAATAAACAGTGACACCATATAACATACTTACTACCAACAATACTTTTGATAACAATTCACCCTCAAACATACTATCCTCCTCCTTATATGCCATTTCTTTCGATACTTCATTCCTAACACTCATTCTAAGCTCATCTATACTAGCAGGTATATCCCTATTCAAACCCTTCAATTTAACCTTATTTAACCCACATAAAATACATTTATACACCATGTCATCCCCTTCAAAACTTTGTACCACCATTAAATCTTCCGGCAACCTTTCAAAATTACTATCATTCTCGCTACTCTCTTCTATCTTACCATGCATTCTTGACATCGCATCTGCTATCACGTTCTTACTCCCAGGTACATATTCTAGCTTAAAGTCAAATTCATTTAAATCCTCTATTGTCCTCGCAACTCTAGCATTCACAGACTCTTTCCTAATCATGTACACTAGGGGCTGATGGTCAGTACGCACAATAAATTTCACACCATACAAAAATACCTTCAACGCTTTCACGCAAAACCTTATCGCAGCCAACTCCCTTTCAATCGTGGAATACTTTCGCTCAGCCTTATTAAATGCTTTACTTACATACGCTATCACTCTCAACTGTTCATCTCCGTTTATTCTTTGCATTTGAACCAAGCAACCACCCATACTAATCCCACTAGCATCCGTATATAACTCTAGCATACTTGCATGTTCACTATAATCGGGAAAAGCCAAAGTGACGTCTCTCGCAGCCTCTTCTTTCAAGTTTTCAAATGCTTCAATCATACGCTCATCCCATTTCAGTCTCGTACTATTTCTCTTACCTGTCCACTCATTCAAAGGCTTCCCTATTCCCGAACAATCTCTGACAAACTTCCGACCAAATTCAATTAACCCAAGAAATCCTCTCAACTCACGCACCGTATGAGGACGTGGAAACTCTCTCATCTTACTCACAAACTTTTCACTCTTCCTTATACCCGATTCACTCACCACATGCCCAAGAAATTCCACCTCCCCGGTCAACCATGTACACTTTTCAAGCTTAACTTTCACACCAACTTCTATCAACCGTTCTAATACTGCTTCAAGCAACTGCATGTGTTCCTCAACAGTCTTACTAGCAATCAAAATATCATCAATAAAAACAGTCACCTTCTGTCTATCAAACCCAGCCAAAACTACATTCATCGCCCTCTGGAAGGCAGCAGGCGCATTAGCAAGGCCAAAACTTAATCTCTTAAACTGATAATGACAATTACTGCTCGAAAATGCTGTAATGGGCCTGCTCCCCTCTGCCAGAGGCATCTGGTAATAGCCCCTAACTAAATCTAACTTTGTAAAAACTTTCATACCATGCATCTTATACACACAGTCAGACACTACATTTATTGGGAAACGTTCTTTAACAGTTACTTCATTCACCTTCCTATAATCAATACACATACGTAAACTTCCATCCGGCTTTCTTACAGGTACAATAGGGCTATTCCAGGCACTCTCACTCCTTTCTATTACACCCATTTGCTCTAACTCCTGGCACTGCTCTTCTATTTCTCTGGAAATAGGCGGAGAAAAATGTCGGGGACGCTGATATATGGGGGTATCATTACTAAGAACTATCTTAAATTCAGGCAGCTTTGATCCCCCACAATCCTCGTCACCGCGACTCAAAACTCTCCGTCTATCCCATAACATCCTATACAATTGTTCCCTTTCTCCCTCACTTTTATTCTCATCTACATTAATTCTTTCTTTCAAACTTTCATAGTCCCAATCGTCATCCTGCTTTATCTTACCCGTCATAACATGTCTCAATTTAACATACCTTTCATCCTCTACATTGACCAACGTATACATACATCCCATGCAATCACCCTCACGTATACCCCGTATTCTCTTCCTCCTTACAGTCGGCAACAAGCTCACATACACCTTCTTTTGCTATTAACGGCACACCTTTCCATACCTTCGTACATACACTACCATCTTCATTCAAATAAAATTCCCCACAAAATTTACCCTTAACTTTCATCTCTATCATATTTACACTAGGATGTACAATCATACCGCATTTTTTCAAGAAGTTATAACCTAACAACACATCGTATTTGTCATTTACTCCCTCAACCACATAAAAATCATTATCTTCCATCATCAGCCCCCCAATCATAACATTTTCACGTAACTTTCCTTGCACAGACATACTTAAATTACCGATACCTTTCACTTCACCTTTACACCCCCTAAATTCACACACATCCCTTACCTTATCGTATGCATTCCTAAACATTAAATTGACACCACAACCAGTATCAATCAGACCAACTAGCTCTATTCCATTAAAATTTACTTTTGCACTCATGCAGTCATAAGCTCTTTCGCCCATCACGTCTTCATGTAGTAAACCTTCACGAACATGCATCACATTCACTCCGCACACACTCGAGGACTCACCCAGCTGAACCCTCTTACACTCTAGTTTCCCGAACATCCTGGCTGATTTACTCCCTTCTTCCTACATACCCTAGCTACATGCCCATCTGCACCACATTCAGTACACTTACCCCGTGGCTCCTTGCACATTCTAGCATAATGCCCATCCTTACCACAATTACCGCAAATCACATTTGTACGATTACTCCGACATCCACTCGCTATGTGCCCAGTCATACCACACCGATAACATTTTATCCCTTTCTCTTTCTTGCACTCACTAATTCTATGCCCTACCTCACCACATCCAAAACAAGCACCTAGAGCCCATCTACATTCATTCTTCTTATGTCCTACTTTCCCACATCTATAACACTTCCTGACCTACCTTGCGGCGCACTAGCACTCCTATCCCTCCAAACCTGATTCCCTTGCCTAAACCCTTCATTTGTCCTTACAGGTATTCCCACATTACTCGCCCTAACACTCCTATCTACTACACTATCAGCTACCCTCATCGGTCCTCTCATAACAGCATCTCTAAAACTAACAAATTCTGGCACACTTTCCTCCATTCCAGTTCTTACACTCACAGATTTACTTTCTTTCATACACCTATCCAACTCGTAATCCTCAACTATCTCTAAAATATCATCCCATGTCAATCTTTCTTTCGTCCACCTCATTTTCTCCTTCCGTTTCAAATTAACAAACTCAGCAACATTCTCGGGTACAGTAGCCAAAAACTTCTTCATTAACTCCTTATTCTCATTTATACTTTCATCCCCATACTTCTTCCAAGCTAAAGTTTCCAACCTACATACATACATCGATATCGCTTCTCCTGCATTCATCCGTGCTTCATCAAAATCATTCTTACGCTTATACTTAACACTCCCTTTCATACGTTTTACCTGCTCAATTATTCTCTTTTTCACACTTTCATAATCAACGTCCCCTACACTCATTATCACTCCATACATCGTCAACAAATACCCAGTCAAATATTCTCCTAACTCCCTAGCCCAAACTCTTTTACTATCACCATACTTATCCTGACAATACCTCTCATACTCCTTGAAAAAATCATATACATCCCTACTGCTATGCTCATTGAACCTTTCACACCGAGGTACCTCTCTCATAAACACAGTCTTACACACATCACGTTCATTCTCACTGCTATCATCACTGTCTACTCCCTTGTTACCTTCTTCCTCATTTGAATATAATGAATCCACTTCCACACTTAAATTCCTATCCTTAACCATTCCCTTCTTACCCTTTTTCTTACTTACCACTTTCACCCATTCACGATCATCCTTGCTATCATCCTGACACTTTTTCTTCTCTTTCTTTACATCACTTTTACCTTTCTTATTCTTCCTATTACATTTTTGTTCATCCTTACTATGCCTAATTCCCTTATCTTCGATCTCACTATCACTATTACTATTACTATCACTATCACTTCCTTTCCCATTATCACTAACCTTAGCCTTCTCATCCACTATCAACCCATTACCCGAAACTGAGGACACTCCTCCGACTGCACCTTCACCCATTATAGTTTTCATCATCCCCATTACTTGCCCCATCATATCTTCCATTCGTTTCTCCGTCCGTTCTTCTTTCTCTCGCATCCTCATCTCAACACCCTCTTCCACTCTCTCTACAGTTCCCTGAATTTCCCTCAGTTTCCTATGCATCTCCTCATTCTCACCCCTTAACCACTTATTCTCTTGCAACAATTTCTCCTCACGCTCCTTACTCAGCCGCAATTCCTCCTTCAAAACCCTCTACTGCTCCTCCATTTTTCATCAACCTTATATCTAATATCTTATCCTATCAGTCCTTCGTCTAAGAGTCCAGCTTCAATCCCACCTCGGCAGTCCCTGTTCGGGCGCCAAAATAATGTGGCGGGATGTTGCAAGGACAACCCCCACACCCTGAATCACACTTACTGACAATGGTCTCCACAAAACAAACTTTCCCCTTACTTTATCATAAACTGGACTCTTAGACAAAAGGACACAAAAAAACAAAACATATCCTTAGAACTCTATTTCTTAAAACTAAAATAATCAATACCAAAAACCATCCACAATCAAAATGAACACTTAAAACTAATCAAAAACTTAAAACTAATTATATAATTAACAAAAAAAACCTTTCTGCAATCAAATAAATCCTATCAAAACTTAAAACTAACCGCAACCCAAACATGAAAACACAAAACACATATATATTACGAGTTCACCGACACCAAAGTTTGTATGCTTTTATATGTTATTTGCAACACAGTCGTTCACAAACTGCCGAACTGTCTTTCACGGCACAACCCTCAATCTGTGATTAACAGGTTAAACTGTGTGGCAAGTTGCCACCACTGCCTCCCTAATTGGGGTCTTGGATGTCGTCATCATCGTCATCATCATCATTATCATTATCATCATCAATAGCAGCAATCGAAGTTCATTCGGTCCGGGTCATCAACAATAATCTATCCAAAGAGCAGTCTTAAATACAATCTCTTACAGGCCAGGTCGTCAACTAAAGATCGGCATTCAAAAAATAACTCTCCAAAGGAGGAATCACGGCCTGCCAAAATAAAAAAGAAAAACACTTACGAACACTCCTAACTAACTGAACTATCGCACTATAATCAAAGATAAATAATAAATTGTTCCTATCATTCACAATCACGATAAGCAAAGATAAACAAAACTGTACTTACTCAGAAAATCAATAATCACTTCCTCGCTGGTAAAGAAAAATAATAAATCCAGCGTTCACACAACTGACTCAGGACGCAGTCAATCAAAAAAAGCATTCGCTCCGAAACATTCACCACTGTCGTAACCTAACTAAAAAATGTAAACAAACAACCTCAAATATACCGACAGTCTTTTCCACTACAAACAATCATTCGCTAACTACCACTTGCTCTTCGGCGCGCACCGCGGACACACAAACACACACACACACACACACAAACACACACACACACACACACAACACACACACACACACACACAAACACACACACACACTCTCGCGTGATTTAGCAAAACTAAAGCAAATGAAATCTCTCTCTCTCTCTCTCTCTCTCTCTCTCTCTCTCTCTCTCTCTCTCTCTCTCTCTCTCTCTCTCACTCTCTCTCTCTGGATTTGGCAAAAGAAAAAATTAAAATGAAACAAAAATAAATCCTCCACACCACTGGCGACAGGATTCTGTCTCCATGTCAATCTGCAGATGAAGGGTTTTTTCTGTTTCCTCCTTGTTTTTGCATATTCCTTGGGAGAGCAACGGCCCAGGAGACGAAGGCCTTACGGATGGATCCGGTTGGAAGTTAATGAACAATTCCTCTCCATGTCCATATATGGTCTCTTCCCAGGACGCTATGTGTCACGCCCAGCAACGTGCCCTGCCCGCCACTCAGTCGGGTCTGAGTCGCCACGAGTCTTAGTCATACAAGTCTCGTAATTACGCTGCTTTCTAAGAACATTATTCTGAGAACTTATACTTACATGTTTTAGAGTAGGTACCGCCAGTTTGCATCAGTATATTTGCAATTAAGTTCCTGTTCGGGAGGAAGGCAAACACTACTACGACTTTTTCGAGCGGATAGCAGCAGACTTAGACGATTTTTTGGACGGCCATGATGCATTGGAAGGCATGAAGGACCCCTGGTTGAAGAAGATTATGATCACGCATGTACCTGGATATGCGTGGGGTACACTGTTGCAGCCCATACCCGTGGAGAGGGCGATGGACAACGTGCGGTTTTTAATAGAAAGTACGGAAGCCGCACGCCAGCTGCAAGGACAATGGCAACTGCAACCTTCATCGTCATCGTCATAGTCGGGACGCCATCCGAGTGGACCGAAGAAATCGTCGGGACAAGGAGCAATACCGAAGACTAAAAATCAGAAGAAGGTGTATTATTATAATTTCAAACAGCGGGGACACTACTCGAGCCAATGCAATGCGGCTCGAACCCCCTCTGCGGGAGCTACAGCAACGCCCCAAGCAGCTGGAGGAACAGCGCCTGCGATGGGAACGACGTCATATTACCCCAATCATCCGGTGGGGTTTACGCAGGCATCCCCAGGATGGAGGCCCCCAGTGACACAAGTACAGCCGCCTGCGGCTTGGTCTATGCTGCAAGCACAAGGACGACCCTCAGCGGCGCCAGCGGCCTCAGCAGCGCTAACGGCACCAAGAACGAACCAATAGGAAGAAGACCACTGACAGCACCCCAGCAACCTGTTATCAAAGTTAAGTTCCCTTTTAAGAGATGTTTAATAGATACAGGGGCATTTGTAACACTTATAGTAGAAACACACATTACAGTCAGTCAGGTGAAAAACGAGGTTCCTTTCAAATGTCAAGGTCTAGGGGGAAAAGAAGTTCTCATAAATAATTTTTGTTCACAGCCTTTTGAGTTGGGAGACGAGAAATTCATTCATGATTTCTACGTCGTTCCTGAGTTGAGTATTGCGGGGATAGATGTTATTTTTGGTTCAGATGCGATCTGGTTACTAGGGTTAAATGTACTTTCATTTCCTGACGGTTTAACTGTAACTTTGAGGGATCAAATCCTACCCATAGGAAGGACAGTCGCATCAATAGCACCCGTAATAGAATCTGTTGTTAACGTAACTGATAAGTGGGACCTTCGACTCACACAAGAAGTTTGTATAGACCCTTGTGTTGCAATGGTGATTGAACTGTATGTCTAATGGAAATGTGAAAGAAGGGGTGGGCGTACTTGTGCTGCATGTAGACTTTGAAGATAACTTGTTGCAGGACTCAATAGTGCAAATACAAGAAGGGAAGGTAAGAATATTGTTCCACAACTTTTCATCAGTGCCAGTGTTTTTTAAGGAAGATACTCTTATTGCATGGGTAGAAATAAATGTTGATTTACTGTTTAACGCCGCCTTTCAGCAAAGTACCTTATCGGATCGCGCATGGGATATAGTTTAACACCTGTTCAATATCATTATCAAATAGCCCAGCTTTTGGAAGAATATCCAGATGTATTTGTTTTAGAGGAAGAACCTCCTGGTTATTGTGACTGTATGCCTTTCAGGATAGATACGGGAGACAGTCCGCCAGTCGTAACGTACCCTTACAGAGTACCTTTTGCCTATCAGACAGAAGTAAAGAGACAGTTAGCAGAGATGAATGAGAATGGAATAATCTCGGTCTCTGATTCCCCCTGGCGATCTCCTATCTTAGTAGTAAAGAAAAGGTCTGGCACTTTACGCATATGTGTAGATTACCGTAAACTGAATGGCGTAACAAAAGTTGATTCATTCCCCCTCCCGTCAATCGAGGAGATCTTGTGTAAAGTTAGGAATAACATGTTCTTTTCGACGTTGGACCTTAAGTCTGGGTATCATCAAATAGCACTCGATCCCAAGAGTAGGGAGAAAACCGCACTTGTTGCTGGTGACATTGTACTCCTTTAATACTTTGCCATTTGGGTTAAAGAATGCGCCCACGCATTTTTCACGCGTAATGATGAGTGTATTTTCTGGATTGGTAGGTAATGCAGTATTAATCTACCTTGCTGACATAATAACTTTGCGGAATACTGTAGAAGAGCATATGACAAATTTTGTTAAGGTCCTTGAAGAATTGAGACGTCATAATTTAAAGGTCAACCTAGCAAAGTGTCAGCTGTTCCAGCCAGAGGTTCAGTTTCTAGGTCACATGTTAACTAACAAGGGCGTAAGCCCAATGGCGGATAAGATAGAAGCTGTTCGAACATATCCACAGCTTCTAACCCCTAAGCAAGTTAGTTCATTTTTAGGATTAGCGTCCTATTACAGACATTTCATTAAAGACAGAAAACTTTGAATGGACTCGAGAACACGAAGATGCGTTTCAAAAATTGTAACAAGCTTTATCTGAAGATAGTTTCTTAGTCTTCCCTAAATTTGATTGGGAGTTCTACGTGACATGCGATGCTAGCGATGTTGCCATTGGCGGAGTTATAGAACAGATGGATGATGACGGAATTTTCCGTCCCGTAGCGTTCGCTTCACGAGCATTGAAGGGACCGGAAACCCGTTATTCAGTGTTAGATAAAGCGGCATTGGCCATTAAGTGGGTGCTAGAAAGAAATCGTTATTTTCTACTGGGACATAAAGTTTGTTTTAAGTCCGATCATCAACCCCTATCATACATTTTTAGGAAACCGGATCTATCAAGTCGCCAGGCTAGATGGTTGGAAGCATTGTTAGAGTTTGACATCGTCGGGTTCGAATATATACGCTGACGAACTAATGTCGTAGCGGATGCCTTATCACGTTCTGTGGCCGCTATAACGAGGTCGATGAGTACGTCACGGGCTGTGTGGGAACGCGAGTCGACGGTACCCGATGACCCCTTCCCGCTGGGAGAGAACTCAGCTGATAGGACGGAGTGTGTACGTGAGTTTGTCGGGCCCAGTGAAGGAATGAATGAAGTAAATGCCCAGAGTATGAATGAACCTGTCCTTGAAGCTTATAATGTCCGTGATGATGATTGTGAATGGGACATAACACAGCTAATAAAGGCCCAGAATGAAGATCCTGTATGGGGAAGAGTTAAGGCTTATGTTAGAGGAGAAACAGAAGAATTCCCTACTAATATCTCGCTTCCATCTAATAGATTTGTAATAGAAGACGATGTTTTGTATGTCACTGATTTGAAACAAAATGAGTTGATTTATCGAACTGTGCTACCCACTCCTTTCATAAGGAATATCGCATTCGTTGCCAGTATCTGGTCACATAGGCGTGGCAAACACCCTTAGAAGGGCCACTGGTCATTTTTATTGGAAGGGCATGAAACAGACAATAAAGTGTTACGTAGACGCGTGTCATCTTTGTCACTTGTTCAGGTCACATAGATTAAATGTACCTCCCGCTCGAGTTTGGCCTTTAGTTAAAGAGAAATGGCAACGTGTACACATTGATTTGATAGGCCCATTGCCTGTATCACACGCAGGACATAAGTATATTTTTGTGCTAGTAGACGCGCGAACTAGATATACATTTGTGCAACCTTTGATTGACAAGTCTGCCCAGGAAGTCGCTAGAGAGCTAAGAGCTTTCATTGAACTGTTTGGTACTCCTAAAGAAATTGTGTCAGATGACGAAACCGAATTTGTAAATGAAGTATTCAGTCGAATATCTGAATTGTATGGCATTAAGCATTCCCCCATTCTTGCATATAGACCTAGTTCAAATGGGTTAGTAGAGTCTAAAAATCGGGTCCTAATTAGTATGCTTAAATACCTCGTAGCAGATAATCCGAGTATCTGGTCAGATATGTTGTCTACAGCTCAATTTGCCTTAAACACAGGATATAATGAGAGTGTTGGAGATAAACCTTATTACTTGGTTTTTGGTCAAGATCCAAATTTGCCGTATGATGTCTTCACGAAAAAGGAGAAACTACCTGTATATAACGTAGAAGATTTTCGTACTGATGTTGCCAACGTAAATAAGAGGGCTTTTAAAGTTACAAATAAGTTTTTAAAGATAGCCCAGGAGAGGAACATTCGTAGTTACAACAGGAGATTTAAAACGAAATCACACAAAATCCAGATTGGGGATCGTGTTTATATAAAACGGCTTCAGGGTAGAGAGCATAAGTTCGAATCAGCTTTTATTGGTCCGTTCAGGGTAATTAATACTAACCATGATAAAATAACTGTGAAGAGCATAGCCAGAGGTAATGTATACGAGGTTCATGATTCGATCGTCAAAATCGTGCCAGAAAATGAGTTGACGAGTTCAGACAATTGGAATGTGTCGGCAATATACCCTGTATTGGATGCCAATGATGGATCAGCTGAGTTTCAGCACATTCCCTGAACTGCCTCTTCTGCCGACAGAGAGAGAGGGAGAGAGAGAGAGAGAGAGAGAACTTGTGAGAGAGAGAGAGAGAGAGAGAGAGAGAGAGAGAGAGAGAGAGAGACGCCCTTAAAAGGCAGTGAGCCTAGACTTGGCGTCAGTTAGCCAGGCTTAGCGATATGCTTAGGTTAATTAATTAGCCATGGAAGTGTCCGACTTTTCGCAGCAGTGTGTTTGCTAACTGTTTGAGGGCGTAGTCTTTGATGAGAGATATAAGTTGTCTTTCACGTCTGACGTACATGTGTTGTTAATTAGTTATGATCCCGAGAAAGTTGCGATTCCACTAGTTACGATTCTGGACCAGATTGACAAGTTAGAGGATCAATTGAAACAGGTAGAAAAAACGGATTTTGAGCGAAGCGAAAAATCTATTTTTGGGTGAGATAGCCATGTCGTCCTGATGGAAGGTTCCTTCGGTAGCTTCCTAGGGTATATTTGACTACAGTGGATATTCCCAGAGAATACTCCAAAATTCTAACTTCTGGCGCGAATATCCTTAAAGTTGCCTTTTAGGATATCGCATAATACCAGGGGACGTATTCTTGACACGCCACATAGCTATCTGCACCCCACATAGCGTTTACGCTTCGAGGGGGAAGAAGTGGCAAGATAAGGGAGGAGCCGTTACAAAGTTCTCCTCCTCCGTTACTGTTATGGGCACTCGTATGACGTCATACCCGTCGCCATCTTGGATGACGTAGTATCCGGCCGCTATCTTCATTCCTTTTAGCGTCTGGCCAATATCCCCAGATACAGTAAGATTGGGAGGGAGCCTGCTAAGGCCTTTCATAGAAAGGAGGGCGGGTCTATCAGGACGACATGGCTATCTCGCCCAAAAATAGATTTTTCGCCGCGCTCAAAACCTGTTTTTGGGGCTCAGGCCATGTCGTCCTGAGGGAAGTTTACCAGAGCATTAATGTATCGTGGATTTCCCAGTTGTGCCTTCAACTTCCAGACAATATTTCCTTGGTCTTTAGGACCTAAGAGACCTATGACAACACCGTTATAGTCCTATCCGCTTAACATACACTATGTTAGTGTTTCCTGCCCCCCACAGGGAAGAGTCAAACCAGACTCGGGAAAAGTCTCGAAGTTGCATGTTATACTGAACCAACCCAGCGGTCAAAGGGGACATGCAGGTCTCAGTGCATGTCGGTAGCCCGAGTTTGTATCAAGTGTCGGAACAAGTTGCATTTCGCTGGAAAGGTTTGCGTAAGCGTAAGAACAAAGGTAGTATTATTGTTCAATACATCATGCTGAAGAAGGGTAGAAAAATACTCTCACATAGGCTTTATTATAATGTTTTAGGGCGAAATAAGACTCACGAAACCATTAGACATTTATTTAAGATCAATAAATGAGGATGAGCATACATGTAAATAATGTAAAATTGCAATTGAGAATCAATTAAATAACATAGGCACATTGACATAAACAGAAATATTTGTGATACCTGAAAAGGAAAACTTGCCACCACACACTTCAATTTCCGTATGGAATTGTAATGTCTTACTGAGAATGTCTCAATATTATCACCTTAGTATATTAGAACAGTCCGTATTGTCATCACGACAATCACTACTATGTTGTGCACTAGGGCCAACATATACACCCTTAGAATTTTAAGTCCCATAAAATTCACTGTTCCTCGCAGCACTAAGCAGAATGTTTTTAGAACAATACCTGCCGACACCACGTATCGTTTGACTTCTTGTACTTGCTTTGATTAGTGCTTAAAGAACACCCTGAATGACTTCCATCCAGTAAACGAACGAAGACTCTCGAAGTCCATTAGTTGGAAAAAATTCAGGGAAGAGGCAACCTTCCTAGGATCATGACCTGCACATGTACTGTCAGGATTCGCTCTGCGAATGAAGTAGGTGATCTTCGCCCGTAGTTGTTTAAGTGACAGGTTTGACCCCGATGTTTCTCCTTTAAAGAGTTGTCCTCCCCCGAAGTCTGAAGTTCTGCAAAGATAGACCTTTAGACTCTCCACTGGACACAGAGAGACATTTTCCTTCAGAGGGCAGATTCTCCAGGGACCCCATCTTTTAGTGGGTAACTCGTTCTTGGCGAGAAACGTTGGGTCAGGAAAGAGGGTGAGCTCGCCCGTGTCAGCGAACCAGATGTGGCCCTCTTCTCTAGATAATGCCACAATTTCACTAACTCTAGCCACCAAGGCTAAAGCAAACAAGAAAATAACTTTCTGGGTCAAATCTTTCAGAGGGCAAGCCTCATTGTCCAAGCGTGAGGCAAAATGTAGCACTTTATCAAGAGACTATGAAAAGAGTCTCGGAGGGGCCGCTGGTCTAAGTCTAGCACAGGCCTTCGGCAACTTATTAAAGATTTCGTTAGACAAGTCTATTTGGAAGGCATACAGCAAGGGTCTTGTCAGGGCAGATTTACACGTAGAGATCGTGTTGGCTGCTAAACCTTGTTCATGAAGGTGAATAAAGAAAGACAAGCAGAAATCCATCGAGATTTCCTTCGGATTCTTTGCCTGGACAAAGGTTACCCATTTCTTCCAAGATGACTCGTATTGCCTTCTGGTAGATTTTGACTTATATTCCTCCAAGAAGTCTAGGCTTTTCTTCGAGATTCCAAACCTTTTCTTTACGGCAAGGGAGAGAAAATCATGAGATGAAGGGCTCTGGTTTTCTATGATGAAGCGAAGACAGTCGACTTTTGAACTTGTTGAGACAAAACTGGGTCCGGCAGTGGAATCAGCTTCGGTTGTAATTCCAGAATCAGGGGGAACCATTTGCTCCGGGGCCACTTGGGAGCCACTAGAGCTGCCGTTCCTTGAAAGGATCTCATCTTGTTGAGGACCTTTAGCAGAAGGTTGGGCAGAGGGAACAGGTAAATCCTGGTCCATCTGTTCCAGTCCAGGGACATGGCGTCCACTGCTTCCGCACGAGGGTCCTTGTATGGGGCTACGTATCGAGGAAGTTTCTTGTTGTCGCTCGTTGCGAAGAGGTCGATCTGCAGTTCCGGGACTTGGCGTAAGATGAAGGAGAATGATTCTGCGTCTAGGGACCATTCTGACTCTATTGGAGCTATCCTGGATAGAGCTTCCGCTGTCACATTGCGGAACCTTGAAGGTGAACTGCTGATAAGTGCCATCTCTTCTTCTCCGCTAGACGGAAGATGGCTAATATCACTTGGTTGAGTTGAGGTGATCGTAAGCCTTGACGATTCAGACATCTGACCACCACATCGCTGTCCAAAGTCAGTCACATGTGGGCTGAGGGACGAGGAGACAATTTCTTCAGTGTGAGGAAGACTGCCATGGCCTCCAAGATGCTGATGTGAAACGTCTTGAACAGGGAGGACCAAGTTCCTTGAGTCTTGCGCTGATGGGAGTGACCCCCCATCCTTCCAGTAATGTGTCTGTATGGATGGTAACTGAGGGTGAAGGCGGTTGTAGAGGCATTGACCTCTTGAACTTGCTGGCCTACGACCATGGCTTGAGGAGTGATTGAAGCCGAGACGGGAGTGGTCTTCTGAGATCTCTTCGAGCTTTTGATGCGTATCTTCTCCAGACTCCTGATGCATATTTTAGCTGTGCTTTCAGCACTGGGTCTGTCACCGAAGCGAACTGGAGGGAGCCGAGCACACGCTCCTGTTGACGTCTTGAAATCCATTTGGATTTGAGGAGTCTCTTGACAGACCTCACTATTTCCCTCCTCTTCTTTAACGGAATGGAGAGACGATGTGACTGTAGGTCCCAATGTATGCCTAACCATTGGAACTTCTGAGCTGGAGATAGTCGAGACTTTTTGGTGTTTATCTTGAATCTAAGATGTTCCAGGAATTGGATCACTTTCTTGGATGCTTGCAGGCATTACGTTTCCGATGCTGCCCACACCAGCCAATCGTCCAGGTAGGCCTTTACCTTGACGCCTTGTAGGCGTAGTTGTGTAATGATAGTCTCTGCAAATTTCGTGAAGACCCTTGGGGCCTTATGTGCTGAGGGGTTAGCATCTTGAACTTGTTGTTCTCGATGAACTTGAGAGGGGACAAGTCCAGGATGACTCTGAGCTCGTCAGAGTCTTTCTTGGGAACACAGAACAGCCTTCCCTGAAATTTGATGGACTTTGCTCTCTTGATCACCCTTTTATTCAAGAGTTCTCGGACGTATTCTTCCAGAATGAGGGTGGAGTGTTGGAAGAATTGCGGAAATGCTGGTGGTGCTGTCTTCCAGCTCCAGCCTAGTCCGTTCTTGACAATGCTGTGGGCCCAGGGATCGAAGGTCCAACGATCCCGGAAGAGACGTAGTCTTCCCCCTACCGGAAGCAACTCATTGCTTCTTGTTTACGGAGGACTTGTCTCCTCGACTGCTTGCCCCCCTACCTCTTCTCCCTCTGGAGGGACGTCTAGAAGAGTCTTTCCCTGAGCCTCTGCCCCTGGCACGAAAGGTAGTAGTTTGCCTCTCGTAAGCGAGAGTAAAGGCTGGTGACTGAGTCACCACTTGCTGGGGTACCAGTTGGAAGGTGAGTTGGGCTTGCGCCACTAGCTGTGGCGTTGCGGTCACGGGGAGTTGGCGTTTTGCTGGGCGAGGTGGTAGCCTTGGTCTCTTGGATATCTTATTAGGTTGGGGACCCTCATCCGGAGAAGACTTCCTCTTCGCTGACATACCCCACTTTTGGAGAAGGTTTCTATTATCTGTTGTGTCCTTGTCGACAATCTCCTTGACCAAGTCAGAGGGGAAGAGATCCTCCCCCATATGTTGGAAGAAATCAACTTCCTAAGTTCGTGCTTGACGGTCCCAGACGTGAACATGAACTCCCTGCACGCCCGTTGTGCCCTGACAAAGCTGTAAAAGTCTTTTGTCAGGGTTGCCAAGTGAGTCTTGGCTAGGACCATGAACATGTCCGGGGTCTTCTGTTCCCCGGCCATTGTCTTCATGGACACTTGGGGGGAGAGAGAAGCAGCCAGTCTCTTCTTCGTATCCTGTTCTCTACAGAGGAGAAAATCGGATAAATTGGGGAGGTTCTCGAAAAACTGGCGTCCAGCGATGTCAGCCTCCAACTTCCCGACTGAAAAGGTCAACTGGATGCCCTTCCCTTCTTTGTCATCAGGTGGCAGAGCAAGGGAGAGGGGCCTACACTCCTCGAGGGTATGGCAAGGATTCCCCGTTTCCACTGCCTTCAGTACTGCCTTGAAGGATATTTCCGCGAAGGGAAAAACCATGGTATTGGGCGCAAGAAAGGATGGGTGCTTCTTGCTTAGGGCCGGCACCTTGGAGTTGATGTAGCCCCTTTCCTTCAGGCAGCCGGCGAACAGCGCCTGAGCCTTGTAGTAGTAAAAAACTATGACCTCTTTAGGCTCCGTTTCTTCTTTGGAAGCAGGTTCCGTCCTGAGACAAACAAAGCAGTCCGGGTAGGACTGGAAGTTAGGCCAGAATTCCACATCTTCGATGGGGATGGTGCCCAGCTTGTCCGAGATGACTATCTTGCCATTGGTGATAGGCATGTACTCGGCATGCTTCCATGGGTTGATCTCTGAGCAGGAGGGAAGTTCCTTGACGTTGAGTCTCTTCTGAGACCCCCGTTGAAGCGACAGACGGAGAAGCTCCTTCTTGAACTCTGCATCCCTCTGCTTGATCTTCTCGTCGAAAATCGCCATCATGGCCTGAATGGCGGCCATGGTATCATCCGACTTCGTAGGTAGGGGAGTGGACGATGTAGAAGGTACCGGTTCCGTGGCAGGAGTCAACGGCACGGAGAGCGATGCCACATCCTCCTCTTCCGACTCAGGAGCCACAGTAGAATCCTCTTCTTGGCCATCAGCCAAAAGGTCCTTCTCAGTGTCCTCTGACACCTCCGACATCCGATCATCCTCTATGTGGATGTCCTTCATTGCATCTGAGATGTCCGAATCTATCGACAGCTAGATGCATGGGATCTTAGGGCGAGGCTGAGGGATTACGGCATCCGCAGATGCCCTAGGGAAGAGCATGGCTCTCATGCGCTCGTTAGGAAGATAAGGCCCCGTGGAGTTCTTCTGGAAACCACGCACCCACTTGCGTAGTTTCTCCCAAGCGGTATCCCTTGACTCAGCAGACTAGGAAGACTCAAATCCCTCACGTAACAGGTCTTTGCACGTGGTACATGCCAGTGGGTCCCAATACTTCAGAGACCCCTTTGTAATGGAGCAACGGGAGGGCGTCCGGCACCCCAGATGTCCATAAAAGTTCCTGCGACGTACGCTGCAGAACGCACTCTCACACTGGACGTACTCCTCCTGTAAAGAGAGGAAAAGAATATAAGTATATTGAAGTCTATCACAGTAGACTTAAAATCATATTAATTATTATAATGTAAAATCCTTTCTTAATGTAAGCTTAGGATAGGTAAGCTGGAAATGAATTAGGAAAGACATACTTGTGAATCCCGCCCAGCCAATTGCTATGACCTTTCCCATTATTAATCCTGGAACGTCCTTTGTAAGAGGTCCAATGGAAGATTCCAGCCCGTAGGGGGAGAGTAGTGTAAACAACACACACTTCCAAGGAGTTAATAATGAGAATTGGAGGAGCTGATGAACAATCAGCATAGAGAAAAGGGGGAAAGTCAGTCCCCCAATTCAGGTAGGTCTCAACAAGGAACTGCGCATGGACGCACAGAGTATGTTGGAACCATATCTATTGTATAAATGTATACCATAGTTTTCTGTCTGAGGTATGTAGCAATACCACAGATGTACTGGGTATTGTATATTCCCATACAATAGACATTACCGGCATGCCTCCGGGAAGGCTAGTACTCAGGATAACTCAACTGGCACAGTATTTCAGTGTTTATATGGTTAGCATCCCGCCGGCATGTCGCCAGCAGAAGGCACGCCGCCCTAGCCATCATTCAATGTGGCTGGGTAGTGGAGAAGCCTTCTGCATCGCCGAATTGCCGGCGACCCTTCGAACTTCCGGCGGGCTACCGGCTGAAGGCACACTATACCAGCTATCATGCAATGGGGCTGAGTAGTGGCCTAGGCATACACTGCCGGCTGTTGCCGGCAGAGTCAAAAGTAACAGTGAGTTAATGGCTGACAGACCACCAACCCTACCTGCCTTCTGCCGGCAGGGTTAGTGGCCGGCAGTCAACATAGTTAACAGTACTAGCCCATACAGAGAGAGAAAGAAATGAGTGAAGGGAGATGAAAGGGTGGTGGCAAAGCCACCCTGACTCTGCCTTCCTCTGGAAAGAGGGTTCAAATGGAAGGGGAGGACATATCAGTGATCAGGCTTCCATCCATCCGCAGCCATGCTGGTAACAGACAGAAGAGGGCAACGGATGGCAGTCCAAGGGAGGACCGAAGAACACTCTAAAGCATCAAAGGGAGATCTCCCACTGGCAGCTAGACCTGCCGAAACAGCTATCCCATAGCGACATGTGCAAGAGGGAAGCTGAATGGCTAGACCCAACAGGCGAAACACTTGGCTGGCCCTACCACCCGCCGGCACTTGGTGGGATTGTAGGACAGCGGACAAGGGTGTGATGGCTAGGCCATCACCAAAGGACAGAGAGGGGTAGGGGAAAGGATCCTGTGAAGGAAGAGTGAGGAGCCGGTGTGAGCCATCCTCGTCACGTCAACAGGGGAACTCTGTTTCCGTACTAACGCCATCCCAGGTGTAGGGAGAGTACATTCTCCAGCCTAGGGTGGGCTAGTATAGTAAGGGACTGGCATCATCAAGCAGTCCTAAACTATAAAGAAACAGAATCCCCATGCTTGCCTAATCTAGGCCAAAGGATATTCATATCCTTCAGCCTAGACTCCAGAAGTACAGGATTAGTCACTAGACTACAGGGCAAAGGGGATCCCATGATCCCTTCAGGTGCAGTCTAGGGGGGCAAGGCCCCTTATGCCTATCAACCATGTTCAACAGGAGAGTACATTCACCTTATTGGGTAGCTGGAGGCACACGACAGGTACTCTGAGGTTCTGACCCAAACTCAAACTCATCAGCCATGGTTTGGAAAGGGGCAGAAAAACCCTAGCCTAACCTTACCCGAATGACAATTCAAGGCAGGAACGGCTAGGATTGTAAATGTGGGTTACCCGCAGAGGGAGGAAGAGATTACTGGGGATATGTGTGAAAGTATAAGCCACTAGGTTACTAGCCTAGTGACGTAGATATCGACTACCTGATTCATTGAAACTCTTAGTATACGATCTTGGAAGAGGAAATCATATGCAATCAAAATATCTTATACGTATAATTTGCCTAATATCTTCATTTGAGTTAAATAACACCAGGAACACTTATTATATCATGCATGAAAGTAACCTAAGGCATCTAGGCTAGGGGGCCTAGGGACAACTAGATCGGCTACACATACGCCGAAACTAAGGAATACTATCGGCATAATATAACTAATTCCTAGCAATGAAGACTAAATAGCTAATGAGGTAGAAGCTATTAAACCGGGAAAGTTGTTCTGGCTAACTAAATAAGGCATGCGTTATGAACAACAGCGCCGAGACGCATCCAGTCTAGGCAAGAGCTCTGCCACGAAACAAATCCCTATTTATTTCGAGAAAAACATTACTTTACGGCCAGAGCTACATTTATACGATATAAGAGGTAAATACTTAACTTTCCAGCGGTAGAAGAAGCTGAAGATTGCGACATGATATCCGATATAGCGAAAGAACTGGGAAAAAACACCTGGTCGGGACGCTACAGCGAAAGGAATGAAGATGGCGGGCAGATACTACGTCATCCAAGATGGCGACGGGTATGACGTCAT
Source organism: Palaemon carinicauda (assembly GCF_036898095.1). NCBI lineage: Eukaryota > Metazoa > Arthropoda > Malacostraca > Decapoda > Palaemonidae > Palaemon > Palaemon carinicauda. The sequence continues at coordinate 106,717,761 of NC_090726.1, read as the reverse complement.
TCGAGTGCCCATAACAGTAACGGAGGAGGAGAACTTTGTAACGGCTCCTCCCTTATCTTGCCACTTCTTCCCCTAGAAGCGTAAACGCTATGTGGGGTGCAGATAGCTATGTGGCGTGTCAAGAATACGTCCCCTGTTATTATGCGATATCCTAAAAGGCAACTTTAAGGATATTCGCGCCAGAAGTTAGAATTCTGGAGATCTTTAGTTTAATTCTCTGGGAATATCCACTGTAGTCAAATATACCCTAGGAAGCTACTGAAGGAACCTTCCATCAGGATGACATGGCCTGAGCCCAAAAAGGAATAACAGTAGTTAAACTAAGAGTGATTCTTGATAACGTAAAAAGAGCCCTTTGTAACTCATTGGATACCTTCAAAGACTTCGTGCTTTCAAAATGGAAAAGAAAAAAACGTGCGGCTAATATGATTGGCGAACTGATTGGAGGTTGAACTGGGCTAATTACCCGGTCGGAACTCGATCAGTTGGAGACTGCCTTAATCGTAGAAGAGAAAAATACGCACGTCATGATAAATAAAGTTATATCTCATACCCGTGTCTTCGATGATAAATTGAAGACAGTTTTTATGACTGTAGCTAAAGGGCAGGAGGAACTAAGTATGTTAGCGAAAAGGATTAATGACTTCGAGGAGAGATTAGAACAAATCCAAAGGGACGTGATTTATGTAGAAAGCGCTGCACAATTAGCTTTTGTAGCTAGTGAGCTAACTCTTCACTTAGAGAATGTGGCCAACCAAATTCAACAAGTGGCAACCACGGGTGAAATCGCATCCGACATTTTACCCCCCAGGGAGTTCCTAGGGATAATTAAGAAAATTCATGAGGTAGTGCCAATGTTTATTCCCCCTGTAGAGAAAAATTTAGCTGAATTCTATCGAATGTCATCCGTGACTGTTACTAAGTTAAAGGGCAAGTTTTGTTTTTCTGTAGAGATACCTGTTAAAAATGAGGATTCAGATTTTTGTTTGTTTGAAGTAAAGTCACTGTGGACACAGACCGGAACAGAGGAATTCGCAACTCGGGTATCAGTTGATCTGCCATATTTTGCTGTGAACCAGAGGGACACTTGGGCTGTGACTTTGCCTAATTTAGATAGGTGTAGGATAGGGAAAACGCATGTGTTGTGTGAACCTGTGTATGCACTTTTCGAACCTGCCGCGCATGGCTGTTTGCTTGATGTGTACTTGGAACAGCCTAGTTTTGTGCATAATTGTAAGTTCGAGGTAAAAGCTGACTTTGAGAGGGAGATAGTTAATTTAGGACATTGTTGTGTTGTGTCTGTGAAACATGAATCAAAGTACAAGGTGACGGACGGGTGTTCTGTCCAAGGGGACGGGTACCGTCTACTTGGCCAAAGGAGAATGAAGAGTGAACGTGTGACAGTTAGGGACACTTCTGTGTTGAATGCTTCTGTCATTTTGCCAGGTGTGAATGTCTCATGTGTTAGTTCACCTTAATCTGACTAGACTTGGAACTATGTCCTTAGATCACCTCCCTCTTTACGAACAGTTCGTACATTTAAAAACGTCACATAGGACTTTAAGCATAGGTTTTTATTTAGCTAGTACATGTGTGTTTCTTGCCGTCCTGTGTGGACTGGTTATATGTTGTAGGCCAATTGTATGTGGTCCTGCCTGTCTCCGCTGGCAGAGGGCAGAAGGGGTCAGAGCAGTAATGCTGACAGATCCTCAGCCGGTAGAGGAAACTTTGGCTGTAGAAACACAAGTTCCAAGGAGGACCACCCACCATGTATCAGACGCCGGTGAAGGTAGAGGGAACATTCCTACTCAGGGTGGGGTTCGGGTGTGTCCCAATGAGCCCACAGGTGTCCGGATGGACGTACCGTCACAAGCACGGTTTGAAGAAGCAACAACCCAGTTGGTCTCCTCCATAGGTTGATTGCGCACACAGATGTGTTCTGTGTTTATGCACAGTACTGTGTGTTCTGTGTTTATGTACTAGTACTTTGAGTTAGTAAGCGCTTTGCTAGAGTGATATAGCTATATGAGAATATTATGTTAATAATCTTTTTGGTGATTTTTTTCTTTTATATGTGATGGCCATCCTGTATGTTTCATTTTAACTTTTTTGATGTTTATATGATATGTATCTCTTTTTTTACTTATGACGTCTCTGTGGACTTAAATACATATTTTTCCTTTCCATAGGGAATGGTTTGTTTTTATGTACTATGATTTTTTGTCAACTGTTATTATACCATGTCTCTACTTACAGAATCCAGGGCGAAGAGTAAGACTGAACCATGTAACGCTTCCCCTGTGATCTAAGAGTAGTAAAATTGTTGCTTAGGTGAGCCTGAGGATTAAAATCCTAATTTGATTTCAGTTACTAATGTGTAACCTTTGGATATTTTGGTTCTTATTTCTTGATTGCCTAAAGTGTCAAGATATGTATTATTTTCAGAATTACTTGCCATAATATTTTTGCTTTGTACCTATGTAACTTTTTTCAGTAATTTGTTTACTCATATTTACTCATATGTATTGATTTTCAGAGTTATTTACTGCCATTTTTCTTTTTCTTTTGTTTTGAGTATATAATCCTTTTGAGTATGTAATCTTTTTGAGTTTGTTTTTGGTTCCATTTAATCACATTATACATCTTGTGTTATAATTCCTGTTTTTACTCATATTAGAAAGCACAACTACTGTAATGAAATATGTGAATTTACTTTGTTCAGATTTTGTAGTTTGTTGCTGTTTGATTTTCTTTTTTGTGTGAAGTTGAGATTCTGTACACCCAGAGCCAGTTGCGGTTGAAGAGTAATGTTGGGGTTTGAATTTAAAGTAAATGGTGACGTACAGTTTTTTTTTTTTTTTTTTTTTTATTGGAATTTATCACAGTTCCAGGAGTAACTGTAACTTGGTAGGGGGGATTTGTCACGTACACCTTGTTTGGAACCTCTGTTTGAGGTCATGTGAATGACCTCAGTCTATTGGCTCGCCTGGGAGTGTATGCTGTCTCAGCTTCCACTGACGACAGGATTCTGTCTCCATGTCAATCTGCAGACGAAGGGTTTTTTCTGTCTCCTCCTTGTTTTCGCAGATTCCTTGGGAGAGCAACGGCCCAGGAGACGAAGGCCCCCCGGATGGATCCGGTTGGAAGTTAACGAACAATTCCTCTCCATGTCCATATATGGTCTCTTCCCAGGACGCTATGTGTCACGCCCAGCAACGCGCCCTGCCCGCCAATCAGTCGGGTCTGAGTCGCCACGAGTCGTAGTCATACAAGTCTCGTAATTACGCTGCTTTCTAAAACCAATATTCTGAGAACTTATACTTACATGTTTCAGAGTAGAAAGAAAAGTGAGAGGAACTTTAAAGTAAATTCATGCATTTGTTCCTTCGTTCCCTGACCGTTTGTTCGCCCAAGAATAATGTAACATTAAACAAATTGTTTTAAAAGAGCACTTATTTTTATGAATAAGATTGATGATTTTTCAGACTTTTCAAGTAACTTGGAGTGTGCTCAAAGAGTTGTAACATTTTAGTGAAATACACATTGTTGAATTGTAGATTTGACTCTGCCTTACCCCCGCTTATTGAACTTTGATTTATTTTTAGTAAAATTGTTGAGGACTTTGACAAGGATCCTCTTGAAGGAGATCCTTTTCTGTGTCCGTGGACACTTCAGACATCTTCTCCTCCTGATGGATGTCCATGCCTTGAAAAGCTTCACTGACGTCGGCCTCAACTGCGATCTGGACGCAAGGAGGGCCGGGTCGAGCCTGGGGTACGACGGCATCAGCTGTTGGCTTCGGGAACAGCATGCTTCTCATCATGTTGTTGGGAAGGTACCATCCTGGAGAGTTCTTCTAGAACCTTCATACCCATTTCCGAAGCTTTTCCCTCGCAGCATCCCTCGACTCCGTCGACTTGGGATCACTGAAACCCTCAGTCACCAAGGCCGAGCAGACGTTGCAGTCCTTGGGGTCCCAATACCTCAAGGTTTCGGTTGCGACTGAGCAGGTAGCATGAGACCTGCACATAGTGTGACCACAAAAGTTCCTACTCTTGTGGTTAGAGTACATCACCTCGCATTTCACCTTTGGCTCCTCCTGTAAAGAAAGGAAAATGAAATGAGTATGCGGTAATTCATCACACTTGATAAATTTTATATATATATATATATATATATATATATATATATATATATGGTGTATATATATATATATATATATATATATATATATATATATATATATATATATATGTATATATATATATATGTATATATATATATATATATATATATATATATATATATATATGTATATATATATATATATATATATATACATATATATATGCATGCATTAAATGGCATTACCATTGCCATTATAGTTAGGATAGTAAGCTAGAAAGAAAATAGGAAAGACACATACCTGTGCCTCCTGTCCATCCAATTGCTGTGACCTCCCTCAATATTAATATTTAAAATTTCCTTATTTAAGGAAAACTAGAGTGGAAGGGCTCTAATCTCTAGAGTTAAAATTAGTGTATATTAGCACTAACCCTTCCATAAAGGAATATTAATATTGTAGGGTAAAAATATAAGTTCTGATGATCTATGGTTCATCAGGGTATTGAAGAAATACTTCACTTCAATATTATAATTGGTCTCAACAAGGGACTGTGAGAGGACACAGAATATGTTGGAAAATATAAACTACTGTATAATATATACTATAGTTTTCTGCCTGCCATATGTACTATACTGCAGAAATACTGGTTACTGTATAAGCTTATACTGTAGTTCTGCCAGCATGCTGCCGGGTAGGCTAGTACCTGGCGGCACTAGCCAACAGAGAGAGAGAAAGCATGGAGAGAAGGGCTACCCTATTATTATGGTTTAGTACAATAAATAAGGGTGTAGGTACTACTGTTCCTACTCCCTTCATCCAGAATGAGGGTTTAAATGGAAGGGGGGAATGAATCATTCTAGCTTCCACCCAACCACAAGATCTGTTGCCGGCCACTCTGCCGGTTCCAGGGATGTGGATGGCAGTCCAAGAGAGGACTGAAAAACACTCAAAGACATCAGGGTCTCCCACCGGCAGCCGTCATGGCCGGCACAACCTTTCCCGGAACCTTGCATCTGTATGGGGAAGGTCGAAGCGGCAATCAAGCCACCTATGTAGGAGCCCGACCGGCACCACAATCCACCCAGCAAGCGGGGAGATTATAGGACACTGGCCAAAGACATTGCGATGGCTAGGCCATTGCTAAAGGACAGAGAGGGCAGGGAAAGGGTCTTGTGTGTTGTGTCGGGAGAAGGCGGCACAATTGCTGGCCACTTCCGGTCACAACTCAGAAACATTGTTTCAATATCGGCGCCGTCTTAGGCGGTAGAATAATATCGATTCCTCAGCCCAGGACCTTGCCGAAACAAGACTTGTCTTCTAGACCGCAAGGGAAAAGGTGGCGGCAGTAAACTACCACTGGATGTGGGCTAGGGAAGCTAGGCTTCCTATGACTGCAACTGTAAGCCGGCAGGGGAGTGACTACTCCTCCCCGGCAGCCGAGTTGCTGGCATAAAGACTGAATACTCTTGAGTTACTGTCATAAATCAAAGACGTACTTACTGGCAGAGGGAAGACAGAAACACTAGCCTAGACAAGCCGGAGTACACTACTCAATGACAAGACCAAGATAAGGTTGTTGCCTAATGGCGACACTCAGAGGGAAGGAAGGGTTTACCCTTAAATCTCTAAGAGAGACAAGTATCGAATTATATAAATAATTCTAGGAGATATGCTATCTCCTGTTGAATTGATAAAATGATACACGAGGGTAAACGGGGATAATGTACAAAAGTATACTAAATCGCATAGGCTAGGCTAGCCTAGCGCGGGTCGAGATCTCGGCTACGCTATATCACCGAGACTCTTAACGTATACGATCGGTACATTTAAGGAAGAGGAAATATACGTGCATGATCTTATCTTCACTAGTGTAATTTTTGCCTGAATAGCTATATTTCATTAAAGCTAATTACTGGGAACGTCGTTCTACTGACTAAATAAGGCATATATGGCGAACGACAGCATCCAAAATAGCGCCTCCGGTTACCGGCTAAGCTCCGATAAACGCATCTAAGTTATGCTAATTTAAGTGTGAGAAGGGAGCTAAAAATTATGCACAGGAAAGATTAAATACTCAACTTTCCAGAGGCAGACGATGTTGGAGAATGCATGATAAATCCTTGTATTAGCCACAAAAAACACTGAGAGCAAGCAGGAGTAACACCGTGTGCAATTTGCTACTAAACAAGGAATGGGTAGCTATATTAGGCCCTGTAGTAGAACGGGAAGGGGATCCACCGGGTAACCTTGATGACGGCTCCCCTTCAATTTTGCCACTCTTCCCCCTCAGAGCGAAAACTCTATTCGGGGTGAAGAATTCCATGTGTCGTATCAAGAAATACGTCCCCTGATATTATGCGATATCCGTAAGAAAAATTTTAAGGATACTCGCGCCAGGAGTTAGAATTCTGGAGACCTATGGTCAATTCTCTGAGAGTATCACTGTAGCTAAATATCCCTTAGAAAGCTGCCTAAAGGAACCTTCCATCAGGACGACATGGCTTGAGCCCAAAAATAATATTAATAAAAATAATACTGGTTAAAGAGGTCATCGGAACACTCGCATGGTATTGGTCTGCAATCCCTTGAGATCTCCGCTTCACTCTATGTCATGCCCTCAAAGCATCCTTCAGGTGTGGCCTAGGGAGGTCTAGCCTCCTATGTCGGTAGCCTAACCTAGCCAGGGAATTCCATTCACCTTGCTAGTCGGCTACCAACCACAGACAAAATACTCTGAGGTTCTGACTAAACCCAAAAACCTGTATCTGCAGTTACAAGGAAAGGACAGAAACACTCTAGCCTAGTTTTACCCGAATGCAATTCGAGGCAAAGCTGACTAGGGTTAGGCCTAGGCTAACTCAGAGGGAGAAGAGATTGCTCTTAAATCTCCAAAGGAGATTAGTATCGCCCTATAAAAGACTAGGAGGTATCAGTCTCCACTTGAATAACGCAATACAAGAGCAATCGGGAATATGATACTAAAGCCCCTGGGCTAGTAGCCTAAAGGCAGGGAGAATCGATTACCTAAATCACCGAAACTCTCTCGTACAGTATACTATCTTTGGAAGAGGAAAAATTTTATGCAGTAAATATCTTACATGTATAAAATATTGCCTAAAGCTTCATTAAAATTACCACCCTAGGAAAATCTATTATATCATGCATGAAAGTACTAAAAGTAAAACGCCTAGGCTAGGAAGCCTAGCGTAAGCGAGGATCGGTTACCTAAATCGCCGAAGCCCATGAATACTATCGGCATAATATAAAAATTTCCTAGCAATGAAGGCTAGATAGCTAAATTTATTAAAGCTAATAAAACTGGGAAGGTCGTTCTGGCTAACTAAATGACTCATGCATAGCGAACGACAGCCTCCATGACGCCTCCGGGTAGGCAACAGCTCTTGTTATGTTAATTGAACCTTGAATCGAGTAAAAAAAACTGGAAAAAGCCTATATTTATACAAAGTAAAGATAATACTAAATTTTCCAGAGGCAGATGAGGCTGGAGAAAGCATCATAATAGCGGATAAATCCAAAAATAGCGTAAGAGCACAGGAAAATCACCGAGTTATGGTGCTACGAATAAAGGAATAACAAGATGGCGCCTAAATGTGACGTCATACAGGTACTCAAAACAGTAAGGAGTCGTGGGTGCCTTAATAACGGCTCTCCTTCGATTCTTGCCACTTTCCCTCTCTAAGCGAAAATGCTATTCGGGGTGAAGATAGCTATGTGGCGTGTCAAGAATACGTCCTCTGATATTATGCGATATCCCTAAAGGTGAAAGTTAGGGATATTCCCGCCAGGAGTTAGAATTCTGTATACCTTAAGGTAAAATTCTCTGGGATATATCACTGTAGTCAAATATACCCTAGGAAGCTACTTTAAAGGAACTTCCATCAGGACGACATGGCCTGAGCCCAAAAAATAGGAATAAGCGCCATCTTGGATACAGCGCCATCTAGATACTCAATAGTAGTATGGGAGGAAGATTAACCTTGATAAAAGCTCCCCTTCTAATTTGACACTCTTCCCCATCGAGGCGAAAACGCTATTCGGGGTGAAGATTGCTATGTGTCGTATCAAGATATTCATCCCCTGATTTATGCGATATCCTTAAGAGAATTTTAAGGATATTCGCACCAGGAGTTAGAATTCTGGAAACCTAAAGGTAAGTTCTCTGGGAATATCACTGTAGTTCATATATCCATTGGAAGCTACTCATAGGAACCTTCCATCAGGACGACATGGCTTGAGCCCAAAAATAGATTTTTCGCTTCTCTCAAAATCCGTTTATTACAAAATATAATAATTTGAATAAATACTGCATGAACAATTAATGTATTCTAGCATAGTCTGCTAGGATGCAGTTAGCTGACATGTTTGCGTGTAGATGGAGTTAGCGAGTCATCAGCTGATAAACAAATATTTAGTTGCCTTCAAAAAGCAAAGTGTAGTATCAAAATAAATTTACTTTTATTCCATATGAATGATAATTGTAAGCTTATTTGTGTGGCAAGTACGTTTTTAAGTTAAAAAACGCAGTGAATTACTGTACAATAAGTTAGCTACAGCTAAAGATATGAGCGAGTTGAAGAAAATGGTTTGGTTATACATGATGGAAAATGTACCTTTCTATAGTAAGGGTAGCCAAACATTAATGAAGGACTGTATGTACGGTATTTCGTTTATGTACAGTATTTTACTATACTGTACGTATTTTGTTAAAGCAGTATGTTAACTGGTGTTCATGAGCCACATTTAATATATTTTTATGGAAAATGTCTTAAAACTATTCTTGATTCTAAATTGTTTATGATGACATTTCTTGATATTGCATGTTTTAGGTATCAAAATAGGCAGTTTTAAGCATTTGTAAATGGCATTTTAAGTATTCCCAAATTTGCTCTATCTGGGGTGGGAAGTATGGTCCCTAAATCCTGCTAATCCAGGTGGAGGTTACTGTAGTTGCTTGCAACCAATCAATTGTTTGACAGAAATCCACTAAGGAGATTTACTGTAATGCCATTACCAGCTAAAGATTACTGACTACTCCGGTGTTTATCGATTTGTAGCAGACTGACATGACCAACTCTCGTTGTAGCAATGGCATTTGGAGGACAGGATTAACCTTCCCTTGAGAGAGATAGTTGCTTATAACCTATCACATGTCTCGACAGTGATCAACTTGAATGTTTACTTGTTGAGCAACTTCTCGGTGCCCTTGGGCACTCAGATGAGAGTAAATATTTTGCTTGAGAGTGAAATGATTCTTGTTCCTCTCAATTGTCTGATGAAATTGGAAGGAAAGACTAGTTTAAAAGTTCTGTGCTTCAGACTGTTTATGTTGGTGTCAGCATGGGCTAATTCTGTACGAGTGGCAGACTCTGAGTCACAACTTTGCCATCATTGGGACAGACTTCTTGACGAATCTAGAGAAGTCCAAGCTTTCTCCAAAGCAAAGAATAATATACCTGGGCATGGACATGAATACTGTAACAAGAAAGGTTTATCCATTCAAGGACAGGGTAACCAGATTCATGAAGGTAGCTCAGCTTTTCTTTCATCAGTCACAGTTACCAGCGCAACAATGGCAATAACATCTGGGTCACTTGACGTCACTAGAGAAATTTTTTCCTCATGGTCTGCTCCATCTACAATTGTTGCAATAGTGACTAAAAAAAACACTGGTCGCAAAATGCAGACTCTTCCCGGATCCTGATACCAATAAAATTGTTCTATACTATCTTAGAGCAAACCACATTCACAATTATAGAGCTGCGATGTACTTTAAACATGCTAAATTTTAAACATCTACATTTACAAGTATGGATGTACATTTATTCATAAAATTAGATTACTTTTTTGCTACTTCATTAAAAACTAAAATTTATTTGTTTTCAAACTTAGATTCTTATTCACCTTTCTCTCTCTCTCTCTCTCCCTCTCGCTCTCTCTCTCTCTCTCTCTCTCTCTCTCTCTCTCTCAGGCGGGAAATTTATATCGCGCAACATCAGATATTTCATGTTCATAGAATATATATCAATAAATTTGAACTCGTGTAACTCTGCTATCGTGTTGACAGAACTAGAGTTAATGGGCAGGTAACTGTACAATAAAGGGATTTTGACGTAGGAAAAATCTACTTTCGGGTGAGATAGCCATGTCGTCCTGATGGATGGAAGTTCCTTCTGGCAACTTTCTACAGTATAATATTTCTGCAACTGATATTACAAGAGAATTACCGTCAGGTATCACGGGGTTCCAACCCCCGGAAGCGACTATCCGAAGACATCGTGTATAATCAGGGACGTATCCTAAGATAACCATAGATATCTGCACCCCAAACAGACCTTACCCAGTCTAATACTCTAAGGGGAAGAATAAGTAAGGAGCCGTTAAATATCCTATCACCTTTCGGTGCTCCTATACGACCCCGCCTCTTCATTCCACGTCGCAGCTGAGCTACTATGAAATAGAAGCCTCCAACGAGCAAAGGGGTAGGAGAAATAGGAAGTAATGGGTGGGCCATCAGGACGACATGGCTATCTCATCCAAAAATAGATTTTTCCTACGTCAAAATCCCTTTTCTGGGCTCAAGCCATGTCGTCCTGATGGAAGTGTACCAGAGAATTATCTATACTCGGTGTGGGGCTTTTGCATGAAAAAACCTCCAAGTAACAGATGCTCCCTACCTATGTGACGAAGCATAATTTTAAATTTCTATCTTAAGATTGAATCCAAAGTGATCTGAATTTGGTAAGTATGATAGTCTTCTAAGGGGATAAATCTGTGATCAGCCATCAACCACCCCTGTGGTGAAAAACACTCCCTTTAACAGTGAGATGTTATAAACGCTACCAATATTATGAACTTAGTGAGTAATCATTATGGAATAGATACTCATCTACAAACAGATTTGTAAGGTTCAATGATGGTAGAAATCAACCATAGTGTACTAGATTTATTGCTACTAACAGGAATTATGTCTAGCAATGAAATGCATCCAACGGTATACAACCTTTTATCAAAATTTTTTGAGCAAAAATTAATACCAGTTAATTGATAAGCATTATGATCAATCCATGTACCCAACTACAGTATATACCCTCGAGTAATTTTTACTCAAGTAATCACGAGGGGAAAACAATTTAATATGTCCTAGAACCTGTACCAACCGTGTGTCACACGAACGTACATAGTTCATTTTGTGTATATATTATGCTTGTATCTTCGCTCTTCCCTCGCACTAAAAAAAACCAGAATAAACATGTCTGCTTTTCTCCTCTGTAACAGTGTCTGTTTTTTTAACATGAAATTTCTTGTTGCTTTGAGCTTTTGTATATAAAGGAGAGTGTTCTATAATAAATTTACTCAGTTGCTTTCAACCTGTCTTTGAGTCACAACCTTCTCTCGGCCTGTCACATTGGTGACCCCGGAAGTTGACTCGCTCCCACCGCCTTCCAAACCCTTGCCCCTCCATCGTTGGTACTATGGCGGACTCTAAGAAGTTGGTGCTGTGGCTGCCCCATTGAAACTTTCATCGTTCGCCAGCGGAGAGGCGTTTGCTTGGTTTCAGTGCGCAGAAGTCCAGTTTCGCATCAAGGGCGTGACTCGCTCAACCACCAAAGCAGATTATGTTCTCGCGGCGAAACCCGAGGACACCTTCCTGGAAATATTCGACTGGCTTTGTGAACAAGGAGACACCCCAATAGCGTATGACACCCTCAAAACATACCTTCTGCAGCAGTACTCGCCGTCGCCAGCCGCCCGTATAGCAAAGCTTTTTCAGCTCTCGCAACAACCGTTGGGGAACCAAAGGGCTTCGCTTGCCCTCAGGGAAATGACCAGTATCGCTCACCTGCAACCTGCCGCAGATGGCTCTCCTCGTGAGGTGAACCTACTTTGTGCCCTTTGGATACGCCGTTTATCCGGACCTATACGCGCTGCCATACCCGATGTCGATAGTTTACCCATAAAGGACTTGATGACCAAAGCCGACGCCCTTATGGACAGCTACTTCAAGACTTCCATCAACGCCTCCACCCCTGACAAAGAGGATGCCTATTCAACGTCAACCTAAGCTGACGTGAATGCCGTAGGACATACACACCTACCCCGTGATGTGCCGAAGTGGCGACAAAGCCACCCACCACCCACCAATCGCTCGCGCCCCAACAAACGACTTCTACAGCCACTTACTACCTCCCATCCGCCGCAGTTTTGCTACTACCACTTCAGATTCGGGGCAACCGCGAAGAAATGTGCCAAGGATTGTCAGTGGCCAAAAGAAACGTGTAAGTAGGCCATTGCTCGTGGCGGTGGCCTCCCGTGTTTCTAATCTTTTCTTTTTACATGATGCAGGAATGGACGTGCGATTTTTGGTAGACACGGGTGCTTGTCATTCTCTTTTGCCAAGGGAACTCTACAGGACAAGACGTAGTATGTCTAGGTCTGCCGACGTCTGCTTGGTATCTGCCAACGGATCTGCGATACCCACCTACGGTTACGAGAACCTCACATTATCGTTCGTAAACGGTAAATTTAATTGGAAGTTTCTCGTTGCTGACGTCACATTGCCAATCCTCGGTGAGGATTTCCTCTCTCATTTCCACCTTCTGGTCGATGTCGCCCACCGACGATTGGTCAACGCAGAGTCGTCCTTGTCGACACCTCTTCAACCCGCCCCCTCTAACCTCGCTCTCCACATCAGCGCACCCACGGATGCCTAAGCCCACCTCCTCACGTCGTACCCGGAAGTTTTCCGTCCAGAACTTCGCGAAATGCCCATGGTTCCTGCCAAGCACGGTATTTATCACAATATCAAGACGATGGGACCCCCAGTCTTTGCAAAATTCAGACGTCTGGCACCGGAACGATTGGCAGCCGCCAAACAGACGTTTGCCGAAATGATGGAAATGGGCCTTTGCCAAAAGGCCTCCAGCCCATGGTTGTCACCCTTACACATCGTTTTGAAGAAAGATGGCTCCCTCCGTCCGTGCGGGGATTACAGGCGCCTGAACATGCAAACAGAACCGGATCACTACCCGCTCCCAAACATTGCCGACGTGACCTCGTACCTGCACAAAGTGAAGGTTTTCTCTACGCTCGACCTTCTGAAGGGGTATTATCAGGTGCCTATGAACCCAGAAGACATCCCCAAGACCACCATCACCACTCCGTTTGGTACATACACCTTCAATTACTCCTGTTTTGGCCTTCGTAATGCTGGGGCCACGTTTCAACGTCTCATGGATGGCATCTTAGGGGACCTCCCTTTCTGTGTATGTTATGTGGACGACATACTTGTGTTCTCCTCCTCAGAAGAGGAACACCTCCGTCACCTGCGCATCGTGCTTGACTGCCTGCAACAGAACGGCCTTGTAGTCCGGTACGACAAGTGTACCTTTGGCGCCAAAGAAATATCGTTCTTATGGCACCGCATCACTCCTGAAGGAGTCCATCCCCTCCCTGAGAAGGTAGCAGCCGTTCAGGACTTCCCTGCGCCCTCGACCGTCAAAGCTCTGCAGGAATTCTTGGGCATGATCAACTATTATCACCGTTTTCTGCCAGCCATTGCCGCCACTCTTGCTCCCCTCTACGCCTCCCTCAAGGGCAAGCCAAAGGACCTGAATTGGGGTCCCCTTCAAGAAGCGGCCTTCTGCAATGAAAAGAAGGCCCTATCAACTGCTGCGGCTCTCACTTTTCCTATCCCACATGCCCCTCTCCTTCTCTCCACCGATGCCAGTGACATCGCTATTGGTGCAGTACTCGAACAGGTGGTCAACGGCTCGCCCCGCCCCTTGGCCTTCTTCAGCAGAAAACTGTCCAAGGCAGAATCGGGTTATTCTACCTTCGATCACGAATTGCTGGCGGTGCACTTGGCTGTCCGTCACTTTTGCCATTTCTTAGAAGGTATGCCCTTCGTCATTCGCACAGACCACATGCCTCTAGTGCACGCCTTCACTCGACAGTCTGACGCCTGGTCCGCCCGGCAACGCCGACATCTCTCCGCCGTGGCTGAATACAATTGCACCCTTCAATACGTCCCTGGGAAAATGAATCCCGTTGCTGATGCCCTGTCAAGAAACACGTTGGCTGCCGTTCAACTAGGATTGGATTACAACGCCCTGGCTGAAGCCCAACGACAGGGTCCAGAGTATCAAGCATATAGGACATCCTGCCCATCCCTCCGTTGGGAAGACTTCCCCCTCGAAGACTCCAACACCACCCTCCTCTGTGACGTCAGTACTGGTAGACTGCGACCTTGGATTCCTGCTCCCATGCGCCGGCAGGTGTTTGATTTCATTCACGTCCTTTCACATCCCTCGTGCCGTTCTACTGCACAGCTGCTGAAGTCAAAGTTCATTTGGCACGGCATTTCTAAGGATGCTAAGGATTGGGTCCGCGCCTGTACTTCTTGCCAAACTTCCAAAGTACATCGACACACGGATTCAGGAGTGGGCACCTTTCCTCAACCTCAGCGTCGTTTCGCACACATTCACGTCGATGTTGTAGGCCCCCTACCCACATCACAAGGACATCGTTACCTGTTTACCGTCATCGACCGCTCCACTCGTTGGCCTGAAGCCATTCCCATGGAAACTGCAACGTCTGCCTCATGTACATCTGCCTTACTCTCAGGATGGATTGCAAGATTTGGTATCCCTGAGCGTATTACTTCTGACAGGGGTACCACTTTCACCTCTCAATTGTGGATATCATTAGCGAATCTCCTGGGCATCACCCTACATCAGACAACGGCCTACAACCCCGCTGCCAATGGAATGGTTGAACATTTTCATCGCACTCTCAAAGCAGCTTTGATGTCCCGCTGCAAGGATTGCAACTGGTTTACTCAGCTTCCCTGGGTCCTCTTGGGACTAAGGACCACACCTAATTGCGTGTTAATACACCCTGCTGTCTTCATTTCCTTCACTGCCAGGTGCTGAGCCCTGGTGTGATCTAAAAGGATCGTTTCTTTGGGGATAGCGTCATCTCTAAAAGGAACACCTTCAGCTAACCTATCATAACAAAGGGGTAGGCATCTATATCTGGATAAAATTCCAGATCAGCAATAGGCCTAGAGCCTAGCTCCTCTCCAATATGAAGAATACCCTCCGAAAGCACCGCATGACCCGCGTACCTCCATTAGTTTTGTTGCGTGCAAAAGGGGAGCTGAGAAGGTAAAACCTTAGCCTTAGTCGGGTCCTCTTGAGGTTTCAAACCCTGAATTTCCTCCCACAAGGCTTTGAACATCCTTCTTTGATATTCTTGGGTCCCTTCCATGAAAGCCTTCATGTTTGCTACCAGGGACCTGTCATCCAAGTTACTTACAAATTTAGAATGTGTTGGTTCCCCGAGCTCAACCGGGGAGGGAGGAGGAACAGAAAAAGGAGTTGTACCTGAAATAGAAGACGTAGTCGTACTGTTGACAGAGAAGCGGCGGTAGTGACGGCAGGTGAGGCAGCGGAACACACCAAGTCTCTCACGGAAATCACACTATCGTCATCGTATTCTGGCATATAGGAATCATCCACTCTGAGGGAGAAGTTCATTTGAATCTACTGCCGACAGAAGAGCCGATTCTCTACCCGGAGATAAAGAAGAAACCGTGGATATATTGTCCAAGTCAAGGCTCAAGGCACTTAATGTCTCATCTATATGAAGCTGGACGGTAGGTATGGGTCTAGGCTGGGAATAACCCAATACCGAGTCCAGAGCCGCCTTAGGAAAACGTATATCCTTCAACTCTGCAGTAGGAAGGTAAGGAGCCTTTGGTTTAGCATTCTTCTTGAAACCCCTGACCCAGGAACGAAGAGATCTCTGGAAAACGCCCGGTCGTCATCAGAGATATCTTTTGATATCCATCCAGAGTGATGTAAGTCCTTACACACACTGCAATCCTGAGGGTCCTAATAGGAGACTGGACCCTTCATTCTCTGGCATTTAGCATGGGTCCTGCAGGTATCGTGACCACAAGGATACCTGACGGTCCTGGCACAAATCTGAACTCGGCAGTGCATCTCATTCGAAGACCCCGCCTGTAATGAGGAGAAAGCATATATGAGTACACTCATCTCTTTGAATCACCAAGCTGAAAAGAATGGATTAGTAGCGTTCAATTAAGTCAACCAAATTTGAAGAAAATAATTCCCAAATTGTGTGTGATCGCAATTGGTGAGAAGTAAGAGGAAAAGACCACAATATCCAGACCCCTTTAATTGCGTTAGATTGGAAAATAAAGCCAACGGAAAATGTCCCTTTAATCATAAGTATTACGTTCTGTTAAGAAGGGGGAACAAGGATGCTCATGAAAATCAAGGCTAAATTTTCCATCCATAACCTGACAAGGAGAATCCCTAAATAGGAACCCAACCTGTAAGAAAACGGGAGAAAAATCCAATCTACGTCCTTAAAGGATCTGAATAAAGTGATGGAAGCAATTAACCAAGTCTAGCCAAGGAGAACCTTTCGCAAAATAGATCTCCGTAGCTGACTAACATAAAGATACCTTGCAAGTAGTAGAAGTAAGGTTTTTATGTCGATCTGAGTTTTGTACTCATCAACAGATAATAGAGCACACCCCTTGTAGAAGGCAGTCTTTAAGAAGGAAAACATATGCCATCATGGTACCAAAATCTTTGCCGTCAGTAACGGCACAGATAGTTAACGACATCGCCATCTCCCAAGGCCTCTCCTAAATCAGGGGCATGATAACATTACCCTATACAGGGCTTGACCTACCGACAGTAACGGCTGTCGGTAAAAATGGCAGCAAAGTCAAACGACGATAATTTCCACCGAATCATCGTGTCGAAATAAAAAGGTTGTGGCAGTATAGGCAACACTGCCTTAGATAGCAACGTATCAGTATCGTATGCCCCAGAAAAGGAATGCCGTCAGAAACAACGAAGCTGTAAGTACCGGCATTGCTGAGTCTGACAACTCATTTTTATGAAGGATAAAGCTGACGGGTCAATAGGCCAGAACCCCGAAGGGACTAGGCCTCCGCACACTGGTTGCAAAAACACAGCATAATAGATTTAAGTTTGATATCAGTAACAGGAACACCCACCACAAAGAGGTAAAAGCACCATTATAATTACTCTATCCAACGTCTCAGAAGCTAAGATACGGCATCACACAACTGTCAGCGCACCAACAGAAAAAAAGGCTCGCACTTCGCAAAGGGGAACACTATAGACATACCGTAAGCCAGCATGAGAACGTATGTGTAGCACAATGGGCTGACGGACATGCCGTTAAAGGATAGGCCAGGCCAGATACAACAAGACAAAAGAAGAATCCCAGAGACTAAAAGAACAGGCAGTAAGACAGTCAGCGAAACAACTGAACAAGCTAAATGAGCTCACCCTTCGCAAAGGGGATCTCCAAAACTGCGCCTTCCTAACCCTGAGAGAACTCAGATGCTTGTAGCACGATGGCCATGAGCCAAAACGGTCGGAGAACCAAGAAATTCCAACAATTGGGACAAAAAACTCAGAAACTAGTATGACTGAGTAAAAACCTTCCCAAGGGAAGTAACCACTTTCAACAAAACCGGAACTTAAGACCAAAAACTAAAACTGCGAGTCCGTCTCCAACAAAAAACTTACCGCGTCTCCAACAAAAAACTTATCGACTCTAAGCTAGGCTACCCGAAATCGATACGAACTCAAAAAGACTTAAATAATAAAAAATGCACTGTAAATGCTAGTTAAAATGGAGTCCAAGGTATCGTAATGCTAACATCTACTAGCTAACGTGAAACCCGACGCCATTGCTAGCAGGACTCGAAGCGCTCAGGCTTCCTCTAACACAAATGCTAAAATATAAGTCCTCGAAGGGAGCTAGAACAAAATTAGCAAAAATAAAAGACAAAGAGTGGTAGGTACTCAACTTTGATGAAAAAGAGGAAGCCATAACACAAAGCAAATCTTTTAAAAAAGGTGAAAAGAGCATCCACAAAAAACAATCGTATTGTAGCCACCAGCTACGTACAAAGGAAAAGGCGGGGTCGAATAGGAGCACCGAAAGGTGATATGATATGTAACGGCTCCTTACTTATCCTTCCCCTTAGAGGATTAGACTGGGTAAGGTCTATTTGGGGTCGAGATATCTATGGTTATCTTAGGATATGTCCCTGATTATACACAATATCTTCGGATAGTCATTTCCCGGGGTTGGAACCCAGTGATACCTGACTGTAATTCTCTTGTAATATCAGTTGCAGAAATATTATACTGTAGAAAGTTGCCAGAAGGAACTTCTATCCATCAGGACGACATGGCTCGAGCCCAAAAAGAATATATTGATAGAATATGTGGAGGATTGCTAAATTGAGACGCATCATAATAAATCTACGGAAACTTCCCTTTTATGTTTGATGTAAGTGTGTCTCTGTCCCTATTTGGTCGCAAGTCGACAACTACCTGTAAATGTATGACACGAGTTGCTTTGATTGCGCATTCCCCATACAACCGCCATACCTCGCCAGGTAGGTAGAAACCTGGGACAGTGCAAGTCTTCTTAGATGGAACCCTCAGGTTATTGCTGCAAATCTGGATGCCCGACGCAAATCTGGATGCCCGCCGACCGCGTGCGGTCGCCACATGCCACCATTGTACCCCAGGCCACAAGTCTCATTAGATATTGCTGCAGATAGGAATGCCTACCAACCCCTTGCAGCTGTTGCATCTCACTGTTGTTTGTAAGTCGAGTCTTGAGGGAAACAACCCTTCGGAGTTATTATCCAGGGCACCAGCCGCCCGTTGAAATACTACAGCCAGAGAGTTATGGGGTCCTTTGACTGGTCAGACAGTACTATATTGGATCCTTCTTTCTGGTTACAGTTCTTTCTCTTTGCCTATACAAACGCTGAATAGTCTGGCTTATTCTTTACAGATTTTCCTGTCCTCATACACCTGACAACACTGAGATTACTAAACAATTCTTTGCTCAAGAGGTTAACTACTGCACTGTATTTGTTCAGTGGCTACTTTCCTCTTGGCAAGGGTAGAAGAGACTCTTTAGCTATAATAAGCAACTCTTTTAGTTGAAGGACACTCCAAAATCAAACCATTGTTCTCTAGTCTTGGGTAGTGCCATAGCCACTGTACCATGGTCTTTCACTGTCTTGGGTTAGAGTTCTCTTGCTTGAGGGTACATTCAGGCACACTATTCTATCTGATTTCTCTTCCTCTTGTTTTGTTAAAGTTTTTATAGTTTATATAGGAAATATCTATTTTAATGTTATTCTTTTTAAAATATTCTATTTTTCCTTGTTTCCTTTCCTTACTGGGCTATTTTCCCTGTTGGGGCCCCTGGGCTTATAGCATTCTGCTTTTCCAACTAGGGTTGTAGCTTAGAAAATGATAATAGTAATGATAATAATACTGGTTAAAGAAGTCATCGGAAACTCACATGGTATTGGTCTCCAATCTCTTGAGATCTCCGCTTCACTCTATGTCATGCCCCCAAAAGCACAACTGTCTAATGAGATATAACCCTTCGAGGTTATACCTTTTTACCTCTATTCCCAATGTTAGCAAACATTTACTGTACTACATTCTCTTAAAAGTACACTTTTCCCACCCACATGATGGGCAAATGCCTACTATCAATAGAGGTCTGATCCCTCGGCTAGCTACATTTACTCCTCGTCGGCACACGTACACTAACGAACATCTTCATGTTCACAATGCTATACCTAGTCAACGATCATTTCCTTTTGAGTAGTGGCGTTTCGATATATAGCATAATAGAATCTGCTTCAATTATGGGCACCGAAGTCTGTCATTTTCTTGAAGTGTTTGATCGTGAGGAAAATACGTAATTCTCTCTCTCTCTCTCTCTCTCTCTGAGAACAGGGGAAACAAATTTTGAACATTTTATCTTTATCACTGAAACAATTTGGATTTAGTTAACATAATCCGAAATATGGCCAATCTCAAACATTAATTATTTCTTGGAATAATATAGGCTATATATTGCAGGTTAATAACAATAACATCCTCAGTTCACTGATAGGTTATTGTTTTAAGTCGGGCATGTGTGAATCTGTAAGGGCTCGGCCACACCAAGCGCGATGAGCGTCGCGGTAGTGGCATGACATGAGCGGCAGGCCAGCGACAAAATGTTGGGTGGCCACACCGGAACTGCCACACCTCTCTTGCCTCCTCACTCCCAGCAGTCAAAGATAGCCTTCCTCGTAAACATGACGATGGTAATGAGTAGAAAATTACTTCCGATTGAAAATCTTTATTTTAAACTGAACAATAGATTATACAAGAGTCTGGATTCAAGATTTTAATAAACAGAGAAGGGAAAATAAGTTAATTATAAAATTAATGTTGCCAGTCTCGTTTGTACGACGACAGATTTGCTAAATATCTGCGTATTTCACAAGTCTTTTGATTCTTTGATGGCAACATCCTTCCTGGATTCAGGCTCAAAAAAAAAAAAAAAAAAAAAAAAAAACGTCGAACTATAGACAACCTCAATTTCTCTCTCTTACCAGATATTAAAATTGCTTCAAATATGATAAAGTTCTCAAAGAAACATTGTCCCTTTCATTCCAGAATTAACTAGCATTTTCACATATATTATTTAAAGGTACATACGATTCTTTTTACATTTGAAATTTCTCTATTTCATCTTTTAGATATATATATATATATATATATATATATATATATATATATATATATATATATATATATATAATATATATATGTATATATATATGTGTGTGTGTGTGATTAAATAGGTTGCAAAGGGCAAAAAGGCATAGGCCTACCCACTATTTTATTACCATCCATTTACAGTTGATTGCCATAACTTCCATTTATTTCATTTAGTTTTGCTCTCCGAAACACCTCCCAATAAATTGTCGATTACTTATGGCTGGAAACGAACAACTGAACATGTAACCCTTCAGGAACTGATGAAAAATGGTGTAATCTTGGGTGAAGACGCTTGGAACCGCCGCGATTTTTTCAAACATGAAACATAGCTTGGCGGCAGCTATCTGGCCACCTACATAAGATACCTTAGGTTTCAATTTGCCACGGGAACCTCTTCCCACTAGCCACACCACTAGTCGCGCTTGGTGTGGCTGAGCCCCAATGCCTCCAGACGTGTTTCTGGAAAAATGCTTCCTCTCATACATGTATCCTGCTTAGTTATAAAAGGTTTTAAGTTTTCCAATAAAATGTATAAAGCATTTGGGCCCATCAATATATACTTTTTAAAGTATGATTCATAATCAATTTGAGTTTCCTTTTAAATAGATGAATGGCTTCACTTTTCTACTCCGTCTTTGCAATTAGTCCTTCCATGTACCATTCCATTGTTTTCAAAAGATCAGGAATAACCATGGTATATAATTTAATTTATTGGATTGAGTTTTTATTTTATGGTGTACAGTACTATGGCTATGATGCTCCGTACTTGAAGCTGATAACTACGTGATTCTCGAGTACAGATTATAACACTGACATAGATAGCAGAGATGCCAGCGGACATCAGCTTCGTACATTTCTTCCGGTCTTTGTCTGGTAAAAGGAGTAGAAATCCTGGTAGTCAACTCCATCTGGTACCACTGTTTGTTACCATATCAACTTCTCTCACTTCAACGCTTATGACGTCATTCTCTTACAATTTAAATATGGTGACAGTGTTTGTCCGACAGACGCTGTTCGACCGTATGGATGTGGTGAGAGAGAACTGGGAGGGTAGTCACCCTAAATTAAGTTTGATTGAATTTTTAAGGAAGTCTAGGGACAAGCTCTGTACTTCATGGAAGTTTGCAGGCTGGTCAGGGGAACATGAAGAAAAAATTTTGATGTTAAGGCTAAGGTTAGGGAGTTCCGGGTTGGGGATCTGGTACTGGTACTGTTGCCCATATTAGGAAATCCCCTAACTGCTAAATTTTCAGGTCCCTGGAAGAAAAATTAAATTCTTGATATAGAGTACATATTAACCCTGGATAGGTACGCTCCTCGGACACCCCTTTAAGGGTATACTCGGACGCGAACGACCCCGACGCCAAAAAATATTCTTGAAAAATCAGTTTTTGCAGTAACCTCCTTTTTTCTTTTGCCAAAAAAACTTCAATGAATGCTTAAAACAACTGTAAAGATAAATACTACTCATCTGCAGAAAAACTATTTATTATAAATATTTTAAAAAATTAAGTAGAAAAAAAAAAGACCTGACATAAAAATTCATAAAAAAAAAGTTTATACATATATACACAAATCCTTTTAGGAATTGATTCTTGAATGTTTAGGACACATCTTGATGTATTTTGGATGAAGTCAGACCCATGGAGGTGAAGATCTGAAATGAGAAAAAAAGGGTAACTTTTTTTGGCCAAAAAAATTTGTCCAAATTTCATGAATTTTTTTGGGTACCCAAATGAAATAGGAAGTGGCTAATTTTTTTAGGGAATAAACATATGTTATCCTAAAATAGAAATATGTAAAAAAAATCTTCATTATTTTGTAAATTACATTTATATCAGGGGCCATATCTAAAGGTAATTTTTTGAGTACTTAGAAATTTCGTAAATAAATACATATATTTAATATATAATATGATATGTATGCAGGTAAAAATATAGCAAAATATCACAAATTCTATAGGGAACAAGAATATATATAGATAGGGCAGCTTACGCTTCGGATATGTCCACAAAATGGCCGCCAACCACACTGACTCAGACTCCCTAATCTGCCACTTGAAATGTAGGAAGGGTATGTCAATTTCAAGGTGTTATTTACTAATCTAATTATTATTGGATATGCATAAAAATTGTATGGTGGGTTGCTGGATAATTGTCGATTATTTTACGACTATAAAATTAAAATTCTGACCCAAAAAAAATTTTTTGAAGGGAAATAAAATCGAAAAAAAAAATGTAAAACAATATAATATTTTAGCTAAAAAAATTTGATGATATTCAATAAAAAAAAAAGTAAACAAAATTTTCCGACAAATAAACATCTAGAGGAATCATTACTCTGTGATAGTTCCTTAGTACGTAGTAATTTTGAAAGAATTGGGAAAAAACGAAAAAATGGCAATCACCGGAAAATCGAACACATACCTATATATACGCCATATCTGGCTAAAAAAAAGATAGGCATGGGTAGCCAGATCATCTAGAAACACTTTCCAACACTATAAAAGTATAAGTTTTGCGACACTACTTGCCAATTCCTTACGGTAACATGACTAAGCAAAAAAATGCAAAACAAATAAAAAGGGGCACTCGCGGAAAAATGGCTAACATTCTAATATACGGCATTTCAGAAAAAAAAAATTTAGCCACGTGCTAGGCAAACCATCAAGGCACATTTTCCGACAAATAAACATCCAAATGAATAATTACTCTGTGATAGTTCCTTAGTACGTAGTAATTTTGAAAGAAATGGGAAAAAACGAAAAAATGGCAATCACAGGAAAATCGAACACATACCTATAGATACGCCATATCTGGCTAAAAAAAGAAGATAGGCATGGGTAGCCAGATCATCTAGAAACACTTTCCAACACTATAAAATTATAAGTTTTGCGACACTACTTGCCAATTCCTTACGGTAACATGACTAAGCAAAAAAATGCAAAACAAATAAAAAGGGGCAATCGTGGAAAAATGGCCATTCTAATATACGGCATTTCAGAAAAAAAAAATTTCAGCCACGTGCTAGGCAAACCATCAAGGCACATTTTCCGACAAATAAACATATAAATGAAATATTACTCTGTGATAGTTCCTTAGTACGTAGTAATTTTGAAAGAAATGGGAAAAAACGAAAAAATGGCAATCACAGGAAAATCGAACACATACTTATATATACGCCATATCTGGCTAAAAAAAAAAATAGGCATGGGTAGCCAGATCATCTAGAAACACTTTCCAACACTATAAAAATATAAGTTTTGCGATACTACTTGCCAATTCCTTACGGTAACATGACTAAGCAAAAAAATGCAAAACAAATAAAAAGGGGCACTCGCGGAAAAATGCCCGACATTCTAATATACGGCATCTCAGATAAAAAAAAAAGACATGCACGTGTTAGCCCAACCATCAAGGCACACTTTCTAACACAAACATGAAAAAAAAATCAATAATATACGGCAATTCCTTACTACGTAGTAAATTTTTACAAATATTGAAAAAAACAGAAATTGGCAACCGCAGTTAAATACCCAATATACCAATAACTACGTCGTATCTGACAAAAACAAAATCACGCATGGGTAGCCAGATCATCTAGACACACTTTCCAACACTAAAAAAGCAAAAGTTTTACGATACTATTTCGCAATATCTTACGGAAAAATGACTTGGCAAAAAAATGAAAAAAAATGAGAAAGGGACACTCGCGGTAAAATGCCCGACATTCTAATATACGGCATCTCAGATAAAAAAAAAGACATGCACGTGTTAGCCCAACCATCAAGGCACACTTTCTAACACATAAACATGAAAAAAAAATGAATAATATACGGCAATTCCTTACTACGTAGTAATTTTTACAAATATTGAAAAAAAACAGAAATTGGTAACCGCAGTTAAATACCCAATATACCAATAACTACGTCGTATCTGACAAAAACAAAGTCATGCATGGGTAGCCAGATCATCTAGACACACTTTCCAACACTAAACAAGCAAAAGTTTTACGACCCTATTTGGCAATATCTTACGGAAAAATGACTTGGCAAAAAAAATGAAAAAAAATGAAAAAGGGGCACTCGCGGTAAAATGGTCCTCGTGGTGATGAACGACATTTTAACTAAAAAAAAAATCATGCACATGGTAGCCAAACAATCCACCAAGACTTTCCACAACTGATAACCTATACAAGTTGCACCATTCTACGACAATTTCATAATACGTAATAACTTTGATAATTATGCAAACTACCTTAGAAGGGTAAACTCGGTCGCGAACGACCCCGACGCGTCTCAGAAATCGGGGAAGGAGTACAGCTACAGCAATGCACATCTGGACACTACTAGAGCGTGTAGGGGAGACACCTCCTGCAGGTCGATCACCCACAAATTCAGTCACGGGGGTGAGTCACGTGAGAAAAACCTGTTTTTTTTTGACGCTCGGGGTCGCAAACGACCCACCGTACCTATCCAGGGTTAAACTAAAATATCAATGGTGTCGTGAGGGCTGTATGCTGTGGGGTTAAAGTCTATTATATAGCCCCCAAAGGGGGGGGGGGCGCCTGTACAAAGAATTTTGGCCAATAAGGAAACTTCTGATAGTCATTCAATATTAATGGATGAAAATGTTAGAAGGGAAATGCTAGTAATGTTTGGTGTAACTGTTGACGATGGGGAATTGGAAAATCTTAGAAAGGATTTAAGCGTAAGGGAAAAACCAATAGCAAGTAAAAATGGATATTAATATGTCAAAATTATCTATAATTCAATGGAATGCGAGGAGTGTGTGTAACAATCTGTCTGAGTTAAAACTGATGTTGTACAGTGTCAAACCACATGTTTGCCGTGTGAAACGTTTTTGAAAGAAGATCAACAGGTGAAGTTTATAAACTATAGAGTTCTAAGGAAAGACAGAGTAGGTCAAAGAATGGTAATATGGAAGTTCCACACATTACAGTCAAACTCAAGAGAGGTAATTTAGATATAGTAAATGCATATAACCCTAGTGACAGGTTGACTAAAGAGGAATTTGTTTATCACATACAGAATACGGGGAGAAATTTTGTGGTTGTAGGGGATTTTAACGCTCATTACTCCTTGTGGGAACCTGATATCGCCGAAAACAAAATCAACAACAGCGGGAAAAGGATAGTGGAAGTATTTAATGAAAATGACAATTTAGTACTAATTACTCCACTGGGACTAACTACAAGACTACATCCTATTACAGGGACATTTTGAGCAATAGATTTATGTTTCAGTTCATCCACAATAGCGAATCCTTTTAATATAAAAGAGCTAGCTGATAGGGGTAGTGATCACACACCAATTTTGATATATAGTGACTTGGAAACTGAACAAACTGGGTTATGGAAAAGAAAGCGGTGGGTATTGGAAGATGTTAACTGGCAAAAGTGGAATAAGGATATTGACGCAATAGAAGTGGCAAATACATTGGAACTAGATGGTGAAATACAAGATTTCAGCTATACAATGATCAAATCTAGAGAAAAGAATATCAGACAAACTAATGAGAAGGTAAGTATTAAATATAGCAAGCCATGGTGGAACGAGAAATGCAGTAAGGCAGTGGCAGAGGCGACGAACGAGAAAGTTGTTCATCAAACACCCAACCGCTTGCAATAAAATCGACTTCCGCAAAAAGAAGCAGTAGTAAAGAAATGTAATAATGTTAAAAAAAGAATTTCTTAGGGGTAATTACACAGGTAAAATTAATATGAATACACCTCAGAAAGAAGTTTGGAACACTATTAATAGGATTAAGAGAACTCCAGTTAGAGATAACCATCCACTAACTGAAAGGGAAAACAAATTGATTTTCATTCCAATAGAAAAGGCAGAATTGCTAACAAAAGCCTTTGGGAAAAATTTGTGTCAATTGTCTTAGAGCCAGAGAAGGAAATGATTGAATGGGTTGAAATAGCAAAACACAATAATGAATTTCAGGATTACAACAAATTATTCTCAATGGCTGAGCTAGAAGAGGGCATCAAAGAGTTGCCAAATGAAAGTGCAACAGGGTTAGACAAAATTCATAACAAATTCAAGAATATGTCAAAAGGGGAATGCCATCAAGTATTAGGTTTTATTAATAAAAGCTGGAGAGTTACAAGTTATCCTAAGATGTGGAAAAGAGTATGATCTGGCCAGTACTAAAACCCCGAAAACCCGAGGAACTACCAGAATCCTACAGACCAATCGCATTGTTATCTTGCTTCGGCAAACTAATGGAAAGATGGTCCATAAACGCATATACTGGGTGGTACAAAATAACGAACAATTAGGAAAAAACGAGTTCTCGTGGCTTCAGAAACTAGTAACACAGACCAGTTAGTTAGACTGGAGTACGAGATAAGAGTTCCATTAATAAATCGTAAGGTAACAGTAGTTGATTTCTTCGATCTACAGAGTGGCTACGATACAATAAACCATACAGCTTTGATGTATAAAATCGCACGAATGGTCATAGGGAGACTGTTAGCCTGGCACGAGTGCTTTTTGAAAGATAGGATTTATGTAGTAAATGTAGAAAATAAATATTCTAACCCTAAAAAAATTAGATCAGTGCTTCCTCAAGGCTCAGTCTTAAATCCTACACTATTAAATATCATGATGAGTGACATACCAAACGTAAAACCAGTCAAAAGTTAAGAATTTGCAGATGATACTTGCCCCTATGTAACGGCAGATACAGTTGAGATAGTTTGTCTGGAAATCTATGATGCGGTTGAAAGGTTTTATGAATGGACCCAGAAATGGGGGCTAAGGATAGATACAGGAAAGACGAAGATAATGTATTTCACAAACAAAAAAATAGATATCTCACCTAAAATCAAAATTGACAATAATATAATCGAATGGGTACATAAATAAAAGTATCTTGGATTGGTATGGGACAGTCCAGGCCTCACTTGGACACATCACATCAACCAGTTAAGAGCAATATGCTAACAGAGACTGAATTTATTGAAGGCGGTTTCCTCCAACACCTGGAGAGCAGACAAGAAAACTTTGCTGATGTTCTACAAGGCTTACATTTTAAGCAAAATTGAATATGGAATTGAAGTATATTCGTCAGCAGCTAGAAGTAACCTAAAAAAATTGGAAAAAATACAAAATATTGCTTTACAAATAGCTCTTGGAGCCAAAAATACATCACTCATTGTATCACTACAAGTTGAAAGTAACGTGACACCAGTAAGAATGAAAATACCATACAAAATGTTGCTTTATTATGTAAAATTAAAACAGTTAAGTAAGAATCATCCAATTAGCCAGGAAGTTCTAAACGATAAAAGACTAGACGGTAGAGGATGGTACTCAGGTGATTTTAAAAAAAAAACATTTATATTAAGGGTACAAGACATCATGATTAGGTGGAAAGTGAAGTTAGGGAGGCAATGGGAAGAAAGGGCATTTCCCGTTGCAGCCCCCTGGTAATGTATTGGTAAGTATCTTGGTATTAACCCAATGAATGAATTGACCAGGAGGAACCTAATAAAAAAATTTCGAAGCAAAGCGAAAAATCTATTTTTGGGTGAGATGGCCATGTCGTCCTGATGGAAGGTTCCTTTAAGTAGCTTTCTAAGGGATATTTGGCTACAGCGATACTCCCAGAGAATTGACCATAGGTCTCCAGAATTCTAACTCCTGGCACGAGTATCCTTAAAATTTTTCTTAAGGATATTGCATAATATCAGGGGACGTATATATTGATACGACACATGGCAATCTTCACCCTGAATAGTATTTTCGCTTCGAGGGGAAAGAGTGGCGAAACTGAAGGGGAGCCGTTATCAAGGTTACCCTTCCTCCCCTATTATTACGAGGCTCCTAGATGGCGATCATTCCTTGTAGCATTGAGCATGGTGCTACAGATATAGTAGTTTCAGGAGGGATTTTTACCTAAGTCTTTTCTTAGAAAAGGAGGGTGGGTTCATCAGGACGACATGGCCATCTCACCCAAAAATAGATTTTTCGCTTCGCTTCAAAATCCGTTTTTTGGGCTCAAGCCATGTCGTCCTGATGGAAGTTTACCAGAGAATTACTTGAAAGTACTGTATCTGTGGATTTGTATAAATGCCTTAACCTTGGGACAGTTTTTTATATGGTCATCCAGACCATTGAGAAATATAACGATACTGTTATACGTCATTACCACTAATCATGGGACAATGTTAGGGGTTCCTGCCCCCTACAGGGAAGTGTCTTGCTAGACAGTAAAAAAGGGCTCAAGGTTTGTATACGTGTAGGAACAAATATAAGTATCAACTAGATCTATTAGTTTCCATGTATCAGTACAATAAGAATAAGTTTTTACTTAGGAAAATAAGTAAAAGAACTTACGCTACGTTTTAATTTGCTACTTGAGGGGCGAAATAAGACGCAATTACACTCTTTTATTCATTTATTTAGGTAAATGGGTAAATGGAATAACGGGTAATAAACATAAAAGAGAATTATACATTCAACATATACAGTCAATGTTTTTCTACCTGAAAGGGAAGAAAAGGATTATTGCCACTCATATTTATTGAAAAAATTTTCAATACAACTTTTCTGTAAATGTTGGATACTATCAACACTGTGTACAATGTACACATGGCACAAGTGTCATTTGTATAATTCTGCACCTGAAAATTTGAACAGTCCTAGTGTCACCAGGATGACATTCACATAAAAAAATATTGCACTGGAAGGTGTAAACTCCTTTTCACCCGAATTGAGAGTTCCAATCAATTTACTGTTCATCGCAGCACTAGACGACAGGTTTTACTACACTACCTGCCGCCACCACATAATGTTTAAGTTCGTGCACTTGCTTCGCATAATGTTTGTAAAACACTCTGGATGACTTCCAGCCAGTGTATGAGCGAAGACGCTCAAAGTCCATATACTGAAAAAAGTTCAGTGAGGAAGCAATTTTTCTTGGATCATGACCTGCGGGTGTACTATCAGGATCCGCTTTGCGAATGAAGTAGGTGAGCTTTGCCCTCAGTTGTTTTAGGGATAAGTTCGATCCTGAGGTTTCTCCTTTTAAGAGCTGTCCTCCCCTGAAGTCTGAAGTTCTCCGAAGATAGACCTTTAGACATTGTACTGGACATAGAGAGACATCTTCCTTCAGAGGGCAGCTTCTCCAGGGACCCCATCTATTGGTGGGTAGCTCGTTCTTGGCGAGAAAGGTAGTATCAGGAAAGAGATTCAGTTCTCCTGCTTATGTGAACTGATAGGGCTACTATTTAACTAATTCTAGCCCCTGAGGCTATAGCGAACAGAAAAATCACTTTCTGGGTTAGATCCTTAAGAGAACAATCTTCATTGTTCAAGGTTGAAGCATAGTGTAAGACCTTGTCCAGAGACCATGAAATGGGCTTCGGAGGGGCTGCAGGTCTAAGTCTAGCGCATGCCTTTGGGATCTTGTAAAAGATTTCATTCGCCAGGTCCACCTGGAAGGCGTATAGAAGAGGTCTAGTCAAGGCTGAGTTGCACGTGGTTATCGTGTTGGCAGCCAAGCCTTGTTCATGAAGGTGGATGAAGAAGGACAGGCAGAAGTCTATTGAGATTTCTTTCGGCCTTTTTGCTTTAACGAAAGCAACCCACTTTTTCCAAGACGATTCGTATTGTCTTCTGGTTGACTTTGACTTGTATTCTTCTAAGAAGTCTATACTGCCTTTTGAGATCCCAAATCTCTTCTTTACCGCTAAGGCGAGAAAATCATGAGATGAAGGTTTTGGGTTCTCTGTGATGAAGCGAAGACAGTCGACTTCTGAACCAGTTGAAATAGAGCTGGGTTCAGTAGAGGTACCAGCCTCAGCTTCAGTTCCATCACCAGAGGGAACCAGTTGCTCTTTGGCCACTTGGGGGCCACTAGAGCTGCAGTTCCCTTGAAGGATCTCAGCTTGTTGAGGACCTTCAGCAGGAGATAGGTTGGAGCGAACAGGTAAATCCGGGTCCACTTGTTCCAATCAAGGGACATGGCATCCGTTGCTTCCGCCAGAGGGTCCTCGTATGAGGCTACATATCGAGGTAGTTTCTTGTTGTCGCTCGTCGCAAAGAGGTTGATCTGCAGTTCCGGGACTTGTTCCAAGATGAAGGAGAATGAGTCTGCATCTAGGGACCATTCTGACTCTATCGGCTTCACCCTTGTAGGTGAACTGCTGATAAGTGCCATCTCTTCTTTTTCGCTAAACGGAAGATGGCTAACATCACATGGTTGATGTGGGGCAATCTCGAGCCTTGTCGGTTCAGACATCTCACTATCACTTCACTGTCCAAGACCAGCCGGATGTGGGCTGATCTGTGAGGGGATAGTTTCTTCAGCATCAAGAGGACTGCCATGGCCTACAGAATATTGATGTGAAAAGTCTTGAACAGGGATGACCAAGTCCCTTGACCTTTCCTTTGATGGGAGTGACCTCCCCATCCTTCAGTCGAGGCATCCGTGTGGATGGTCACCGATGAAGGAGGTGGTTGCAGGGGCACGGTCCTCGTTAGGCTCTTGACCTTCGACCACGGCTTGAGAAGGGATCGCAGTAAGGTCGGTGTCGGTCTCTGTTGATCTCTTCAAGCATTTGATACGTATCCTCTCCAGACTCCTGATGCATCCTTTAGCTGTGCTCTTAGAACTGGGTCTGTTACTGCTGCAAACTGGAGAGAGCCCAGTACTCTTTCCTATTGGCATCTTGAGATCCTGTCGGATTTCAATAGTCTCTTGACAGACCCCGTGATCTCTCTCCTCTTCCTTGGAGGAATGGAGAGGCGGTGTGACTTCAAGTTCCAATGGATTCTCAGCCATTGAAACTCTTGAGCTAGAGAGAGTTGAGACTTCTTGAAATTGATCTTGAATCCCAGATGTTCCAGGAACTGGATCACTTTCTTGGATGCTTGCAAACAAGCAGTCTTGGATGCTTGCAAACAAGCAGTCTTGGATGCTGCCCACACCAGCCAGTCGTCCAGGTACGCTGCTACCTGAACACCTTCTAGGCATAGTTGTTGTACGATCGCGTCTGCAAGTTTCGTGAAGATCCTTGGGGCTATGTTTAGTCCGAAGGGCATGGCTCTGAAGACTTACTTTGTCTTCTGTAACTTGAATCCTAGGTAGGAGGAGATGGGGCGGCTGACTGGGAGGTGCCAATAAGCATCTGCCAGGTCTATTGAGACTGTGTACTTCCCTTTGGGTAACAGGGTCCTTATGTGTTGAAGGGTTAACATTCTGAACTTGCTGTTCTCGATGAACTTGTTGAGTGGCGACAAGTCCAGAATGACTCTGAGTTTGTCCGAGTCCTTCTTGGGAACACAAAACAGCCTTCCCTAGAATTTGATGGACTTTGCTTTCCTTATAACCTTTTTGCTCAAGAGTTCTAAGGTATATTCTTCCAATAAGGGGGTGGAGTATTGGAACAATTGAGGAAATGAAGGTGGAGACTTGTTCCATTTCCATCCTAGTCCATTCTTGATTAGACTGTGGGCCCAGAGATTGAAGTTCCAACGACTTCGAAAGTGTGGGAGCCTCCCTCCTACCTGAAGCATGTCATTGCTTAGGTTGTCCAGAGGGTTTGCCACCTTGACCGCATCCTTCCCTGCCTCGGGAGGGGTGTCTTGAGGAGCCCCATCGGGAGCCTCTTCCTTTCAGAGGAAACGTAGTGGTTTGCCTCTCAAACCCTGGGTTGAATGCTGGTGACTGGGCAACCAGCTGTTGAGGTACCACTTGGAATGTGGTCTGTGTTTGAGAAACCACTTGGGGCACCGCGGTCATGGTGACTGTAGGATGTTGCTGGTCAGGCCGAGAGGGTAGTCTTGGCTTCTTTGACTTCTGCTTAGGTTGGGGACCCGCATCCGGGGAAGACTTCCTCTTTGAAGAGATGCCCCACTTCTGGAGAAGGTTCCTATTCTCCGTGGCGGCTTTCTCGACTACCCCTTTGACCGCTTCACTCGGGAAGAGGTTTTTACCCCAGATTTTGGAAGAAATCAGCTTCCTGGGTTCGTGTTTTACTGTTGCGGCAGCAAACACAAACTCTCTACAGGCTCTCCTAGCCTTCATGAAGGTGTACAGGTCCTTCACTAAGGTGGCCATATGCATTTTGGCCAGGACCGTGAGCGTGTCTGGGGTGCTTTTGTGGCCTGCACAAATCTCGATGCAGTTCTGTAGGGACAGGCAGGCGACAAGCCTCTCTTTCATCTCTTCCTCCCTACGCAAGAGAAAGTCTGACAGCTTAGGGAGATTCTCGCTGAACTGCCGTCCCGCGATATCTGCATCTAGCTTCCATACTGAGAAGTTTAGCTGAACTTCCCTCCATTCCTTCTCATCCATGGGCAGGGCTAACGACAGAGGCCTACAGTCCTCTAGTGCAGGGCATGGTTTGCCTGCCTCAACTGCCTTGGCAACAGCTTGGAATGCCTTTGACATAAAGGGGAAGGCTCTTGAAGCAGGAGCAAGAAAGGTAGGGTGTTTCTTGCTCAATGCAAAAACATTCGAGTTAGTATAACCCGTCTTCTTCAGGCTGCTCGACAAGAGAGTCTGTGCCTTGTCATGGTCGAAAACCATGACCTCCTTCGGTTCTGTCTCCTCCTTTGATGCTGGCTCATGCTTCAGTCGAATTAAGCAGTAAGGGTAAGCGTTGAAGCTCGGCCAGAACTAAATATCGTCTAGGGGGACGGCTCCCATCTTCTCTGAGATGTAGAGTTTGCCGTTGGTAATCGGCATATATTCCGCGTACCTCCAGGGATTAGTCTCGGAGCAGGATGGCAAGTCTTGAACTCTGGGTCGCTTGAATGACCCTCGGGAGGTGGTGATCCGTGCTTCACGGAGCTCTCTTTCGAGCTTCCCATCCCTTGCTTTGCCTTGTTTGCGAATATTCTCCATTAGCGTAGTGATATGAGCCAAAACTGCCTGGCTCATGGTGTCCAATGGAGGGGTAGGAGCTGAAGACGTAGATGGTGTCGGCTCTAGTGCCGGCACAGGTGGAAGGGACTCCCCCACTTCCGACGACTCGACTACTTCTCCTTCGGGAAGTAGAGTAGACTCTTCCTCGGTGTCTGTAGACACTTCAAACATCCTTTCCTCCTGGTGGATGTCCATGCCTTGCATCGCCTGACTGACGTCCACCTCGATTGCAATCTGGACTCGGGAGGTCCGGGTCGTGTTTGGAGCACGACAGCTTCATTACCCGCTTTGGAGAACAGCAAGCTACGCATCCTGTCGTTGGGCAGGTACGGTCCCAGAGAGTTCTTTTGGAACCCTCGTACCCACTTGCACAGCTTTTCTCGTGCTGCATCCCTCGACTCCGTAGACTTGGGGTTCTCGAACCCTTCGACCACCATGGCCGAGCAAATGTTGCAGTCCTGGGGGTCCCAGTACCGCAAGGTTTCAGTGGTAATAGCGCAGGCGGCATGAGTCCTGCACATAGTGTGACCACAAAAGTTCCTACTCTTGTGGTTACAGTAGATCACCTCACACTTCATTTTGGGCTCCTCCTGTAAAGAAAGGAAATATAAATGAGTCTGGGGTTGTTTATCACAATTAATAAACAGGTTATATGCAATATTGGTATCTTAACCATTATGGCTTAGGATAGTAAGCTAGAAAGGAAATAGGAAAGACATACCTGTGTCTCCTATCCAGCCAATTGCTGTGACCTCCCCCAATATTAATGTTAGAATTTCCTTATTAAGGGAACTCAATAGAGAAGGGTTCTATCCTCTAGGGATAGAATTAATGTATACTAACACTAGCCGTTCCATAAAATTATTGATATTGTGGGGTAAGCTATAAACTGATGACTTTATCAGTGTATTGAAGGAATACTTAACTTCAATATAAAATTGGTCTCAACAATAGACTGTGAAAGGACACACAAGGTATGTTGTAAATATAAACTACTGTATAATATATACTATAGTTTTCTGTCTGCAGTATGATCTATACTGCAAATATACGGGCTACCGTATAATCATACACCCTACTGTACTTCAGCCGGCGTGTTGCCGGCTAGGCTAGCACCTGGCGGCACCGGGCCATAATGTAGCTTTGTACAATAAATAAGGGTGTAGGTATATTAATCCTAGAGGCTTCCTCCAGAATGAGGCTTCAAATGGAAGGGGAGAATGAATCATTCAAGCTTCCACCCAGCCACAAGATCTGTTGCCGGTCGCTGCCAGTTTCAGGGATGTGGATGGCAGTCCAAGGGAGGACTGAGGAACACTCAAAGGCAAAAATGATCTCCAACCGGCAGCCGTCACAGCTGACACAACCTTTCCCGGAGCCTTGCTTCCGTAGGGGAAAGTCAGAGCGGCTATCAAGCCGCCTATGTAGGAGCCCGGCCGGCGCTACAACCTACCCGGCAAGCGGGGAGAATGTAGGACGATGGCCACTGTCGGGAATTTCGAACTGATCATTCGAAAGTCCCGCCATTTAACTCCACAAACGTTACGTTAAATTGAGGAAAGGCTGGAAGATCTCGCGGACGTTGAGACGAATGACTATGGTCTGATATGCGACGGTATTAGGGCCTAAAACTTAACCACCTGGTAGGGGGAAGGAGTGGGTGTTAAAGAAATTGAGTATTTGTAATTTATGAATCACGAATGTAACGTCATGTTACTATACCACGATGAAAATGTCTTATGTATATGTTTAGAGCCAAGGACTCCCTAAGTTGGTGGATTACGGCAGATTATGGCCTTCAGCCGAATCATTAAGCCCCCCCTTGTATTTAAAGTAAGACTTTAACAGCTTCTCAGTCTTGTGGTAGATAAAGAAGCTTTAACCAACCTCTTATAAATTAATAAGGTAAGAATTCCCTCCCCTCTGCCAAGGACACTTTAGTCAGCGCGGGACATCGTAGTTTTCGTCGGAGCTGCAGGAGCTCCGATCGTCCTCTTTGCCTAATATCCCCGAACAAGTAAGTTGTCTCTATTGTTACGTCTCTGCTCCTTGTATAACCAGGTTGGTTTCCCCATAGTTTTTTGTAAGTGTGATGTGAGTTTTGTATCTGTACATATTTCGGTGATCCTTGTGATTGGGGATCAGATTCATTCACTAAATTACGGTAGAAAGCCTTGGTATGTGGTCTACCAAGGTATTTTGTTAAAATTGGGTGTATTTTGTTCTCTTTTTAAGTCCGATGTGGACTTAGTGTCCCACGAGCATGTGTAATTGTTTTGAGTGAGATATTTCATTTATTAAGCAGTGTAAATGTTTTGATATGTTATTCCCTCATCAAATAACTATTTTTGTAATAAAATTGTAAAGTGTAGCCATATTTTGTTTGATTCCTGGACGGTTTTGGGAGACTTACCTCTTCAAGGTCTAGTTATCCGCCCTTAACATCGGGCTTAGAACTAATCACATAATTGTCGAAGTGAAAATCACGACAACTGATCCTTCGAACCGGATAACAAGTGCCTCCCAGAGCTAGAAAGGAATTCAGTAAAATATGGTCTTTTAGGGTAACCCTAATAGGGGAGAGAGAGGGACGTAACAATAAAGGTCCTCAGCGTCCCGATGTGCGATCGACCACGTGTGTCTCTGGTTTTTTTTAGTGCCCCCATCCTTGTAACTTAAACCTAATTCTGTTCCTAGTTTGCCAAACTCTCCCGAAGTGAAAGTAAAGTTAGTCAAAATGGCGGTGGCCACGATTGTGCACATCGAGGAGTCGATGGGCCTCATAGTCGACGTGCTAAGTGAAACGCAACGCGCATTGATAGAGACATACTCTGAGTCCGTCTACCGGAATCTGGTAACTGAACTGCAGGAAGAGGTCAGACAGCTGAGAGAGCTGTACAAAAATCAGTATGTCAAACTAGAACCTAAGTTGGAAGCCCGAATCAGGCACACGCTGGGTGAAGCTACGCGAGCTTCTACCCTTCTATACAATCGTATAGACAAAGTGAAAAGCACTCCAACGGGGAATGTTGCTCTCCCCAAGTTGAAACCGCTGCCTCTCCCCATGTTTGAAGGGGAAGTGCAGGAATACGCTTCATACCGTGAGCTCTTTACGATACATGTAGATAGAAGAGCCGATTTAGATGATGTATCTAAATTTACATATTTGTTGGGGACATTAGGCAAGGAGCCGCTTAGAATAGTGAAATCTCTAAGTGTAACCGCCGCAAACTATAGAATAGTGTTAGATCTTCTAGATAAACAATATGGCAATGTACACCAGACGCTCGTGATTTTGCACTGAAAATTAGCTAACATCTTTGTGCCGTCATTAGACCCCGTAGAGCTCAAAAGGTTCCGTTTCGAGTTAACAATCATAAATGAACAAATGAAAAGGCTGAGTAAAGATGATATAGGCCAGGGCATGGTCATGAGCCTCATAAATCAAAAACTATCAGAGGGAAAGCTCTACAGAAAAGTGGTCGAGCATTTAGACGAGTTCTTCGAAGCAATAGACTTTATTATAAGAATGCTCGAAGACGATGCGTTGCAAAGAGGCGACAGACTTGAGCATGATAAAACACCAGACAACAGTGTAAGAACGAAATCCAGACACGTCCACAATAATTCTTGCCCATTTTGTAGCGAACGGCACCGCCTCACGGATGTCGCCAAGTAACTGACGTAGCTGCCAGACGTCGCATTTTACTTAAAAGGGGCCTCTGTTTCAATTGTACAAAGTCAGGTCATCGTAGTGATAAGTGTCCCGTCCCAAATTCTTGCAAAAATTGTAATGCCAACCACCACACTGCAATTTGCGATGATTACAATGCGGGAAGACGACCGCAATTGATCCCAAGTAGTAGCAATAGTCAATCAACAACGTCCCGCCCCGTAGTGAATGCGACGCCTCTACAGCACGAAACTGCCCCCCGTCCATCCAAGGCTAAAGTGGAATCTAAACCATGCAAAAGCGCAAAGATCGCACAGAAGTCCGACGTAGACCTCCCATGCACCCTCTTGCCAACGGCTATGGCAGAAATCCATCAGAAACAAGGTAGCAAGCGAGTCCGCCTATTCCTCGAATCAGAAAGCTAAAGGAGCTTCATATCGGCGAAAATCGCGAGTCAATTAGGCCTACCGGTGGTAGGACGAGTATCATTGAATATAGCTCCATTTGGCTCCCCGAAGACCCCGGATGATCTCTACCCACTGTATGAGCGGAGTCTTTCAAAGTCCATATGTGAAAAGAAGTTCAACGAAGAAGCAACATTCCTCGGATCGTGACCTGCGGGTGTACTGTCAGGATCCGCTCTGCGAATAAAGTAGGTGAGCTTCGCTCTCAGTTGTCTTAAAGATAGTTTTGATCCTGAAGTTTCGCCTCCGAAGAGCTGTCCTCCCTTGAAGTTTAAAGTTCTTCGAAGATACACCTTAAGACACTCTACTGGGCACAGAGAGGCATCTTCCTTCAATGGGCATATTCTCCAAGGACCCCACCTCTTGGTGGGTAGCTCGTTCTTGGCAAGAAAGGCAGGATCAGGAAAAAGGTTCAGTTCTCCTGAGTCCAGGAACTGATTATGGCCTTCATTTCTAGATAGGGCCACTATTTCACTAACTCTAGCCCCTGAGGCTATTGCAAACAGAAAAATGACTTTCTGTGTTAAATCCATTAGAGTACAATCCTCATTGTCTAGGTTCGAAGCATAGTGCAAGACTTTGTCCAAGGACCACGTGATGGGCTTTAGTGGAGCTGCTGGCTTGAGTCTAGCGCATGCTTTCAGGATCTTATTAAAGATTTCACCTGAGAGGTCCACCTCAAAAGCGTACAGAAGTGGTCTAGCCAGGGCCGATTTACAAGAAGTAATTGTAGTAGAGGCCAGGCCTTGTTTGTGGAGGTGTATGAAGAATGCAAGTCAGAAATCTATCGATGTCTCTGTCGGTTTCCTTGCTTTCACAAAGGACACCCATTTCTTTCATGACGATTTGTATTGTCTCCTAGTTGAGCTTGACTTGTACTCCTTGATGAAGTCAACTTTATCCTTCGAGATTCCAAACTTTTTGTTCGTTGCTAGGGCGAGAAAATCATGAGATGTAGGTTGCTAGTTCTCAAGGATGAAGCGTAGACAGTCGACTTCTGGACCAGTTGAGATAGCACTGGATTCGGCAGAGGAAACAGCTTCAGTTTCAACTCTAGGACTAGAGGGAACCAATTGCTTTTGGGCCACTTGGAGGCTACTACTGCTGCTGTCCCTCTGAAGGATCTTAGCTTGTCGAGGACTCTTAGCAGGAGATTGGTTGGTGGAAACCGGTAAATGCGATTCCACCTGTTCCAGTCAAGGGACATGGCATCCATCGCTTCTGCATTAGGGTCCATGTAAGGGGCTACGTAACGAGGTAGTTTCTTGTTGTCGCTCGTTGCGAAGAGGTCGATCTGCAGTTCTGGGACTTTTTCCGAGATGAAGGAGAATGAGTCTGTGTCTAGGGACCATTCTGTCTCTATGGGGTTTGCCTGGATAGAGCGTCTGCCGTCACATTGCGGAACCCTTGTAGGTGATCTGCTGATATGTGCCATACCTTCCTCCTTGCCAGGTAGAAGATGCCTAACATCACATGATTGATGTGGGGTGATCTCAAGCCTTGTCGATTTAGACACGTTTACCATCACCTCGTTGTCCAGGACCAATCTGATGTGGATTGATCTGCGAGGGGATAGTCTCTTCAACGTCAGGAAAACTGCCATAGCTTCCAAAATGTTGATATGAAATGTTTTGAACTGGTGCGACCAACTCCCTTGCACTTTTTTGTTATGAGAATGGCCTCCCCATCCTTCCAAGGAGGCATCCGTGTGTATCACTACTAATGTTTGTGGTGGTTGCAGGGGAATTGTCTGTGCTAGGCTCTTGACTGTTGACCAAGGCCTTAACTGTGTGCGCAACAAGGTCGGGGTCAACCTTAGTTGATCTCTTCGAGCGTCTGGTGTGTATTTCCTCCAGACTCCTGACGCATCTTTCAGATGTGCCTTTAGCACAGGGTCTGTCACTGCTGCAAACTGGAGAGAGCCCAATGCTCTTTCCTGTTGGGGTCTTTAAATCCTCTTGTGATGGATTAGTCTCCTGACAGATCCTGCTATTTCTCTCCTCTTCCTGGATGGAAGGGAGAGGTGGTGTGACTTTAAGTTCGATTGGATTCCTAGCCACTGGAACTGTTGAGCTGGAGAGAGACGAGACTTCTTGCAGTTGATCTTGAAGCCCAGGTGTTCTAAAAACTGGATCACCCTGTTGGCTGCTTGTAGACAAGTAGTCTTGGATGCTGCCATACCAACCAATCGTCTAGATATGCTACCACTTGAACTCCTTCGGTGCATAGCTGTTGGACGATTGTGTCTGCTAGCTTCGTGAATATCCTTGGGGCTGCGTTCAGTCTGAAGAGCATTGCTCTGAAGACAAACTTCTTTTTCTGTAGTTTGAATCCTAGGTAGGAGGAGAAAGGGCGACTCATCGGGAGATGACAATAAGCATCTGCTAGGTCTATTGAAACCATGTATGCCCCTTTTTGCAGAAGGGTCCTTATGTGTTGCAAAGTAAGCATCCAGAACTTGTTGTTTTCGATGAACTTGTTGAGTGGAGACAAGTCTAGAATGACTCTGAGCTTGTCTGAGTCTTCCTTGGGAACACAAAACAGCCTTCCCTGGAACTTGATGGACTTTGCTTTCTTTATTACCTTCCTGTTCAAGAGTTCTGAGGTATATTCTTCCAACAAGGGGGTGAAGTGTTCGAAGAATTCTGGAAAACGGGCTGGAGTTCTGCTCCAATTTCCACCCGAGTCCATTCATGATTAGGCTGTGGGCCCAGGGATCGAAGGTACAGCGATCCCGAAAGTGATGTAGTCCGCCCCCTACCTGGAACCCCTCATTGCTTGGGGGATCTTACTGATTTGTTTCCACAACCATGTCCTCCTCGGCCCCGAGAGAAGTTACATCCCGGAGAACTTCTCTTAGGACCTTTTTCTTTCTGACTGGGGCGAAAGGAAGTCGACTGCCTCTCAAAGGTAGGGTTAAAAACTGGTGACTGGGCTACCAGTTGTTGAGGGACCATCTGGAAGGTGGTCTGAGGCATCGTGGTCATAGTCATGGTGGGGAGTTGTGCAGGTCTATGTGGTCTCCTTGCCCTTTTGTTCTTGGGCTGGGGACCTCCTTCCGAGGAAGATTTCCTTTTCGAGGCCATGCCCCACTTTTGGAGAAGGTTCCAGTTCCCCGTCATTGCTCTGGCAATGCCCTCTTGGACCAGTTCCTGTGGGAAAAGGTCTTTACCCCAAATGCTCGAGGTAATCAGCTTCCTTGGTTCGCGTCTGATGGTTGCTGAAGCCAAGACGAACTCTCTACAGGCTCTCCTCACTCTGAGGAAAGCATATAGGTCTTTCACAAGGGTACATATGTGAGATTTAGCCAGTAAGATGAACATTTCTGGGGCATTATGTTGACCTGCACTCATTTCCAGACAGTTCTGATGAGAGAGGGAAAGCGCAAGTCTCTCCTTCGACTCCTGTTCCTTCCTCAGAAGATGGTCTGCCAACTTCGGAAGGTTCTCATTGAACTGTTGTCCTGCTATATCTAGATCCAACTTAAGAGATGGAGAAGGTTAGGTAGACATCCTTCCAATTCTCCTCACAGGTAGGCAGTGCTAGAGAGAATGGCTTGCATTCCTCTAGGGTCGGACATGGTTTTCCCTCATCGACTGCCTTGACGGCAAAGTCTAGTGCTTTCTCCATAAAGGGGAAAGAGATGGAGGAAGGAGCAAGAAAGGTGGGGTGCCTCTTGTTCAGTGCTGAGACTTTGGAGTTGGTATATCCGGCTCCCTTCAAGGCCTTCAGGAGGATGGCTTGCGTCTTCTCGTGTTCAAACAAGATGACCTCTTTGGGGACCATTTCTTCTCGGGTCGCATTCTCGTCCTGCAATCTCACATAGCAATCTGGATAGGCTGAAAAGTTAAGCCAGAACTCAAGGTCTTTAATTTGCTTGGCTCCCAACTTCTCGGAAACGAAAAGTTTCCCATTCATCATTGGCATATGCTCCGCATACCTCCAGGGATTGGTTTCGGAGCAATGAGGGAGATCAGACACTCTAAGAGGTCCATCTTCTCATGCAACAACCTTTGCTGCTGCTTAATCGATTCCTGCATCGTCTCCTGTTCCCGTTGGAACGACTCTATCATTCGTTGAAGAGATGTCAAAATCTCTTCGTTTGCGTTAACCTTGTTAACAGGTTGTGGAGTTGGGGCCGAGGGACGGCGGAGGTTGGTATGACGTCACGGCAAACTCAGGGTTGTCTGTTGCCATTGACAATGACCCTTCTTCCTCCACTCGGGGAGGGTCCACGTTTTCTTCAGGGCCACCTTGCAGTAGGTCCTGTTCGGTGTCGGTAGACACTTCTGACATCCTCTCTTGGTGGATGTCCATGCTTTCTAGTGCCTTGTAGATGTGCGAGTCAATCTTCAGTTGTACGAAGGGGGACCGGAGTTGTTCCTGGGACACCACCGCACTTGGCAGAGCCTTGGGGAACAGTAGGCACCTCATGGACTCATTGGGCAAGTATGGTCCTGGAGAGTTCTTTTGGAACCCTCTTACCCATTTGCGAAGGGTGTCCCTTGCTGTATCCCTAGTCTCTAGGGTAACTAGGGGGGCTTCACTGAAGCCGTTGGCCAGCATGGTTGAGCAGGTGGGGCAAAACTTTGGGTCCCAATATTTTAGGACTCCTATGACGACGACGCAGGGGGCATGAGTCCTGCACATTGTGTGACCACAGAAGTCTTTACCTCTGTGGTTGCAGAACATCGATCCGCACTTCTCTATAGGGTCATCCTGTAAAGGAAAAATACTAATAAGTATTTTTGTTTTTTATATCAGTGATATGAAAGCATACAGTTTCTAATAACAATAGTAATCACTATTGTTTATGGTAGCTTAGGATAGTAAGCTTGAAAGGAAATAGAAAAGACACATATCTGTATTTCCTCTCGCAGGCCATTGCTGAGACCTCTGTCAGTATTAATATTCAGTTTCCCTGGTAGGGAGGATACAAGGTAGAAAAACTCTAGGAACTAGAGTTAGAGTTAGTAAATAGCTTATACTAACATTATCCACCTGTAGTATTATATTGATACCGTTCAGGTATTTTAAGTCCCTGATGATCAAGGAAAACCATCTGGGTGTTGAGGGAGTACTCAGCCTCAACAGAATATCATGGTCTCAACAATCGTCTGCGATAGGAAATACAGAGTATGTTAGAAAACAAATGTACTACTGTATAGTTGTACACAGTAGTTTGCCAGCAGACACTGCCAGTGTTAGGTTAGTACCTGACGGTGCTAACTGATAGAGAGAGAGAAAGTTTAAGGAACGAGAATTTCCTACTATTATGAATGAACATAACAGCTGGAAGTGCAGGAGGACTATAAGACCGCCTACTGTCTCCTTACCAGAATGAGTTCCTATGGAAGGGGAAAGAATCTATCAGATTCTTGCTCCCACCCATCCACAAAAGGCCTGTCGCCGACAATGAAGTCGGTGGCAATGAATGTGGATGGCAGCTCAAGAGAGAGCTGAGGACTTTCCAAAGTATGTTAGGTTTTCCACCGGAAGCCGTCAGAAGCCGTCTCAATCTTCCCCCATTTTTATTACCTTCCTGTGAAGGAAGGGAGTTAGGGGGAAGGTAGCAGAGATGGCTGAACTAACTGCAGCCGGCGGGGTACAAGCTGGTAAAACATTCATCCTAGCAAGCAGGGATGAATATCAGGATACCGGTGA
This sequence comes from Palaemon carinicauda, assembly GCF_036898095.1. Classification (NCBI taxonomy): domain Eukaryota; kingdom Metazoa; phylum Arthropoda; class Malacostraca; order Decapoda; family Palaemonidae; genus Palaemon; species Palaemon carinicauda. Next base: position 106,674,238 of record NC_090726.1, on the reverse strand, counting down.
AAGAATCTTGTGATGGCATGACGTCACTAAAAGACAGAGGGGGGGGAGGGGTTGAGGGTCTTATAGTTCATTGATATCAGAGGTGGCGGCAGGTATGCCGCCTTCCTCAAACAATGAACTGGGGAAGCATAGCTTCCTGTGCTGACAACATTGTCGACGGCAAGACAAGGGCACCCTGAGTATGTCACTATCTGAATCAAAGCTGGGACCGGTAAGAACGTCGTTCTACTCGACGGCGATGAATAGAGACAGAGGCTGCCGCCTATAACGGCAGCGACACTTGGGGAGGGAGGAGGGGTTTAGTCTCTTCTCTCTGATAGAGAATAATTATTATAACTTGTCTATAGATTCTAGAGAATATAACATCTCATACGAATAGAGAAGGAATGATAAGGGTGATGCTAAACAGTGGGAATTACTTTAATAACATATATAAGTAAAGTCACATAATAGAAGAAGGAATAATTTTTATGTATGCAATATCACAGTTTGTATAATTTGCCTAACTAGCTAATATTATAGCTTTATAACCGGGAAGTGTTGCCCTACTAGCTAAATAATATAGCTTCCTGTGCTGACAACATTGTCGACGGCAAGACAAGGGCACCCTGAGTATGTCACAATCTGAATCAAAGCTGGGACCGGTAAGAACGTCGTTCTACTCGACGGCGATGAATAGAGACAGAGGCTGCCGCCTATAACGGCAGCGACACTTGGGGAGGGAGGAGGGGTTTAGTCTCTTCTCTCTGATAGAGAATAATTATTATAACTTGTCTATAGATTCTAGAGAATATAACATCTCATACGAATAGAGAAGGAATGATAAGGGTGATGCTAAACAGTGGGAATTACTTTAATAACATATATAAGTAAAGTCACATAATAGAAGAAGGAATAATTTTTATGTATGCAATATCACAGTTTGTATAATTTGCCTAACTAGCTAATATTATAGCTTTATAACCGGGAAGTGTTGCCCTACTAGCTAAATAATATGCGAATGTAACGGGCGACAGCAGTCGTAAAATGGCTGCCTCCGGTCTCGGCAACGCTCACCCAAACACACTTAAATTATTGGAATTTAACTGTGAAAAGGGAGGCTAAATTTATACACAGGAAAAAATTAATACTCAACTTTCCAGATGAGAAAGATGCTAGAGATTGTATGTTGAAATTCCTAAAAACTAGTAAAAAACACCGGGCTAAGGGGGAGCACAACACTCTTAGCAGGCTACTAGAATAGGAATGGCGTCACAGTATTAATAGGGAAGGAGGTCCACCAGGTACCTAGAACAGCACCCCTTTCTTTTGTCACTCTTCCCCCTTACATTGAAGCGTTAAATCTATTCGAGGTGAAGATTGCCAGGTGTCGTATCTAGAATACCTCCCCTGATATTATGCGATATCCTTAATTGGATACTCGCACCAGGAGTTAGAATCCTGGAGACCTTTGGTTTAATTCTCTGGGAGTATCACTGTAGCAAATATCCCTTAGAAGGCTACCTATAGGAACCCTTCCATCAGGACGACATGGCCTGAGCCCAAAAAAGATCATTTGTAATTACTTGATATTGATTTTATATGAAATTGGACTATTTTTTTTTTTTTAACTTCTTAAAATTGTAGGCATCCGAGTTAGGCTATGCATACCCTATGCCAAAATTTAACTCTAGGGTTATTTGTACAAAAACGATTCATGAACAATTCGAGCTATAAAAGGTTTCTTGGTCCCCATTGTATTCGTTGGTTGGGGACTGCCTGTACGCTACAGTATCAGTGAGAGGTGTTAGATAGGAAAAACAATGTTTAGTTTCTGAACATATTACGTGTACATGTAAGTTTGTCGATGACTCGTTGTGCACCATAATCGTGCATATGTGTAACTGTACTATATACTTAATGAAATGTGTTCATTTATTAGCACACCTATACTGTCATAGAAACTAAGTAGTAAAAATAATATTAGGCAGTACAGCGGGTTACTTACTGTGTTTGTTGACTGGACATAGGCTAGGCAGTGAGATGGTAGGTTAGGAGTTAATCCACCCTAGGGCCGCATGTATTCATGGATTCTCACTTTTTGTGTCTGTCTGTTGCCCAACCCCTGTGAATAAGGAGGGATAACTGTAAGTCACTGAGCATGCAAGGTGGTTGGACTCTGAATCATCGTTTACTGATGAACCAGTTGCTTCATGCATGCAACCTTCCCCACGAGGATCAGAAAACCCTGCATCACCATATCTTGTCCGTATTTAACGCTCTCACACTAACACGCTTTACAATAGCGAGCCTATGGCACGCACAACAAAATTGTGCGCTAGGCCGCATCTTTTGCACAGGTTCAACCTAGATCGTAATGATTATTGAACGAATGTAAACTACTCTTGTACGAGTTTGTTCATGCCGCTGAGCGCACTTGGTCTAGGCATATACTGTAGTCAGTTGGCTTTATAAATTGCCAGTCGAAAGAAAACGGGGCTACTCCCTTCCTTTTCCCATATTGGAAAATTATTCCTTTAAGACCAATCTATAAAAGTTCCATTAATACCTTTCTTCCAGTGGGAGAGACAGTATTGTCCAATCCTTCACCTGGGATGAAGAGACTGTGAGATTACTCACTTCTTTGCTTTCACCTCCGCTGCCCATGATCTCACTCACATAGAGGAGAGCTACTAGGAATTAGCACTAGGTGTATGCACTCTTTTGAGAGAGCGCTGTCTCTTTTGCTCGCCATAGCACACCACCTCGCCTGCTTGCTAGAGCACATTCCTATGGGACCACCACCTCTAGTGCTCGCATATCAGTTTTGTACAAGTACTCCTACAAAGACGAGATAGGGACCGAAAAATTTAACGATCGAATTGGTCGTTAATTGAGGGTATATTATTTCACGCGTGAGTTTTTAAGGTTTTCACACTTATGTAAGGTTTGATATTTGGCAATAAATATCATCTTTCGGTAACGAATCGTCAATATTTTTCCTGTCATATATTGTAAACTTTATAGCTATTCTTTACAAAGCACAAGATATATTAAAGCATTATTGCTGTTTAGCCTGTGAGTTTTCAAGATTTCCACACCTGCAAAGTTCAATTTTCGGCAATTTTTACCTATGGTTTTTCAGACAGAGGCCATACTAGGTTAGTTTATCGGCAATGAATAGTTTCTCTTATGTTAAGGAAGCAGCAATATTTTCTTATTCATATATTTTAAACACTACAGATTTTCTTTACAAACTACAGTGTATATTAAAGCTTAATTTTTTGTTTTACCTGTGTTTCCAGACGTAGGCTAGGATAGTTTATTGGCAATGAATAGTTTCTCTGTCATTAACAAAGCGGCAATATTTACTATCATATAGTTTTATATTAGCCTTTTTTACAGACTTATTTTTGTGTAGTACTGGTTATATAAAAGCTCCATTTTTGTCTTACCAGTGGATTTATAGGCTTTCAAACGTTCTCCCTATCCTTGGTGGCCGTTCTTGTACAGAGCCTCCACTATGAAAGACCCCTCTTCTTCTCCCTCCCCACCTATCCCTTTGATGTAGGCTTGCCTATACACATCTGTCCTTAGTCCTACAGCTCCTCCCCTGGGGTGGAGTGGTAGGGCTATCTTGTTCTCCTGCTGAGCTGGCCGCTCTGGTACATATACCCTTCATAGCGTTCTATGGGGGTAGCCACTGGCAGCGGTTCGTCCAGCAGGGGGTTCCCCCTCTTGAGTGCACTCTAACCCTCCCTTGGGTTACCCCAGGCACCCGGCCGACTGCCGGCCCCCTGCCGTTGGATGCTAGGAGTACCTACTCCTTTCATGAGTGCATTCTCTCCGGAGGGATGCCGGAGGGGTATGTGGTCTTACCCCTCCAATCCCTCCTTACCTGTCTCTCCTTCTATCATGGTGCCGGTCCCTTGCCGCCTCTACTGCCGGCGATACTGCCTTACCTCTGGTGACACTCTTTCATAAGATTCCCCCTCCTCTAAGTCGTTAGCCTTCCGTGTGCCGGAGACTCCCGCCTTCCGTCGGCATACAGCCGATGTCCCACCCCTCCCTTTACCTAGTTTCAGCTGGCCGACCTTCGGGGCCGGCCACCGGCGTGCCGGCATTGATTGCCGGCGGTCTAGGTATACTACCATATACATAATTATCTTATGAACTGACTCAAGCTCACCAAGCCGTCAGCCTTCGGCTGCCGGAGTCCCCGCCTCCTGCCTGCGACCCGCCGCTGTGCCGGCGGTCGCCAAGATGGTATTATGCTTAGATACTCAATGTGTCTGTCTTGATGCCTTCCACCCTGCTGGATCGGCCTCCGGCGTACCGTCGGCCTGCCGGCACCCTCCAGAGACGTCAAGGGACATGCACCCCTTCTCATACCTGCCGACAACATGCCGACAGTCCTCACACTGCAGCCAGATGGCTTAGCCACTTCTATATATAGGTATTGTCTTACCATCTAAATCTGTGGCTGTGCTGTCTTCTTGCACATTACAATATTCCAGCATACTCTGTGTGTCTTAGCACGGCCGATTGCCGGAACCTATATCTAATACAGGGTCTCCTATTACCCTTCTACCCCAGGGAACTGAGTGGTCTCAGCCCCTGATACACCTCGCAGGCAATTCCTGTTAGAGGCTTAGCTTCTACCCACCACGGTTTATCCACATGGATTTCCGTTTTGTGACCTTCGGCCACAAAAGAAATTGCCTAATGATAAGGTTATGGTAACCGGCTGGGCAGGATTCACAAGTATGTGTCTATCTACTTCTTTTCCCGCTCTCTACTCTCAAAAATTATAATACTTATGAATTATTTAATGTTTTAAATAAAATTTTGATTAATTAATCTTAATCTTAGAGTAATGTAAGTCATTCTTATGCCTTCCATGTACTCATGATCTCTTTCTTTTACAGGAGGAGTATATGAAGTGCGTAAGCAACTTCTGCGGAGTGAAGCGCCCGGACTTCTACGGGCACAAGGCGTGTCGGACCCACGCCCCCTGCGCCGCCAAGAAAGGCGACCTGAAATTCTGGGACCCGCAGCACTGTACAGTCTGCAAGAGTCGTCTGGTCGAAGCGTTCGACGATCCTCCTTCAGCGGAGGCAAGGGACAACGCTCGAGAGAAGCTACGCAAGTGGGTGCGTGGCTTCCAGAAGAACGCCAGCGGACCGTACCTCGCCACCGAAGATTTGAGGGCCTTGCTGTTTCCAAAGGCATCAAAAGACTCAGTGGTCCCCAGTGATCAGATTCCCACCGTCCAGATAGTGGTGGAACCTGATATTGTCATGGCCCAGTCCATGCATGAGTGCCGTCTAGATTCTGACAACGCGGAACGTATGTCGGAAGTTTCGGAAGGGACGGAGAGGAACCTCATGGCCGAGGAGCTAGACTATGAAGAAGATCAGGTGGAATACCCTGATTCGGAGCATGAGGTCGCTCCCACTCCTACCCCCGCACCGACTCCTGCACCGGCCGAGGAACCCGTTCCTTCGACTTCTGCCACCCCGGACCCTCTCCCATCAGGCACTCAGGAGGTCTTCAAGATGCTTGAAGCCCTCATGGAAAGAAAACTTCGCGAGACCCACGAGCTATTCAGGTCTAACTTAGGAAGTTTTAAACAACCGAAACGGATTTCGGTTAAGGACCTCCCTGCTTGCTCGGATACTAACCCATGGAGGTATGCCGAGCACATGCCGATCACCACTGGCAAGATCTTCATCAGTGAGAAGGTCGGCTCGATCGTGTTGGAAGAAGTGGAATTCTTCCCGAATTTCGAGGCTTATCCGGACTGTTACGTCCGGCTCAGGTCCGAACCAGCCTCTAAAGAAGAGACCGAACCGAAGGAGGTAATCGTGTTCGATCTCGCGAAGGCCCAGGCTATGCTAGCCAATGCGATGAAGAGTAGGCGCTTCACCAACTCCAAGATGCCGGCGCTTAGCAAAGAGCACCCAACCTTCGTTGCGCCGAACAATGCGACCTTCCCCTTTATAGAAAAGGCCTTCACTGCGGTATTGAAAGCAGTGGAAGAAGGGAAACCTTGCCCTGTACTGGAGGAGTGCAGACCCTTCTCCCTTACTGTTCCCCCTGATGATAGACACTGGAAAGATGTCCAGTCAACATTCACAGTGGGGAAGTTAGAGCCTGACGTTGCCGGTCGTCAGTTTAATGAGGACCTCCCAAAGCTCAATGATCACCTCCTTCGTAGGGAACAGAATACGAAGGAGAGGCTTGCCGCATCGCTGTCCCACCAGGTACAGCTCGAAGACATGGCCGGAGACACTAGAATCCCGGACTTCTACATGGTCCTAGCCAAAACCCATTTGGCAATGGTAATGAAGGACCTGTACAGCTTCACTAGGTCTCGCAGAGCCTGTCGTGAATTCGTGTTTGCAAACGCGACGGTGAAACACGAACCCCGGAGGCTGATTTCCTCCAATATCTGGGGTAAATACCTCTTTCCATCCTCCTTGGTGAAAGAGATTGCTGACAAGGCCGCCACGGAGAACAGGAACCTTCTCCATAAGTGGGGCATGTCGAAGAAAAGGAAATCCTCTCAGGACGATGGCCCTCAACCTAAGAGGAAACCTCAAAAGCCCAAACCCCAGCAACGTCAACAGAGACGGCAGTTTCCGGGTTCCGCTACTCCCCAAGTGGCAGCTCAGCCACAGCAGACCTTTCAGCTGGTCACCCAACCAGTGGTATCGCAGTCACCGGTCTTCACCCCTGCATTTGAGCAGCACACCACTACCTTTCGTCCCAGAGGTAGAGGCTCAAACAGAGGTTCCGGCAGAGATTCGTCTCGCCGCCCCTCCAGAGGCAGAGGAGGAAGGGGAGCTAGCGGCCGAGGTGGCAAACCCTCGGGAAACCAGAAGCAATGAAGTGCTTCCGGTGGGAGGAAGACTCCGCCAATTCCAGGATCGTTAGACCTTCGATCCCTGGGCACACAGCATCGTCAAGAAGGGACTAGGCTGGAGCTGGACACAACAACCCCCAGCCTTCCAGCAATTCTTCCAACAGTCAACCCCCCTCCTGGAAGAATACGTCCTGGAACTCTTGAACAAGAAGGTGATCAGGAGGGTAAAGTCAACCAGGTTCCAAGGGAGACTATTTTGCGTCCCCAAGAAGGACTCCGACAAACTCAGAGTCATTCTAGACTTATCCCCTCTCAACAAGTTCATTGCGAACAACAAGTTCAAGATGCTGACTCTTCAACAAATAAGGACCCTTCTGCCTCAAGGGGCCTACACGGTCTCCATAGGCTTGGCGGATGCCTACTGGCACGTTCCAATGAACCATCACGCTTCCTCCTACCTAGGATTTCGACTCCAAAGGAAAAGTTACGCCTTCAGGGCCATGCCCTTCGGGCTCAACGTGGCCCCACGGATCTTCACCAAGCTGGCAGACGCCATCGTCCATCAGCTCCGCCTTCGCGGCGTCCAGGTGATGGCTTACCTAGACGACTGGCTGGTCTGGGCGACATCGCCCGAAGATTGTGTACGATCCTGCAACAAAGTCACCCAGTTCCTAGAATATCTTGGATTCAAGATAAACGCCGAGAAATCTCGCCTCTCTCCAGCTCAGAAGTTCCAATGGTTGGGAATCCATTGGGATCTTCAGTCACACCGCCTTTCCATCCTGCAGAAGAAAAGGTGTGGGGTGCAGATAGCCATGTGGCGTGGTCCCCTGTTGATATACGACATCCTAAAGGGAAACCTTTAGGGTACTCGCGCTAGAAGTTACAATTCTGTGAAACCTTTGGTGTAATTCTCTGGGAATATCCACTGTAGTCATATATACCCTCAGGAAGCTACTGAAGGAACCTTCCATCATGACGACATGGCCATCTCACCCAAAAATAGATTTTTCGCTTCGCTCAAAATCCATTTTTTGGGCTCAAGCCATGTCATCGTGATGGAAGGTTCCTTCAGTAACTTCCTAAGGGTATATATGACTACAGTAGATATTCCCAGAGAATTAAACTAAAGTTTTCACAGAATTCTAACTTCTGGTGCGAGTACCCCAAAGGTTTCCCTCTAGGATATCGTATATCAGCAGGGGGCGCATGCATAGACACGCCACCTGGCAATCTGCATCCCACATAGCGTTAACGCTTCTAGGGTGAAAGGTGGCGAGATAGCCGAGGTGCCGTTCCAAAGTTATCCTCTTTCGCTATTGCTCTGGTACTCGCATGTAAACAAAGTGTGGCCATATTGTGTGACGTCACGTCCGTCCTCATTCCAATCCTTGTAGCTTCCTACAGCAGTTGGTTTTTCAGAGTTATCTTGGATTATCCCTTGCATCCTTAGCTATGTCGCAGCCTGCAGCCTCGCCTTCTTCTGGAAAGTTGACTACCAGGTTCCTGTATTGTTTAAATAAGCTCTGGCCGTAAAGTAACGATTTTTTATCCTTAAATCTTGTGTTTTGTGGCAGAGCTGTGCCTTGACCGGAGGCGCCATTTTACAACGCCGCTGTTCGCCTCACATGCTTTATTTAGTTAGCCAGAACAGCCCTCCCGGTCTTATAACTAATTAAGATCATTAGTTATTTAGTCTTTTTGTAGGAATTAGTTATATTATGCATTAGTATTCGTTTTAGGCAACCAGTGTTTGCCTGACCCCATGCTAGATCACTAGCTTAGCCCCTAGACTTGATAGCCTAGTGCTCATATTTACTTAGCATGATATAATGAGTGTACCTAGTGTTAAATCAATGAAGATATAGGCATTTTAAACATACAGTCTCAGTGTTGCACATTGCTTTCGCCTTCTAGGGACCATGCAAGGGACCGTGCTTGGTCCACCCATGTACACTCCCCTAACCCAACGTTGGGGCCCTTGTATGCTTCCTTATATCCCCTGTGACCTACGGGTAACCTCCCTCTGGGTAGCTTTGCTTATTCTAGCCCCTTATCCCTCGATAGGTTAGACTAAGTCTGCCCCTCTTCCCTTCCATAGTGTATGGAGGGACCTTGGTCAGACCCCAGAGTAACTTTCGTTCATCCCAGTCCGCCCTTAGGGAACGCATTTCATTTAAGGTATCGACTGAGATTGAAGGTGGAGGGGCCCTGCCCTTCCCCCTAGGCTGCCCTTGGTTGGGACACGTCCCTTCCTTCCGGTAGCCTAGTGATATGTCTTCCCAGCCCTCCCTAATCTAGGAGAGTCTCTCCTGGTTTAGGTTAGGCCTTGGGGGATTCTGTTTTATTATAGTTTAGGACAGTACACCAGTACTGTACCTACTCTAAGCTAACCTCCCCTAGGGTTGGAGAGAGATTCTCTCCTGCCTGGGCAGACTAGCACCTAACAGATTCCTCCTCCCCTTGGGAGTTTTAGGGTCGCATCCCTTTCTACTCCCACTAAAGACATAACCCCAACCCCTCCTCCTCCTCCCCACTCTATCCCTTTGTATTGGCCCGCCTTCACACACTTGTCCGCTATCCTACAACTCTCCCCATGGGAGTGTGGTAGGATAAGCCATGCTCTTCGGACCGGCTGGCCGCTCTGCTACACTTCCCCTACATAGATGAACTATGGGGTGGTGCCGGCTGCCGGCGGAAGAGCGCCCCTCCTTGAGTGTTCTCTGATCCTCCCTTGGATTACCATAGGCATACGGCCAGCTGCCGGCCCCCTGCCGCCGGATGATAGGTGTATCCCTCCTATCATGAGTGCACTCCTTCCGGAGGGAAGTCGCTCGGGCATCGGATATTGCCCTTCCTTACCTTCCCTCCCTTTCCTTTCTCTCTCCTATCATGGTGCCGGTCCACTGCCGCTTCGTCAGTGGACCGGCACCATGCTAGCCACCGACACCTCATATGACCTCAACCTCACAAGATGTTACTGCCCTGGGTTCACCTATGGCAACAGCCTGCCGGCTGCTGGGTCCCCTCGCCCCTTGCCGGCGCCAACCGCCACCATCCTGGGTAACCCTGCATGATCTTGTGAGATCAGCTAAGGTTTACCAACGCCGACAGCCTGCCGGCTGCCGGAGGCCGTCGTCCTGCCGGCAACCGCCGTCCTGCCGGCAACCGCCGTCCTGCCGGAGACCGCCGTCCTGCCGGCGACCGCCTTCTCCTGTGTCTCCTATCTCTCTGCTACTCAGTATGTGGCCATAGACGGATTCACCCCGCCGGACCGGATAGCCTGACCACTTGTTATTTCGTGTATTATACCTCATAAACAGTGGCTATGCTGTACGGGTGTACAGTACAAACATTTTCAGCATACTCTGTGCTTCTCAGTGCAGTCTCTTGCCGGGACCTATCCAATTATAGAGGGAGTTTATCCTATTTTCCCCCTCTCTCTCCATAGGTTCTGAATGATTTCAGATCCTCTCCATCCTGCAGACAATTCCTTAATAAGGAAGTCTAAGCTTGGCTCATCCATAGGGATACTCTTCCCTCCTTCAGAACCTTCAGGTGCTAAGGAATTGACTGCAGAAAAGGTCGCGGTAACCGGCTGGACGGGACTCACAAGTATGTGTCTTCCTACTTCCTTTTTAGCTCACCTATCCTGAGCTTTTAATGAAACAAACCTTATAGATATAAGTTAATCTTAATCTTATGAGTAATGTTAGCCATAATATATGCCTTCCATGTACTCATGGTCTCTTTCTTTTACAGGAGGAGTACGTGAAGTGTGAGAGCTCCTTCTGCGGAGTTCGCCGTCCTGAAGCGTGCCAGACCCACGCTCCCTGTGTAGCAAGAAAGGGGAACCTTAAGTATTGGGATCCGCAGTCCTGCTCAATCTGCAAAGGCCTTCTGGATGAGGCGTTCGATTACCCTCCGTCCACGGAGGCTAGGGACAACGCTCGAGAGAAACTGCGCAAGTGGGTGCGCGGTTTCCAGAAGAACGCCACCGGGCCGTATCTCCCCAATGAGAAGATGAGGGCCATGCTTTTCCCAAAAGCGTCAGCAGATTCTGTGGTTCCCCAGGATCAGATCCTCTTGGTTCAACTGACTGTTGAATCCGACATCGAGACCACGCTTAGCAAGTGTAGTCTGGACGAGGTGGAGAAGATGTCGGACGTGTCCACAACACCGAGAGGACCCTCATGGGTGAGGATCCGGAGGAAGAAGAGGATCAGGTGGAGTACCCTGATTCGGAGGGCGAGGTCGCCCCACCACCTCCATCAACCCCCGTAGTGGTCGAGGAGCCAGTCTCCTCCACCTCCGCCGCCTCGCAGCCCCTGCTACCCGCCACCGAAGATGCCATCCAAGTATTGGTGGCACTGATGGACGAGAAGCTCAATAAGCATTCAGCGGAGCTCACAAGTCGTTTGATGGGATGGAAGCAACCGAAGATCTCGGTTAAGGACCTTCCCTCCTGCTCGGAGTCTAACCCCTGGAGGTACGCCGAGCATATGCCAATTACGACAGGAAAAATCTTTATCAACGACAAGATAGGGTTCATCCTTTTGGAAGAAGTGGAATTCTTCCCTAACTTTGAGGCTTACCCGGACTGTTACGTCAGACTCAGGTCCGAACCGGCCTCCAAAGAGGAGACTGAACCCAAAGAGGTGATCGTGTTTGATCACTCAAAAGCCCAAGCCATGCTGGCAAAGTGACTTAAGAGTCGCGGTTTTACCAACTCTAAAATGCCGGCATTGAATAAGAAGCACCCATCCTTTCTTGCTCCCTCTTCTGCGACCTTTCCCTTCGTAGAAAAGGCCTTCCACATCAATTTCCTGGAAGCCATGGCAGTTTTTCTTTCCCTAAAGAAACTGAAACTCCGCTGCTCAATCCACATCTGTCTGGTTCTAGACAGCGAAGTCATAATGAGATGCCTAAACCAACAGGGCTCACATAAACCAAGTGATACTAGCCATCCTCCGCCTAGCGGAGAAGAAGAGATGGCACTTGTCAGCAGTCCACCTTCAAGGGTTCCGCAATGCGACAGCGGACGCTCTATCCAGGACCAAACCGATAGAGTCAGAATGGTCCCTAGACACAAGATCGTTCTCCTTCATCTTACGCAAAATCCCAGGACTGCAAATAGACCTCTTAGCAACGAGTGACAACAAGAAGCTACCCCGGTATGTAGCCCCGTACAAGGATCCTCTAGCGGAAGCAATGGATTCGGTGTCCATAGATTGGAACAGATGGTCCAAGATCTATCTATTCCCTCCAACCAACCTTCTGCTGAAAGTCCTCGACAAACTGAGATCCTTTCGAGGGACAGCAGCAATAGTGGCCCACAAGTGGCCCAACAGCGTCTGGTTCCCCCTGGTAATGAACTACGCCTGAAGCTGATCCCGTTGCCGGACCCAGTTCTGACTCAGCAAGTGCAGAAATCGACTGTCTCAGCTTCATCAGTGAAAACCCAGAACCTTCATCTCATGATTTTCTCGCCTTAGCGGTCAAGAAACGGTTCGGGATTTCTAAGGACAGTATTAACTTCTTCGAAGAATACAAGTCAAAGTCAACAAGCAGACAATATGAGTCTTCCTGGAAGAAGTGGGTGGCCTTTGTCAAGGCGAAGAATCCTAAGGAGATTTCTACGGATTTCTGTTTGTCCTTCTTCATCCATCTTCATGAACAAGGTTTAGCAGCCAATACGATTACTACATGTAAATCTGCCCTGGCCAGACCAATGCTTTACGCCTTCCAGGTAGACTTTTCCAACGATATCTTCAACAGGATCCCTAAAGCCTGCGCTAAACTTCGGCCCACAGCTCCTCCTAAGCCCATTTCATGGTCTTTGGACAAAGTTCTTCATTTAGCATCAACCCTGAACAATGAGGATTGCTCGCTGAAAGACTTGACTCAAAAGGTGATATTCTTATTTGCACTAGCCTCGGGAGCCAGAGTTAGCGAAATAGTGGCCCTCTCGAGGGATGATGGCCACATTCAGTCACAGACAACGGAGAACTGAACCTCTTTCCGGACCCGACGTTTCTCGCCAAGAAGGAGCTGCCCACTAAGAGATGGGGTCCCTGGAGAATCTGCCCTCTGAAGGAAGAAGCATCCTTCTGCCCAGTGGAATGCCTAAAGGTCTATCTTCGTGGAACTTCAGACTTTAAGGGAGGTCAGCTTTTCAGGGGAGAGACTTTCGGTTCAACGTTATCCTTGAAACAGATAAGGGCGAAAATCACCTACTTCATTCGCAGAGCGGATCCAGACAGTACACCCGCAGGTCATGATCCGAGAAAAGTTGCCTCGTCTCTGAATTTCTTTCAGACGATGTCGTTTGAAAGCCTTCCTGCTTATACTGGATGGAAGTCCTCTAGGGTCTTCTTCAAGCACTACACGAAGCAATTACAAGAAATTAAATTTCATGTGGTGGCGGCGGGCAGTGTAATAAAACCTGCTGCTTGATTACTGCGAAGAACAGTGCACTATTTGGGACTTATAGTGAAGGGTGTACATGATAGACTCGTAAAGCATATCATGTTTAGTTTTTGTGTTTAGTGATGATACTATAGACTGTTCTCTCTACACAGGTGACATTAAGCATAATACACCGACACAAGTGCCAGGCATTCTTATATGCACAGTGTTCCTAGTAACAACAGAATGTATAATGAAATTTTATATTTCCCTTAGAGTGGCTAATGTTTCCTTTTCAGGTGAAACCTATTTTATTTCTGTTATTACTGTTTATGCTTTTAAGCGGAATTATTCAGCATACATTGCAATTGAATACAACCATGATTTCTATTTTTGTAATAAACAATAGAATGAATCTTTGCGTCTCTTTCGCCCCAAACATTCCAGTGTATGTATAAGTCAGAGCATCCTTGACTGTTTTGATATTTAAGTAAATATCGGAACTAAGATTCATATTGTTCCAAGCAAACAGGTAAGATATTATTGTACTAGACTGTTCATTTTACTGTTTAAGGTTTCCTACACGTATATAAACCTGTCCGTCTCTTTATCGACAGACCTGGGAGGTACAGTAACCTGCACAGATCAATACCATCCTAATACAGACTATGCTTTACGTATATGATGACACTAATATACAAACTGTTTGCTAGATTGTTTCCTTGAACTCACAATTCCTGTAGGGGACAGGAAGCACTGACATATTTCATGATCAGCTGATTGATGTATAACGGTAACATCAAGTGTCTCTAGGTCTAAGACCAAAAGGAAAGATTTATCTCGAGATGAACGGCACTATTGAAAATCCACAGATACATTAATGCTCTGGTAAACTTCCATCACGACGACATGGCCTGAGCCCAAAAAACGGATTTTGAGCAAAGCGAAAAATCTATTTTTGGGTGAGGTAGCCATGTCGTCCTGATGGACCCACCCTCTTTTGGGACAAAAGGATAATGAATCCCTCCCTATGGTACTGTATCTGCAACACCTACAAAGCTACAAAGAATGGCTCGGTGGCGCCTCGCGGTGGCGATTTGGCGCACTTTTTTACAGTACAGTGGGAGTGTCGCCTTTTTAACGACTCTCCTTATTCTTGCCTCTTTTTCCCCTCGAAGTGAAAGCTCTATTAGGGGTGTAGATAGCCATGAGCCGTGTCAAGAATACGTCTTCTGATATTACGCGATATCCCTTTTTAAAATTTTAAGGGATATTCGCTCCAGGAGTTAGAATTCTGGAGACCTAAAGGTCAATTCTCTGGGATATATCACTGTAGTCAAATATACCTAGGAAGCTATCTTTGAAGGAACTTCCATCAGGACGACATGGCTACCTCACCCAAAAATAGATTTTTCGCTTCGCTCAAAATCCGTTTCTTGTATCGTATAAATAAGCTCTAGCCATAAAGTAACGATTTTTTATCCTTAAATCTTGTGTTTTGTGGCGGAGCTGTGCCTTGACCGGAGGCGTCATGTTGTGACGCTGCTGTTCGCCTTGCATGCTTTATTTAGTTAGCCAAAACAGCATTCCCGGTCTAATAACTAATTTAATATCATTAGTTATTTAGTCTTCATTGCTAGGAATTAGTTATATTATGCCGATAGTATTCTTCGGCGAACTTAGTTAGCCGAACCCTACGCTAGCCTACTAGCCTATCCCCTAGGCTCGATGCCCAAGTGTTCATGTTTACTTCCTGCATGATATAATAAGTGTTCCTAGTGTTAATTTACGAAATGAAGATTTAGGCAATTATACATACAAGATTCAGTGATTGCACATGTGTTTTTTCGCCTTCTATGGACCATACAAGGGGTCGTGGGTGGTCTTACCATCGACTCTTTTACCCCTAACCTAACGTTGGGGCCCTTGTATGCTTCCTTATCTCCCTAGTTACCTTATTCAAGGTAATCTCCTCCCTCTGCAATAGCCTAGGCTACATCCTAGCCCTCTTACCTCGAATGGCATTCAGGTAGGTTAGGTTAGGATTGTTCTTCCCTTCTCATCACCATTGTTCATGGCTCGAGTTAGAACAGAACCCCTGAGTACTTGTCGTTCATCCCAGCTCACCTTAGGAGAACGTTTTTTCCTTCTGGTACTGGCTCGAGGATGAGGGTGGAAGGGCTCTGCCTTTCCCCCTAGTCTGCACTTGGTTGGGTCACGACCCTTCCTCCCTGTAGCCTAACGACTTGTCCTACCCCTGTCTTGTCTAGTCTGGGAGAATGGTTCTCCTAGCCTAGGTTAGGCAGTCATTGGGATTCTGTTTCTTTATAGTTTAGGACAGGACTCTAGTGCTGTACCTAAGCTGAGCTAGCCCACCCAAGGTTGGAGAGCGTTCTCTCCCCCCTAGATAGGCTAGCCTATAAACAGATTCCCTTCTCTTGGGAGTGAAAGGGCGTGTCCCCACCCCCTTATCACTCCCTCTCAGGACCCTTTCCCCCTCCCCCCACTCTGTCCCTTTGTGTTGGCTTGCCATCACACCCCTGTCTGCCGTCCTACAACTCCTCCGCTTGCCGGCGAGTTGTGGGATTGGCTGTGTTCTTCTGCCTGATGGTCCGTTCTGCTACACTTCCCTACATAGTTGAACTATGGGATAGTGCCGGCAGTCGGCCTGCCGGCGGAAGACCTCCCTCCTTGAGTGTTCTCTGGCCCTCCCTTGGGCTACCACAGGCAACATAGCCGTCTGCCGGCTCTCTCCCGCCGGATGATAGGCGTATCCCCCCTTTCATGTGAACACTCCTTCCGGAGGAAGGTTACTTTGGGTACTGAGTATTATCCTTCCTTACCTTCCCTCCTTACCTTTCTCTCTTTCTATCTCGGTGCCGGTCCACTGCCGCCTCCACTTGCCGGCGCTAGCCGCCGGCATCTTGGGTAACCTTCCTGCTTCATTGGATGATGTCAGCGATGGTCTACCATTGCCGGCTGCTTGCCGGCTGCCGTGGGCCACCGTCCTGCTGGCGATCTACCGTCCTGCCGGCAATCCGCCATTACCAAAGTGTCTTCCTGTCTCTCTGCCACTTGGTATGTGGCCATTGATGGGTTCACCTCGCTAGACGGGCCTCCGGCCTGCCGTCAGTCTGCTGGCACTTCTAGCCTCGGCTTACAGTGGACAATCACCCCTCCCGGCTGCCGGCCCCGTGCCGGCAGTCAATATCATGCAGCTGTGTAGACTAGCCAGTTCTCCTCTGGTATTTCATACCATAGAACAATGACTATTGTATACGGTTGTACAGTAAAACATTTCCAGCATATTCTGTGCTTCCTTGTGCAGTCTCTTGCCGGGACCGAACCTGCAAAAAAGGGTTTATTCTAATTTTCCCCCCTTTTCCCTATATAGACTGAATGATTTCAGCTTTGCACATCTCTATGATTAATTCCCCAGAGGAAGCCTAAGCTTGGCTCATCCGAACGGATGCTCTTTCCCTCTTTTTAGAACCCTACAGGTTCTAAGGAATTAATTATAGTGTAAGGTCGCGGCAATTGACTGGGCAGGATTCACAAATAAGTGTCTTCCTACTTCTTTTCTAGCTCACCTATCCTGAGCTCATAACCAAAATGAATCTTATATCTTATAAGTTGCTACTTAAATTTTAATCTAAGATTACTGTAAGTCATGATATAATGACTCTCAAATACTCATTGTCTCTTCCTTTTACAGGAGGAGTACGTGAAGTGAGAGAGCTCCTTCTGCGGAGTTCGTCGCCCTGACTTTTATGGGCATCTGGCGTGCCGGACCAATGCCGCCTGTGCCACCAAGAAAGGGAATCTCAAGTATTAGGATCCGCAGACTTGTTCAGTCTACAGAAGCCTTCTTGACGAGGCGTTCGACAACCCTACGTCCGCAGAGGCCTGGGACAATGCACGAGGGAAACTGCACAAGTGGGTGCGCGGTTTCCAGAAGAATGCCACAGGGCCTTATCTCCCCAACAAGAAGATGAGGGCCCTTCTCTTCCCTAAGGCATCGGCTGATGCCGTGATCCCTAAAGACAAGATCCCCTGTGTTCAACTTACGGTTGAACCGAACATTACGGCCGCTCTCAGAGGATGTCACATCGACGAGATGGAGGGGATGTCGGACGTGTCCGAGAATACCGAAAGGACCCTCATGACTGAGGGTCAGGAGGAAGAAGAGGATCAGGTAGAGTTCCCTGATTCGGAGGGCGAGGTCGCCCGAGCACCCTCTGCGGCTTCTGCTGTGGTCGAGAAGCCAGTTCCCTCTACCTCTGCTGCTTCGCTTCCTGCGCTGCCAACCAACCAAGATACCATCCAGGTCCTGGTGGCACTCATGGACGAGAGGTTCCGCAAGGGCCAAGAGGACCTCAAGAGACATTTTATGGGCTGGAAGCAACCGAAGAAAATCTCGGTCAAACAGCTTCCTCCTCGCTCGGTGTCAAATCCCTGGAGGTATGCCGAGCATATGCCAGTAACGACGGGCCGAATTTTCATCAACGACAAATTGGGTGTCGTCCCCCTCGAAGAGGTAGAGTTCTACCCGAGCTTTGAGGCATATCCGGACTGTTATGTCAGACTCGGGTCCGAACCGGCCTCCAGGGGGGAGACTGAACCTAAAGAAGTGATCGTTTTCGAGCATTCTAAGGCCCAGGCTATGCTGGCTGATTGCCTCAAGAGCTGAGGCTTCACTAACTCAAAGATGCCGGCATTGAGCAAGAAGCATCCATCCTTTCTTGTTCCTCCTACCATGATCTTTCCCTTCATGGAAAAGGCTCTAAACGCAGTCTTGAAGGGGGTGGAGGAAGGAAAGCCCTGCCCTACACTGGAGGAGTGTAGGTCTCTCTCCCTCGCCTTAGCCCCCGACGATAAAAGCTGGAAGGATAACCAGCTTACCTTCACGGTTGCGAAGTTGGAACCTGACGTCGCTGGCCGTCAGTTCAACGAAGATCTCCCCAAGCTGAACGACCATCTACTGTGTAGGGAACAGGACACCAAGGAGAGGCTAGCTGCCTCCCTATCCCTTCAAGTTCAACTCGAAGCAATGGCCGGGGACATTCGGGTCCCGGACTTCTACGTGGTTCTTGCTAAGACCCACCTTGTGACCGTGATGAATGATTTGTATAGCTTCATCAAGGCCCGGAGAGCCTGTAGAGAGTTCATGTTCGCCAATGCAGCGGTGAAACACGAACCCCAGAAACTGATCTCCTCCAACATCTGGGGCAAACATCTCTTCCCAACAGCTTTGGTTAAGGAGAATCTGAGAATCGGAACCTTCTCAACAGGTGGGGCATGTCCCGTAAGAGAAAGTCCTCTCAGGATGAAGGCCCACAACCTAAGAGAAAATCCTCTAAATCTAGACCCCAACAGCGTCAACCCAAACGCCAGTTTCCGGCTCCCGCTACTCCCCAGATAGTGGCCCAGCCACATCAGACCTTTCAGTTGGTCCCTCAGCCGGTGGTGTCCCAATCACCGGTCTTCACCCCTGCCTACGAAAGACAGTCCACTACCTTTCATCCCAGAGGTAGAGGCTCTGGCAGAGACTCCTCTTGTCGCCCTTCCAGAGGCAGAGAAGGAAGGGGAGCAGGCGGCCAAGGTGACAAACCCTCGGGAAACCAGAAGCAATGAAGTGCTTCCGGTGCTTCCCTCAACCCCCATCCTAGAAGAATATGTCCTAGAACTCTTGACCAAGAAGGTGATCAAGAGGGTAAAGTCCACCAGGTTCCAGGGAAGACTGTTTTGTGTTCCCAAGAAGGACTCAGACAAGCTCAGAGTCATTCTCAACTTGTCCCATCTCAACAAGTTCATTGTGAACAACAAATTCAAGATGCTGAATCTTCAACATATATGAGCCCTACTGCCTCACAAGGCCTACACGGTCTCAATAGACCTGGCGGATGCCTATTGGCACATTCCAATGATTCACCAATCTTCCTCCTACCTAGGATTCAGGCTTCAAAGAAGAAACTATGACTTCAGGGCCATGCCCTAAGGGCTCAACGTGGCTCCAAGAATCTTCACGAAACTAGCAGACACGATCGTCCACCAGCTACGCCTTCAAGGCGTCCAGGTGATGGCTTACCTCGACGATTGGCTGGTTTGGTCGACATCGTCAGAAGAATGTTCGCGAACCTGCAGAAAGGTGACCCAATTCCTGGAACTTCTGGGTTTCAAAATCAACACCAAGAAGTCTCGCCTGTCTCCAGATCAGAAGTTTCAATGGTTAGGAATACATTGGAATCTTTAGTCCCACTGCCTTTCCATCCCTCTGAAGAAAAGGAAGGAAATAGCCGGGTCTGTCAAAAGACTTCTCAAATCCAAATGGATTTCAAGACAACAGCAGGAGCGTGTACTCGGCTCCCTACAGTTCGCCTCAGTGACAGACCCAGTGCTACGAGCACAGCTAAAGGATGCTTCGGGAGTCTGGAGACGAAACGCATCCATCGCTCGAAGAGATCTCAAAAGACCCCTACCAAACAGGCTTCGCTCACTCCTCAAGCCATGGTCAGAAACAAGGACCTTGAAAAGATCTGTCCCTCTTCAACCACCACCTCCATCGATCAACATCCACACGGATGCCTTGCTAGAGGGATGGGGGGGTCACTCCCACCAACGACAAGTTCAAGGAACATGGTCTCCCCTGTTCAAGACGTTTCACATCAACATCTTGGAGGCCATGGCGGTTCTTATCACTCTAAAGAAACTATCTCCTCGTCCTTCGATCCACATTCGTCTAACTCTGGACAGCTCCTTGGTAGTCAGATGTCTCAACTGTCAGGGCTCAAGATCGCCCCACCTCAACCAAGTGCTTTTGCCCATTTTCCGCCTGGCGGACAAGAAAAAATGGCATTTGTCTGCAGTTCACCTGCAAGGATTCCGCAATGTGATGGCGGACGATCTATCGAGGACATGCCACATAGAGTCGGAATGGTCCCAAGACGCAAGATCATTCTCCTTCATCTCCTGTCAAGTCCCAGAACTACAGATCGACCTCATCGCGACGAGCGACAACAATCAACTTCCTCGATATGTGGCCCCATACGAGGACCCCAAAGCGGAAGCAGTGGACGCCATGTCCCTGGACTGGAACAGATGGTCCAAGATTTACCTGTTCCCTCCACCCAATCTTCAGCTGAAAGTCCTCTTCAAACTAAGAACCTTCAAGGGAACAGCAGCCCTAGTGGCTCCCAAGTGACCCTGGAGCAACTGGTTTCCCCTAGTCCTGGAGCTACAACCCAAGCTGATCCCTTTGCCGGGCCCAGTTCTCTCCCAGCAGGTGCAGAAGTCGACTGTCTTCGATTCATCAAAGAAAGTCAAGGACCTTCATCTCATGATTTTCTCTCACTAGCCGTGGAGAAAAGGTTTGTAATCTCGAAGAAAAGTTTAGACTTCTTAGAGGAATACAAAACAAAGTCTACCAGAAGGCAATATGAATCATCCTGGAAGAAGTGGGTGTCCTTTGTCGAGGCAAAAAACCCTACGGAAATCTCCATAGATTTTTGTATGTCCTTTATTCACCTTCATGGACAAGGCTTGGTAGCCAATACGATTTCCACTTGTAAATCGGCCTTGACTAGACCACTACTGTACGCCTTCCAAATAGATTTGTCCAACGAAATATTTAACAAACTTCCAAAGCCATGTGCTAGACTCCGTCCTGCACCTCCACCGAGACCCATCACCTGGTCCCTGGATAAGGTGCTCCATTTTGCCTCTAGCTTGGACAACGAATCTTACCCTCTGAAAGACTTGACTCAAAAAGTAATTTTCATTTTTGCTCTCGCATCGGGAGCCCGAGTCAGTGAAATAGTGGCATTATTAAGAGAAGAGGGCCAGATACAGTTCGCCGACACAGGGGAACTTACCCTCTTCCCTGACCCTACGTTTCTCGCCAAAAATGAACTCCCCACCAAGAGATGGGGACCTTGGAGAATCTGCTCTCTGAAGGAAGATGTCTCTCTATGCCCAGTGGAGAGTCTTAAGGTCTATCTTTGAAGAACTTCAGACTTTGGCGGAGAACAGCTTTTTAAAGGAGAAACATTGGGTAGTGACCTGTCACTTGAACAACTAAGGGCGAAAATCACCTACTTTATTCGCAGAGCGGATCCTGACAGTACACCCGCAGGTCATGATCCTAGGAAAGTCGCCTCTTCTCTAAATTTTTTCCAAGGTATGGATTTCGAAAGCCTTCGATCCTTCACTGGCTGGAAATCCTCAAGAGTGTTCTTTAAACACTATGCAAAACAGGTGCACGAAGTTAAAAGATTCGTGGTAGCAGCAGGTAGTGTATTGAAACCAGCTGCTTAGTGCTGCGTAGAACAGTGAGTTATTTCGGGACTCTAACTCAACGGGTGCCTGTGTTAACCCTAGTGTGATACATAGTGATTTCAGGTGACACTCAGTGTCACAAAAGACTGTTCTTCCTCAAGGTGAAGTGACATAGATTCTGACACGTGTGCCACATGTTCTTGGACATGAAGTGTATTGTGACTCTTAAAGACTTTCGGTCCAGGGAACTTATGTGTATAAAGGCAAATTCTTTCCTTTCAGATTCCACATCACCGTCTTTCAGTTCATGATCTATGTTTGTTATTCAATAATTTTTATTGTAAATTATTTACCTTATTTTACTTTATTGCAATTTCTTGAATAAAATAGATATTTTATTTACCATATGCGTCTTATTTCGCCTTTCCATATGAAAATAAATTGCTGTTACTCTGTTTCAATGCCCCTAATTATTCGTTATTATATCATATATAATAATTATCCTGTCTGAAATATGCTCACCAAGCAAGTGAAATATTGTTCCTACACAAATATTTAACCTTCCGATCTGTCTACGAGACCGGCACGATCCTCGCATCCAGGTGAGTTTATCTTCATCAGGGTACTTCGAGATGTTCCTCTTGTCCAAACAGGACCTCCCTGCCAGAGGGGCAGGAAGCCATGTCATTGTTTATGCCACTGGTAGTGACATATAACGGGGATGTCACGGTCTCTAAGGTCACCAGACCAAAGGAATATTGTTTGAAGTAGAAGGCACTTTGAAATGGGGAAAAACCACGATACACTAATTCTCTGGTACACTTCCATCAGGACGTCATGGCTTGAGCCCAAAAAACGGATTTAGAGCAAAGCGAAAAGTCTATTTTTGGGTGAGATGGCCATGACGTCCTGATAGACCCGCCTTACTGGTTCTAGTTCGGCCTGTCAGGCCCCTCCCTTTCATATTGTATCGTGGAGGCTGGCAGAAACGCTGAATATGGAATGAAGATGGCGGACAGTTACGGCTGCCGTTTGTTTATGTCGCGAGGTACCGTAACAGTAACGTAGGAGGATAACTTTGCAAGGGCTCCTCAGTTATCTTGCCACCTTTCCCCCTCGAAGCGTAAACGCTATGTGGGGTGCAGATAGTCATGTGGCGTGTCAAGCATACGTCCCGTTGATATATGATATCCTAAAGGGAAACCTTTAGGGTACTCGCGCCAGAAGTTAGAATTCTGTGAAACCTTTGGTTTAATTCTCTGGGAATATCCACTGTAGTCATATATACCCTCAGGAAGCTACTGAAGGAACCTTCCATCAGGACGTCATGGCCATCTCACCCAAAAATAGATTTTTCACTTCGCTCAAAATCCGTTTTTTATGTAGTTGGTAGCTGTCTGGCAGGGTGAATGACATTCCCCTGTTAGGTTAGGCTGCCGACATAGGAGGGTAGACCTCCTTAGGCCACACCTGAAGGTTTTGTATGACATACCTTCTCCCTGTGGTCTAGCAGACTAGTCCTGTGCCGGCGGACCCTAGGCTGAAGAAACAGATTTTGAGCGAAGCGAAAAATCTATTTTTGGGTGAGATAGTCATGTCGTCCTGATGGAAAGTTCCTTTAGTAGCTTCCTAAGGGTATATTTGATTACAGTGGATATTCCCAGAGAATTAAACTAAAGGTCTCCAGAATTCTAACTTCTGGCGCGAGTACCCTCAAGCTTGCCCTTTAGGATATCGCATAATAACAGGAGGCGTATTCTTTACACGCCACATAGCTATCTGCACCCCTAATAGCGTTTATGCTTCGAGGGGGGCAAGATATAGGAGGAGCCGTTACAGAGTTCTCCTCCTCCGTTACTGTTATGGGCACTCGGATGACGTCATATTCGTCGCCATCTTGCTGACGTCATCTCCACCCGCCATCTCCATTCCTTTTAGCGTTAAGACCAGCCCCCAGGATACAGTAAGATCAGGAGGGGGCCTGCCAAGGCCTTATAGAGAACAAAGGGCGGGTCCATCAGGACGACATTGCTATCTCACCCTAAAATAGATTTTTCACTTCGCTCAAAATCCGTTTTTTGGGTTCAGGCCATGACGTCGTGATGGAAGTGTACCAGAGCATTAATGTATCGTGGATTTTTCCCCTCAGTAGCGCCTTCCACTTCCAGACAATATCCCTTTGGTCTTATGACCTAAGAGACCTATGACATTACCGGTATATGTCATTTCAGCTAAGCATGTACTATGTTACTGCTTCCTGTCCCCTGCAAGGAAGAGTCCTATTGGACTCTGGAAAGTCTCGAAGTTGCATGGTAAATGGAACCCACCCAGCATTGAGAAGGACCTGCCGGTCTCGGAGCAAGGTGATAGATAGAGTATCACGTGTCGGAACAAGTTACACCAAGCCAGATGAGTTTGTTTAAGCGTAGGAACGATAGAATTCTATTGTTCAAGCACATCATGCAGAGTAGAGGGTATAATAATACTCACAAACAGATTTTATTATAATGTTAGGGCAAAATAAGATGCACGAAAACCATTAAATCTATTTATTAACAATAAATAAGAATTAGCATACATAAATTATAAATTAAAGCTGCAATTGAAAATGCAAATAAATTACATAGACTTGGAACAAAAACAGAAATTATCGTGGTACCTGAAAAGGAAACTTGCCACCCACACATGTCAATTCCATAGGAATTGTAATGTCTTTCTGAGAATGTCTTTATATATACTTCATGTCATAAACACGTGGCACAAGTGTTCAGTCTGTGTAACAGCACCTCAGTATATTAGAACAGTCCGTGGTGTCACCATGGTACCACAAATTTCACTATGTTGCGCACTAGTGTCAACACAGACACCCTTAGAGTCCCATATAACTCGCTGTTCTTTGCAGCACTAAGCCGCAGGTTTTAGCACACTACCTGCCGCTACCACAAAGTGTTTCACTTCTTGCACCTACTTCACATAGTGTTTAAAGAACACTCTGGATGACTTCCATTCTGTAAATGAGCGAAGACTCTCGAAATCCATTGATTGGAAAAAATTCAAGGAAGAGGTGACTTTCCTAGGATCGTGACCTGCGGGTGTACTGTCAGGATCCGCTCTGCGCATGAAGTAGGTGATCTTCGCCCTTAGTTGTTTAAGTGACAAGTCGGAACCCAATGTTTCTCCTTTAAAGAGCTTTTCTCCATCGAAGTCTGAAGTTCTGCGAAGATAGACCTTTAGACTCTCCACTGGACACAGGGAGATATCTTCCTTCAGAGGGCAAATTCTCCAGGGACCCCATCTCTTAGTGGGTAGCTCATTCTTGGCAAGAAACATTGCGTCAGGAAAGAGGGTGAGTTCGCCTGTTTCTGCGAACTGAATCTGGCCTTCTTCCCTTGATAATGCCACAATTTCACTAACTCTAGCCCCCAAGGCTAGAACAAACAAGAAATCACTTTTGGAGTCAAATCTTTCAGGGGGCAAGTCTCATTGTTCAAACCTGAGGCAAAATGTAGCACCTTATCGAGAGACCAGGAGATAGGTTTCGGAGGGGCTGCAGGTCTGAGTCTAGCACATGCCTTCAGCACTTTGTTGAAGATATCGCTGGACAGGTCTATCTGGAAGGCATATAGTAAGGGTCTTGTCAAGGCCGATTTACACGTGGAAATCGTGTTAGCCGCTAAAACTTGTCATGAAGGTGAATGAAAAAGGACAAGCAGAAATCCATTGATATTTCTGTAGGATTTCTCGCCTTGACAAAGGCCACCCATTTCTTCCAAGATGACTCATATTGCCTTCTGGTAGATTTCGTCTTATATTCCTCCAAGAAGTCTAAGATTTCCTTCGAGATCCCAAACCTCTTCTTGACGGCTAGAGAGAGAAAATCATGAGATGGAGGTCTCGGGTTTTCTGTAATGAAGCGAAGACAGTCGACTTCTGAACGTGTTGGGACAGAACTGGGTCCGGCAGGGGAATTAGCTTCGGTTGTAATTCCAGGATCAATGGTAACCAGTTGCTCCGGGGCCACTTAGGAGCCACTAGGGCCGCTAATCCTTGAAAGGATCTCAGCTTGGTGAGGACCTTTAGCAGAAGGTTGGGCGGAGGGAACAGGTAAATCTTGGTCCATCTGTTCCAGTCTAGGGACATGGCGTCCACCGCTTCCGCTCGAGGGTCCTCGTATGGGGCCACGTAGCGAGGGAGTTTCTTGTTGTCGCTCGTTGCAAAGAGGTCGATCTGCAGTTCCGGGACTTGGTGAGAGATGAAGGAGAATGAGTCTGTGTCTAGGGACCATTCTGACTCTATCGGAGCTATCCTGGATAGAACATCCGCCGTCACGTTGCGGAACCCTTGAAGGTGAACTGCTGAGAGGTGCCAGCTTTTCTTCTCCGCCAGACGTAAGATAGGCAACAACACTTGGTTGAGTTGGGGTGATTCAGAAATCTGACCATTACGGCACTGTCCAGAGTCAGTCCTATGTGGACTGAGGGACGTTTCGACAGCCTCTTCAATGTGAGAAAGACTGCCATGGCCTCCAAGATGTTGATGTGAAACGTCTTGAACAGAGGGGACCACGTTCCTTGAACTTGACATTGATGGGAGTGACCCTCCATCCTTCTAGCGTTGCATCCGTATGGATGACGACCGAGGGCGGAGGTAGTTGCAGAGGTACCGACCTCCTGAACTTCTTGGCCTGCGACCATGGCTTGAGGAGTGATTGTAGCCGAGACGGTAGTGGTCTCTTGAGATCTCTTCGAGCGTTTGATGCGTATCTTCTCCAGACTCCCGATGCATCTTTTAGCTGTGCTCTTAGCACTGGGTCTGTCACTGAAGCGAACTGGAGGGAGCCGAGCACCCGTTCCTGTTGTCGTCTTGAAATCCGTTTGGATTTGAGAAGTCTCTTGCCAGACCTCGCTATTTCCTCTTCTTCTTTAGCGGAATGGAAAGACGGTGTGACTGAAGGTCCCAATGTATACCTGGCCATTGGAACTTCTGAGCTGGAGATAGTCGAGACTTTTTGGTGTTTATCTTGGATCACCTTCTCGGAGGATTGCAGGCATTCCGTTTCTGATGCTGCCCATACCAGCCAATCGTCCAGGTAAGCCTTCACCTGGACGCCTTGTAGGCGTAATTGTTGAACGATTGTCTCTGGAAGCTTTGTGAAGATCCTTGGGTCTATGTTTAGCCCGAAGGGCATGGCTCTGAAAACGTACTGTCTTCTTTGAAGCATGAATCCTAGGTAGGAGGAGGTCTGGCGATTCATTGGAATGTGCCAGTAGGCGTCCGCCATGTCTATCGAGACTGTGCATGCCTTTCGGGGCAGTAGGGCTCGTATGTGCTGAAGGTTTAGCATCTTGAACTTGTTGTTCTCGATGAACTTGTTGAGAGGGGACAAGTCCAGAATGACTCTGAGTTTGTCGGAGTCCTTCTTGGGAACAAAGAATAGTCTTCCTTGGAACCTGGTGGACTTTACCCTCTTGATCACCTTCTTGTTCAAGAGTTCTTGGACGTATTCTTCCAGGACGGGGGTGGAGTGTTGAAAGAATTTGTGGAAAGCTGGTGGTGGTGTCCCCCAACTTCACCCTAGTCCATTCTTGATGATGCTGTGAGCCCAAGGATCGAAGGTCCAACGATCCTGGAAGAGGCTGAGTCTTCCTCCCACCGGAAGCATCTCATTGCTTCTGGTTTCCCGAGGGTTTACCACCTCGGCTGCTTGCTCCCCGTCCTCCTCTCCCTCTGGAGGGACATCGAAAGGAGTCTCTGCCGGTGCCTCTACCTTTGGGACGAAAGGTAGTCGACTGCCTTTCGTAGGCTGGCGTGAAGGCTGGTGACTGAGCCACCACCGGCTGGGGTACCAACTGAAAGGTTTGTTGGGGATGAGCCCCCAACTGGGGAGCGGCGGGTGCCGGAAACTGGCGCTTAGCCTGACTCTGCTGAGGTCTGGGCTTGTTGGTCTTCTTCTTAGGTTGGGGGCCCTCATTTTGAGATTTCCTCTTCTTCGACATACCCCACTTATGGTTAAGGTTCCGGTTCTCCGTGGCGGCTCTGTTGACGATCTCTTTCACGAGGTCGTTGGGGGAAGAGATCTTTCCCTCAGATGTTGGAGGAAATCAGATTCCGGGGTTCGTGTATGATGGTGGCATCCGCAAACACGAACTCTCTGCATGCTCTCCGGGTCCTGATGAAGCTATAGAAGTCCTTTGTCAGGGTGGCGAGGTGGGTCTTAGCCAAGACCATGTAGAAGCCTGGGGTCCGTGTGTCCCCAGCCATCGTCTCCATCTGGACTTGAAGGGAAAGGGAGGCAGCCAGCCTCTCTTTCGTGTCCTGCTCCCGACGCAGAAGCTATTCGGAGAGCTTGGGGAGGTTCTCGTTGAACTGCCGTCCAGTGATGTCAGCCTCCAACTTTCCCAAAGAGAAAGTTAACTGGATGTCTTTCCAGTTCTTGTCGTTGGGAGGGAGGGCGAGGGAGATGGGCCTACATTCCTCCAATGTAGGGCAGGGTGTCCCTTCCTCCACCGCCTTCAACACTGCCAACAGGGATTTCTCTGCGAAGGGGAAAGCCATGGTGGCAGGAACAAGAAAAGATGGGTGTTTCTTGCTTAGGGCCGGCACCTTGGAGTTGGTGTAGCCCTTACTCTTCAGGCAGCCGGCCAGAAGAGATTGAGCCTTTGCGTGGCCGAAGACGGTGACCTCCTTAGGCTCGGTTTCCTCCTTGGAAACTGGCCCGGACTTGAGACGGATGTAAGCGTCCGGATAAGCCTCAAAGCTAGGCGAAAACTCCACCTCTTCAAGGGGAATGGCGCCTAACTTGTCATTGACAAAGATACGTCCGCTCATGATCGGCATGTGTTCTGCATGCCTCCTTGGGTTTGTCACTGAGCATGGGGGAAGATCCTTCACGGTGATCTTCCTCGGGGTCTGTTTAGACAAGCGTAGGATTTCCCTCTTTAAATCCTCGTCCCTCTGGCGAATCCTCTCGTCCAGGATCGCCACTAAGGCTTGGAGGTTATCAATGGGGGTGTCCACTCTTGCAGGTGTAGGAGTGGAGGAGGTAGAGGGGACGGGTTCCAAAACAGCAACGGAAGTGATAGAGGGGGCAGGGGCGCCTTCACCCTCGGAGTCAGGAGTCTCCCTAGGCTCCTCCTCTTCTCGACCCTCGGCCATCAGGGTCCTTTCAGTGGTGTCCGACACTTCCGACCTCCGATCCACCTCGTCAAGATGGAAGTCTTGAAGTGCGTCCGATACGTCCGGTTCGACCGTCAGTTGGACACAGGGGATCTCCAGTTTGGGGATGACAGCATCCGCTGATACTTTAGGAAGAGCAGAGCTCTCATCTTCTCACTAGGGAGATAGGGCCCCGTGGTGTTCTTCTTTAAACCACGCACCCATTTGCGTAGTTTCTCGCGAGTGATGTCCCTGGCCTCTGCAGACAGGGGGGCCTCGAACGCCTTGTTGAGCAGGTCCTTGCAGACGGTTCAGACCTGCGGGTCCCAATAACGGAGAGTTCCTTGGGAAACGGAACAGCTAGGTTCGGCACGCCAGGTGGCCATAGAAGTCTGGGCGCCGAATGCTGCAGAAGGCGCTCTCACACCGGATGTACTCCTCCTGTAAAGAAGGAAGGGGGTACATGAGTCTACAGAAGCCTATATCATTGACTTAAAGTAATCTTAGATTAGTCTTAAAGTAATTTCAATTACAATATAAGATTCCTTTACAAGTGTAAGCTTAGGATAGGTAAGCTGGAAATGAAGCAGAAAAGACACATACTTGTGCATCCCACCCAGCCAATTGCCATGACCTCACACCATAACTAATTCTAGAGCCTTCTTAAGAATGCCCTAAGGAGGGGGAAGGGATATCCGAAATGGATGATTAGCACAGCTTGTACTTCCTCCGGAGTATTAGCAATGGTGAGAGGGAGAGAGCTGAGTTCATTCAGCTTAATGGAAAAGGATAGTAGATTATCCCCAATTCAGGTAGGTCCCGGCAAGGGACTGCGCATGGATGCACAGAGTATGCTAAAAGTATTTACTGCACAACTATACACTATAGTTTTCTGACTAGGGTATGTACTATACCATAGATGTACTGGCTATCGTATATAGCTATACAATAGACACTTCCGGCGCGTTGCCGGCAGGGTAGAAGTGACAGTCCACTGATGTAATATGATAAGGTGGCTCCGGCAGCACGCCGGCATGTCGGAAGCACACCGGGCACCGGCGAATCTCCAGTTGAGGGGGAACACCTCCCAGCCATCAGTCTATGTGGCGGAGAAAGGGCGAAACCTCAGGATAATGGCAGATCGCCGACGTGTCGGCGGCCCCCGGCAGTCGGCAGGCAACCAGCTTTAGGTACTCCAACCCTGACTTCAATCTATGAGACAGAGAAGATACCAGGTCTAAACTGACGGCTGTTGCCGGCAGAGTAGTGTGACAGTGGACCGGCACTGATTGAAATAGAGAGAAAGTATAGAGGAAGGAGGAGGGAAGGGCTGTAGCTCACTACCCTAACCTCGTCTTCTTCCGGAAGGAGGGTTCAAATGGAAGGGAGAGAATGGCAAGCTTCCATCCAACCGCAACAGAGCCGGCAGTCGGCTAGAGTTGTGGATGGCAGCACAAGGGAGGACCGAAGAACATTCTAAGATAGTGAGGTCTTCCGCTCGCAGACCGACCTGTCATATGCTATCCCTTAATTCAAGTATATGAAGGAAGCCTATCAGTTCGGACTAACCAATGAAAGGACCGGGCCGACCCCACAACCCGCCAGCACTCGGTCGAGTTGTAGGACGGTGGACAGAGGTGTGATGGCTAGGCCATCACCAAAGGACAGAGGGGGAGGGGTGAGGGTCCTGAGGAGGGGTGTAGGGGAAGGCGTGAGCCCTCACCGGCACTCCAGGGGGGGTTCTGTTTTAGTACCGTTCTCCAGCCTAGGGTAGGTTAGTACAGGAGCAGCCGTCCTAAACTATACAAAAACAAAATCCCAGGGCCTGCCTAACCTAGGCTAAAGGAACATATCCCATAGTCCGGGGAAGGCAGGTGTAGGACAAGTCGCTAGGCCACAGGGAGGAAGGGTCGTAACCCTACCAGGTGTGGTTTAGGGGGAAGGGCAGAGCTCCCCCCATTTTGCCGACCAGCGGGAACCAAAAGGAGAGTTCATTCCCCTAATGGGGTAGCTGCGGGCAAACGACTGGTACTCTGAGGTTCTGTCCCAAACTCAAAGCTCATGAACTAAGGCTATGGGTGGGGAAAGAAAATCCTAGCCTAACCTCACTTGAATATGATTCAAGGAAAGGAGGGCTAGGATGTAGCCTAAGCTACCTCAGAGGGAGGAGGGATTACCTTGGTACAAAGGTAACCGGGGAGGTGAGAAAGTATACAAAAGCCCTAAGCGTTAGGTTAGGGGCAAGGGAGTCGACTACCAAGATCATCGAAACCCCTTGTATACTTCCTAGAAGGAGGAAAAACATGTGCAATTACTGAATCATATAAGTATAAATGCCTAACATCTTCATTTCTTAAATTAACACTAGGAACACTTATATCATGCATGAAAGTAAACTAAAATGCCTGGGCTTTCGAGCCTAGGGGCTAGGCTAGCAAGATAGCACATGAATTCGGCTACCTACACTCGCCGAAAATGAATACTATCGTCATAATATAACTAATTCCTAGCAATGAAGACTAAATAACTAATTCTGATAATTAGTTATGAAACCAGGAAGGTTGTTCTGGCTAACTAAATAAAGCATGCGATGCGAACAACAGCGTCAGCGTCATGATGCCTCCGGTTAAGGCAGCAGCTCCACCACAAAACACTGTATTTTAAGATAAAATGGTGTTACTTTATGGCCAGAGCTGATTTATACAATACAAGAATATGGTACTCAACTTTCCAGAAGAAGACGAGGCTGAAGATTGCGACATGACGAAACTAATAGCGAATAACTGGGAAAAAAACACCTGGTCAAAGACGATACGAGTGAAGGAATGAGGAAGGCGCACGACGGTGACGTCAACCAAAATGGCGGCCAACATGGCGGTAGTTATGACGTCACCGAGTACCGTAACAGTAACGGAGGAGGAGAACTTAGTAACGGCTCCTCCCATAACTTGCCACACTTCCCCCTCGAAGCGTAAACGCTATGTGGGGTGCAGATAGCTATGTGGCGTGTCAAGCATACGTCCCCTGTTATTATACGATATCCTAAAGGGAAACCTTATGGGTACTCGTGCCAGAAGTTAGAATCCTGTGAAACCTTTAGTTTAATTCTCTGGGAATATCTACTGTTGTCAAATATACCCTAAGGAAGCTACTGAAGGAACTTTCCATCAGGACGACATGGCCTGAGCCCAAAAAAACCTTGTATACTCTCTAGTAAGAGGAAAATACCCATGTGCAATCACAGAATCTTATATGTATAATTGCCTAATATCTTCATTTAAATAAGATAACACTAGGAACACTTATTATATCATGCATGAAAGTAAACTAAAGTGCCTAGGCTAACATGCCTAGCATAGGAAAGATCGGCTACCTACATTCGCCGAAACTAAAGAATACTAACGGCATAATATAACTAATTCCTAGCAATGAAGACTAAATTGCTAATATACTGATAACTAAATAAAGCGAACGACAGCGTCGGCAACGCCTCCGGTCTAGGAAATAGCTCCGCCACAAAACACAGTTTATTTCGAGAAAAAACGTTACTCTACGGCCAGAGCTAATTTATACAGTATAAGAAGTGAATACTCAACTTTCCAGAGGCAGAAGCGGCTGAAGATTGCGACATGGCTGCGTAAATAGCGAGAAAACTGGGAAAGAACACCTGTTCAAGACGTTACTACGAAAGGAATGGAGATGGCAGGCGGAGATGACGTCAGCAAGATGACGAAGAATATGACGTCATCCGAGTGCCCATAGCAGTAACGGAGGAGGAGAACTTTGTAACGGCTCCTCCTATATCTTGCCACTTGTTCCCCCCTCGAAGCGTAAACGCTATGTGGGGTGCAGATAGCTATGTGGCGTGTCAAGAATACGTCCCCTGTTATTATGCGATATCCTAAAGGGCAAGCTTGAGGGTACTCACGCCAGAAGTTAGAATTCTGGAGACCTTTAGTTTAATTCTCTGGGAATATCCACTGTAGTCATATATACCCTTAGAAAGCTAAAGGAACCTCCCATCAGGACGACATGGCCTGAGCCCAAAATTAGAATTCTTCTACTGCTTAGGAGACATTGGCACTAGAACTATGTTCCTTTATGATTTAGGGGTGGTGGCGAGGGTGATGCCGACCCCTTTACTGTATTAGTTACCCTAGGCTCGAGAATAGAATTCTCTAGCCACATGGGATAGCTCTAATGCTATAACAGAGTTTCGTTAGGTGAGGTAGGACAGTCTATACTGCCAGCTCCTTCCACACCTTATGGGACCCTCACCCCTCCCCATTCTATCCTTTAGTGAAGGCCTAGCCATCACAAACTCTTGGCCATCATCCTACAATCAACCCGGTTGCCGGCAGATTGTGGGACTGGCTCGGGTTTTCCGTCTGTAGCTCGGCTGTGCCAGCTACCAGCAGAAGTCCCTGTTCTGTTGAGTGTTCTTCAGCCCTCTCTTGGACTGTCGGGAGTTTCGAACCGATCATTCAAAATCCCCGCCATTTAACTCCACAAACGTTGCCTTAAATTAGGGTAAGACTGGAAGATCTCACGGGCGTTTCTACAAATGAGTGCTGTCCAATATGTGACGGTATTGTGGCGTAAATTTCAACCACCTGGTGGGGAAGGAGCGGGTGTCAGAGAAATGAAGTTTTTGTTATTTACAAATTATGAAAATGATATTGTATTGTTTTACCACGGCAAAAATATCGATGTATATGTTTAGAGCCAAGGACACTCTAGTTTGTTGGATTCTGGCAAATTATGGCCTTCAGCTGAAGTATTAAGTTAACCCTTTGATCTGACGTAAGACTTTGACTGTTTCTCTGTCTTTTGGTCGATAAAGAAACTCTATCAAACCCATTATTGAATAAATAACATAAGAGTTCCCGCGCATCTCACAAGGACACTTTAGTTAGCGCGGGAGACATTAGTTTTCCTTGGAGCTGTCCTGAACAACGCTCATTCATTCCTGCCTAAAGATCCATCCAACCAAGTAAGTGCCACTATGTGTTAGTCTCTCCGTCTCCGGCTCCTATTTACCACGATACCACATCGGTTCCTTTGTGAGTGTGTATATGTACATTTGTATCGCTCTGTAAAATTGTCATCCCTGGGATTGGGGATTAGTTTTATGCCTCAAATAATGCCTGTAGGCCTTGGTATATGATTTACCCTAGATTTGTTATTATATTCTCGAAACTTAGTCTTATTTAGTCCAACGTGGACTCTGTGTTTCATGAGCACATGTTGCAAACCCCCTAAGGGTGACAGATCTAACTTTCAATCTGCCTGAATTGTTACCGTGTGTGTTTTTTCTTTATCAAATGATTATTTTTGTAATAAACTTAAAATTGTGATCTTATTTTATTGAATCCTGAATAGTTTTGGAAAGCAAACCTCTTCGAGGTCTTGTCATTGGCCCATTCCATCGGGCCTAGAATCATTAATTTCAATAAGTCGGAGAAAAATTCACGACATGGACTGCCATCCATAAATTTTGCTGGCAAGGTCCAGCAATGTTATGGATGGGTGGAAGTTTGAATGATACATTCTCCCCTTCCATTTGAACCCTCATTCTTGAAGAAGGTAGTAGGCAGAGCTCTTGAATTAACCTTCATTCCATTCTTTCTCTCTCACTATGGGCTAGTACCTCTGGGATCTAGTTGCCGGCAACTCTAGTGAGCAATGCTTGCCTAGAAGGCCAACAGTTAGTGATCTACCGACAGATGGTGAGCCGCCGATAGCCAGTGGCCTACCAATTGCCGGTGAGCTGCCAACACCCAGTAAGCTGCCGACAGCCGGCAAGCTGCCGACAGCCGGAGAGGCTTCCGACCGCTGTATACATATCTAGGTCGTCTGCTGGCACATTGTGCCGACAGCTGGCAGCCGGGGGTCTTTCTGCGACTGGCGAACTGCCGGCTGTTCTCAGAGTCAGTAATACATAGACTGAACTATACCCTGGTGCTAGCCTTGCCAGCATATGCCGGCGGGAACTACAGTATATGACTATACACTAGCCAGTATAATTGCAATATAGATCATATTGCGAACAGAAAACTACAGTATAGATTATACAGTAGCCCAAAGTTTCTTCCAATTATGATAAAGAAAGTAAGTTCTCTCTATAACCTAATTTTTGGGCTCAAGCCATGGCGTCCTGATGGAAGGTTCCTTTTTGGTAGCTTCCTTGGGTAAATAACTACTAAGATATTCCCAGAGAATTTTAACCACAGGTTATCACAGAATTCTAACTTCTGGAGCGAGTATCCTAAAGGTTTCCCTTTTAAGACATCGTATATCAACAGGGGACGCATGTATAAACGCGCCACATAGCTATCTACACCCCGAACAGAGTTAATGCTTCGGTGTGTAAGGGTTGAGAATAGCTGGGAGCCGTTCCATAGCTAATCTCATTCGTGGCTACTACTGATACTCGAGACGTAAACAAACGGGCGCCATTGCTTGAATGACGTCACGTCCGTCTTTATCCTTTGTTCAGTAGCTCGCCCTACTTAGACGGATTTTCCCTGTGCTCTACTTATCGCTTTGCATCTTCGTAATGTCGGTACCTTCAGCCTCGCCTTCTTCTGGAAAGTTGAGTACAAGGTTCCAGTATTGTTTAGTTAAGCTCTGACCGTAAAGTAAATATTACTTTCCGAGATAATTGCTGTTTTGTGGCAGAGCTGTGCCTCTACCGGACCCGCCATTTTATGGCGTCGTTGTTGTTATGCATGCCTTATTTAGTTAGCCACAACAACGCTTCCGGCCTTATTTACTAATCGAATACATTAGTTTATTTAGTCTTCATAGCTAGGAACTTTTATATCGTGTTTCGACGCTTTTTATCGGTCATCGATTGACCTCATACCAGTCGGCTACTATAGTCCCCAGGCCAGAGCGCCTGTATATAAGTGTTCATGCATGATCTTATTAGTGATCCTAGGCTAAGTTATGAAGATAGTGGTATTATTTTACAATACTTTCGACAGTGATGCAAGTGTTTTTTCGCCTTCAGGGACCATATAGGGGATAGGTTAGTTAGTGTCCCTAACTAACCTAACCTCCTCGTAGGACCCCTATATGCTTCCTTCATCCCCTGCCTTGGCACTCCCTCTGTTTAGCCTTGATTTCCTTTCTGAGTAAGGGGATCAAGTGTCTAATGGAGTATTCATCGCCTCTCAGTCCTCCCTAAGGGAATGACCCCCCCTTAGGGTTGCGTCTGAGAGTGAGGTTAGGCTAGCCCTTCCTCTATGGCTAGGAATAGTCTATAACCATCCTGCCATAGCGATAT
The DNA here is from genome assembly GCF_036898095.1 of Palaemon carinicauda. Lineage (NCBI taxonomy): Eukaryota > Metazoa > Arthropoda > Malacostraca > Decapoda > Palaemonidae > Palaemon > Palaemon carinicauda. The sequence goes on along the minus strand of NC_090726.1, from coordinate 106,638,263 downwards.
GTCTTCTATCCTTCCTAGTTCAGGGCTTCTAGCCCTGTTCTAGGTTAGGTTTTGGAAGGTTACTCTGTCCCCTGCTGAAACTGTACCCATGCACCGTTTCAGCCTGGCGGCCTTATCTTAGGTTAGGGAGTGTCCTCCCTTTCCCTAGTGTCCGCTCTGGTACAGAACCCCTTCCTTGGAAGACCCTTCTCTTCTCCCCTTCCCACCTATCTCTTGTATAGCCTAGCCTACACTTAGGTTAGTCTATACCCATCTGTCCCCTGTCCTACAACTCCTCCTTAGGGTGGAGTGATAGGGCTACCTTGAGCTTCCTTGTGCAGTCCGCTCTGGTACATATACCCTTCATAGTGTCCTATGGGGTTAGCCACTGGATGCGTTCTGCATGTGGAGGTCTCTCCTCTCTTGGGTGTCCCCTAGCCCTCCCTTGGGCTACCCTGCCCCCGGTCCCCTGCGACCCCAGCTCCTGGGTGATAGAGCCTGCCTCTATCATGGGTACACCCTCTCAGGGGGGGATGTTTGGATTCCATGACTGGACTTCTTACATCCCTCCCCTGTCTCTCCCTCGATCCGGGTGCCGGTCCCTTGCCGCCTCCACTGTCGGCGATACCTGCCTCCTACCTTGGTGACTCTCCCCTACCCTCATGCCGTCAGCCCCTCCGCTTGCCGGGGGACTGTCGACCGCCGCCGGCTCCCGCCGACGGCCTTCCTCCTTCCTCCTACCTCACCGTCCGCTTGCCGGTCGGCCACCGGTGTGCCGGCATTCACTGCCGGCAACCGGGTTCAGCTATAACCATCCTTATCCTAGTCACCAATCCGGCATCCTCCGACCGCCGGAGCCGCCGCTCCCCTGCCGGCGTGCCGCCGTTGTACCGACGGCCGCCACCCTGGCTTTACTCTTGACTTACATTTTGTCTGTCCTAATGCCAGAAACTCTGCTGGAGCGGCCTCCGGCGTGCCGGAGGTCTGCCGGAACCTCCCGGAGGCGTCAAGGATACTTGCACCCCCTTCTCTTAGCTATCACTTGTATACTGATAGCCCTACACTGCAAACAGATAGCCTGTTTACACTCTTTAGATCAGTGCCTTGGTACTGTTCTATTAGTAATCATGCTGTCCCTTTGCATTCTTCAATATTCCAGCATGCTGCGTGCATCTTAGCGCGGCTGGTTGCCGGAAGCAGTTACCCTAAGGGACCTGTTAGTTCCCCAAATTAAGGACTGAGTGATCTCAGTCCCAAAACTTATCCTTGGTTTCCATGGAATTCCATTGCCCTGTGGAATTTCAGGGAATGCTATCCTGTGCCTTTGGCCATCTCGGATTACCCGGGGATAATGCTTGCGGTAACCAGACGGGCGAGATGCATGGAGTATGTTCTCTTTACTACTTCATTTTCTATGCATCACACCCTTTCTTTAAGTTAATATTAATGATTAATCTTAACTTAGCTTAAGAACCATTCTTATGACTCCCCCATACTCATTTTCTCTTTCTTCCACAGGAGGAGCAGATGAAGTGTGATTTCGACTTCTGCGCTGTGAAACGCCCGCACTTCTACGGGCATACGGCTTGCAGGACTCACGCCCCTTGTGCTAACAAGAAAGGGGATCTGAAATTCTGGGACCCACTGGATTGTACGGTCTGCCAGGCTCAACTAGTTGACGCCTTCCATAACCCTCCCTCAGCGGAGGTCAGGGACACTTCTCGGGAGAAGCTACGCAAGTGGGTGCGTGGCTTCCAGAAGAATGCCACCGGACCGTACTTGGCCACTGAAGAAATGAGGTCACTCTTGTTCCCTAAGGCCTCCCCTGATTCAGTAGTACCCAAGGATGTGATTCCCACTGTCCAAATTACAGTGGAACCTGATGTTGTCATGGCTCAGTCCATGCACGAGTGCCGCCTGGATTCTGAAGATGACGAACATATGTCGGACGTCTCGGAAGACACAGAGAAGACTCTTATGGCTCAAGGAGCTGAAGATGATGAAGACCAGGTGGAATACGCCGAGTCGGAGCAAGAGGTCGCTCCTCCTTCCATCTCCGCTCCTACTCCTACACCGACGGAAGTATCTATCCCGTCTACCTCCACGACCCCGGATCCCTCTTCTTCCACTCAAGAAATGATCCGGTTGATTAGAGCCGTCATGGACGACAGGTTAAAGGAGAATCAGGAGTTCATCAGGTCCATGATGGGATCCAGAGAACCGAAGAGGATTTCGGTTAAGGATCTCCCCGCTTGCTCACATGCCAACCCGTGGAGGTATGCTGAGCATATGGTTATCGCGACCGGCAGGATCTTTGTCAGCGACAAGATCTGCACGGTCCCTTTGGAAGACGTGGAGTTCTTCCCAAACTTTGAGGCCTACCCGGACTGTTACGTCCGACTTCGTTCCGAACCCGCCTCTAAGGAAGAGACCGAACCCAAGGAAGAGATAGTGTTCGATCTCGCGAAGGCCCAGGCTATGCTAGCCAACACATTCAAGAGTAGGGGTTTTACCTGCTCCAAGCTTCCGGCCCTGAGCAAGAAGCACCCTACTTATGTCGCACCTGAAAATGCGATTCTTCCATTCTTGGAAAAGGCCTTCACTGCGTGCCTTAAAGCTGTGGAAGAGGGGAAAGCCTGCCCTGCACTGGAGGAGTGCAGACCCTTCTCCATAGTCACTCCCCCTGACGCTCGACACTGGAAAGATATCCAGCACACTTTCGTCGTGGGAAAGCTAGATCCTGACATCGCCGGACGTCAGTTTAACGAAGACCTCCCTAAGCTCAACGATCACCTCCTTCGTCGGGAACAAGACACGAAGGAGAGGCTCGCAGCATCTATGTCTCACCAAGTCCAACTTGAAATTATGGCCTGTGACACCAGAGTACCAGACCACTACATGGTACTCTCCAAATCCCACAAGACAACCGTGATGAAGGACTTGTACCACTTCATAAAGGCTCGGAGAGCCTGTCGTGAATTCGTGTTCACAGGCGCCACTGTGAAACACGAACCCCGGAGGCTGATTTCCTCCAACATCTGGGGCAAACACCTCTTTCCTTCTGACCTTGTGAAGGAAATCACCGACAAAGCCGCCACGGAGAATAAGAACCTTCTCCACAAGTGGGGCATGTCAAGAAAAAGGAAACCCTCTCAGGACGAAGGACCTCAACCTAAGAGGAAATCCCAAAAACAGAAACCCCAGCAACGTCAACCAAGACGTCAGTTTCCGGGACCCGCTACCTCCCAAGTGGCAGCTCAGCCACAACAGACCTTTCAATTGGTCCCCCAACCGGTGTTGTCACAGTCACCGGTCTTCACCCCTGCTTTCGAACAACAGACAACTACCTTTCGTCCCAAAGGTAGAGGCTCGAACAGAGGTGCAAGCAGAGACGCATCTCGCCGTCCCTCCAGAGGCAGAGGAGGAAAGGGAGCTAGCGGCCGAGGCAGCAAGCCCTCGGGACACCAGAAGCAATGAAGTGCTTCCGGTGGGAGGAAGACTCCGCCAATTCCAGGATCGTTGGACCTTCGATCCCTGGGCACACAGCATCGTCAAGAAGGGTCTAGGCTGGAGTTGGACTCAACCACCCCCAACCTTCCAGCAATTCTTCCAACAATCAACCCCCCTTCTGGAAGAATATGTCCTAGATCTCTTGAACAAGAAGGTGATAAGGAAGGTAAAGTCCACCAGGTTCCAAGGGAGACTGTTTTGTGTCCCCAAGAAAGACTCCGACAAACTCAGAGTCATTCTGGACTTATCCCCCCTCAACAAGTTCATAGCGAACGACAAGTTCAAGATGCTGACTCTTCATCAGATAAGGACCCTTCTGCCTCGAGGTTCCTACACGGTCTCCATAGACCTGGCGGATGCCTACTGGCACGTTCCAATGAACCATCACGCTTCCTCCTACCTAGGATTTCGACTCCAAAGGAAAAGCTACGCCTTCCGGGCCATGCCCTTCGGCCTCAACGTGGCCCCTCGGATCTTCACGAAGCTGGCGGACGCCATAGTACAACAGCTCCGCCTCCGAAACGTCCAGGTGATGGCCTACCTCGACGACTGGCTAGTCTGGGCTCCATCGCCCGAAGATTGTGTAAAATCTTGCAACAAAGTCACCCAGTACCTAGAACACCTGGGATTCAAGATCAACGAGAAGAAATCTCGCCTCTCTCCAGCTCAGAAGTTCCAGTGGTTGGGAATCCAATGGAACCTTCAGTCACACCGCCTTTCCATCCCCCAGAAGAAAAGGAAGGAAATAGCAGGGTCTGTCAAGCGACTGCTGAAATCCAAACGAATTTCAAGACGCCAGCAGGAACGAGTTCTAGGCTCTCTACAGTTCGCCTCAGTGACAAACCCAGTGCTTCGTGCACAGCTAAAGGATGCTGCGGGAGTCTGGAGACGTTCTGCATCCATCGCTCGAAGAGACGGCTTCCAAACAGACTTCGACTTCTCCTAAAGCCGTGGTCAGAAGCAAAGGCCCTGAAAAGGTCCATGCCTCTCCAACACCCTCCTCCATCACTCAACATCCACACGGACGCTTCGCTGGAGGGTTGGGGAGGTCACTCCCACCAAAAACAGGCTCAAGGCACCTGGTCTCCCCTGTTCAAGACATTCCATATAAACATCTTGGAGGCCATGGCGGTCCTTATAACTCTGAAGAAATTATCCCCGCCGCCCTCGATCCACATTCGTCTAACCCTAGACAACTCGGTGGTAGTTCGTTGTCTCAATCGCCAGGGCTCAAGATCGCCCCAGATAAATCAGGTGCTTCTCCCAATCTTCCGTCTGGCGGAGAAGAAGAAGTGGCACCTGTCTGCAGTTCACCTACAAGGATTCCGCAACGTGACAGCGGATGCTCTATCGCGGACAAACCCGATAGAGTCGGAATGGTCTCTAGACGCAAGATCGTTCTTCTTCATCTCTCACCAAGTCCCAGAACTTCAGATAGATCTCTTTGCAACGAGCGACAACAATCAACTTCCTCGGTATGTGGCCCCGTACGAGGACCCCAAGGCAGAAGCAGTGGATGCCATGTCACTGGACTGGAACAGATGGTCCAAGATCTACCTGTTCCCTCCCACCAACCTTCTGTTGAAAGTCCTCTCCAAACTGAGAACCTTCAAAGGGACAGCGGCCCTAGTGGCTCCCAAGTGGCCCCGGAGCAACTGGTACCCCCTGGTCCTGGAGCTGCAGCCCAAGCTGATCCCTCTCCCGGGCCCAGTTCTCTCCCAACAAGTACAGAAGTCGACTGTCTTCGCTTCATCATCGAAAATCAAGGACCTTCATCTCATGATTTTCTCTCCCTAGCCGCAAAGAAGAGGTTTGGGATCTCGAAGAAAAGTCTGGACTTCCTAGAGGAATACAAGACCGAATCCACAAGACGGCAATACGAATCATCCTGGAGGAAATGGGTCTCCTTCGTCAAGACAAAAAATCCTAAAGAAATCACGATTGATTTCTGCATGTCCTTCTTTATTCACTTTCATGGACAGGGATTAGCAGCCAATACGATTTCAACCTGCAAATCAACCTTGACCAGACCAATCCTATATGCTTTCCAAATTGATCTGTCCAGCGACATCTTCAACAAACTACCGAAAGCATGTGCTCGCCTTCGCCCAGCACCCCCACCGAAACCGATCTCCTGGTCACTAGACAAGGTGCTCCATTTCGCCTCCAACTTGGATAATGATTCATGCCCTCTCAAGGATCTGACTCAGAAAGTTATATTTCTCTTTGCTCTTGCTTCGGGAGCTCGAGTCAGCGAAATAGTGGCATTATCAAGAGAAGACGGACACATCCTGTTTACCGATACAGGAGACGTTACCCTCTCCCCTGATCCGACGTTTCTCGCCAAAAATGAATTACCCACCAAAAGATGGGGCCCCTGGAGAATATGCCCCCTGAAGGAAGATGCCTCTCTATGCCCAGTAGAGAGCCTCAAGGTCTATCTTCGCAGAACTTCGAACTTTGGTGGAGGCCAACTCTTCAAAGGAGAAACATCGGGCAGCGACCTGTCACTGAAACAATTAAGAGCGAAAATCACCTACTTCATTCGCAGAGCAGATCCTGACAGTACACCCGCTGGTCATGATCCTAGGAAAGTTGCATCATCTCTGAATTTCTTTCAGAGTATGGACTTTGAAAGCCTTAAGAACTTCACAGGCTGGAAGTCCTCGCGCGTTTTCTTTAAACATTATGCGAAACAAGTGCACGAAGTCAAACATTTTGTGGTAGCCGCAGGTAGTGTTATGAAACCTGCACCTAACTCTGCGTAGAACAGTGAGTTACTTGGGACTCTAACTCTTCGGGTGCCTATGTTGACCCTCGAGCGATACATAGTGATGTTGAAAACACTTAGTGCTTTTATATAACTGTTCTTATCCCAGGTGAAATGTCATAGTTGTTACACAAGTGCCGCATGCCCTGAGCATGATGTGTTTTATTCAAAGACTTGCGTTCCTCGAGAACGAGTACCTACTAATAAACTTGAAATTCCTTTTCAGATTCAAGAGCAAGTCTTTATTACTATGTACATTTTAATTACTGTAAATGAACTTTACTTATTGCTGTAATTTATTTAATTTCTGCATTTGTGAAATAAAATTTCTATTTTATTATCTGTGCGTCTCAATCAGCTCCTACTTACTATGAAATACATGCCTGTCATAGTTTTATTATCCCCTTTTTCCTTACGGTTATGGAGAAATTAAGATACTAACTCTTAATTTATATTCACTCTGATTATGTAATGTTCCAATACGAATACTTACTCTTCATACCCTGGAGATGATTTATCTTTCTCAACATACAGTGCCCAACCACCACTGGTCTGCCTTTCAGAATGTTCCTATACAAATACCAAACATTCAGCTTCATCTCCAAGTTCTTCAAGTTCTTCTATCAGGATGAATAGCCCTTCAATACCACTTTGACGTCGGCATGGCCCGTGGGAACTTCACTGCCAAGGGGGGCAGGATGCTTCTTCCCTACGGTTCTTTACCAAGATTACTATGCTAATTTGTCAATGCCTTGGCACTTACTATTAGGGGAAAATCTACCACGATACATTGATTCTCTGGTATTCTTCCATCAGGACGCCATGGCTTGAGCCCAAAAAACGGATTTTGAGCGAAGCGAAAAATCTATTTTTGGGTGAGATAGCCATGGCGTCCTGATGGACCCTCCCTGCTACTTCGTCCAGTTTTAGGTCCCACCCTGCTCTGCTGTATCATGGTGATGGGCAAGCAACTGGCTTCAGGATAAAGACGGACGTGACGTCATTCAAGCAATGGCGCCCGTTTGTTTACGTCTCGAGTATCAGTAGTAGCCACGAATGAGATTAGCTATGGAACGGCTCCCAGCTATTCTCAACCCTTACACACCGAAGCATTAACTCTGTTCGGGGTGTAGATAGCTATGTGGCGTGTTTATACATGCGTCCCCTGTTGATATACGATGTCTTAAAAGGGAAACCTTTAGGATACTCGCTCCAGAAGTTAGAATTCTGTGATAACCTGTGGTTAAAATTCTCTGGGAATATCTTAGTAGTTATTTACCCAAGGAAGCTACCAAAAAGGAACCTTCCATCAGGACGCCATGGCTTGAGCCCAAAAATTAGGTTATAGAGAGAACTTACTTTCTTTATCATAATTGGAAGAAACTTTGGGCTACTGTATAATCTATACTGTAGTTTTCTGTTCGCAATATGATCTATATTGCAATTATACTGGCTAGTGTATAGCCATATACTGTAGTTCCCGCCGGCATATGCTGGCAAGGCTAGCACCAGGGTATAGTTCAGTCTATGTATTACTGACTCTGAGAACAGCCGGCAGTTCGCCAGTCGCAGAAAGACCCCCGGCTGCCAGCTGTCGGCACAATGTGCCAGCAGACGACCTAGATATGTATACAGCGGTCGGAAGCCTCTCCGGCTGTCGGCAGCTTGCCGGCTGTCGGCAGCTTGCCGGCTGTCGGCAGCTTACTGGGTGTTGGCAGCTCACCGGCAATTGGTAGGCCACTGGCTATCGGCGGCTCACCATCTGTCAGTAGATCACTAACTGTTGGCCTTCTAGGCAAGCATTGCTCACTAGAGTTGCCGGCAACTAGATCCCAGAGGTACTAGCCCATAGTGAGAGAGAAAGAATGGAATGAAGGTTAATTCAAGAGCTCTGCCTTACTACCTTCTTCAAGAATGAGGGTTCAAATGGAAGGGGAGAATGTATCATTCAAACTTCCACCCATCCATAACATTGCTGGACCTTGCCAGCAAAATTTATGGATGGCAGTCCATGTCGTGAATTTTTCTCCGACTTATTGAAATTAATGATTCTAGGCCCGATGGAATGGGCCAATGACAAGACCTCGAAGAGGTTTGCTTTCCAAAACTATTCAGGATTCAATAAAATAAGATCACAATTTTAAGTTTATTACAAAAATAATCATTTGATAAAGAAAAAACACACACGGTAACAATTCAGGCAGATTGAAAGTTAGATCTGTCACCCTTAGGGGGTTTGCAACATGTGCTCATGAAACACAGAGTCCACGTTGGACTAAATAAGACTAAGTTTCGAGAATATAATAACAAATCTAGGGTAAATCATATACCAAGGCCTACAGGCATTATTTGAGGCATAAAACTAATCCCCAATCCCAGGGATGACAATTTTACAGAGCGATACAAATGTACATATACACTCACAAAGGAACCGATGTGGTATCGTGGTAAATAGGAGCCGGAGACGGAGAGACTAACACATAGTGGCACTTACTTGGTTGGATGGATCTTTAGGCAGGAATGAATGAGCGTTGTTCAGGACAGCTCCAAGGAAAACTAATGTCTCCCGCGCTAACTAAAGTGTCCTTGTGAGATGCGCGGGAACTCTTATGTTATTTATTCAATAATGGGTTTGATAGAGTTTCTTTATCGACCAAAAGACAGAGAAACAGTCAAAGTCTTACGTCAGATCAAAGGGTTAACTTAATACTTCAGCTGAAGGCCATAATTTGCCAGAATCCAACAAACTAGAGTGTCCTTGGCTCTAAACATATACATCGATATTTTTGCCGTGGTAAAACAATACAATATCATTTTCATAATTTGTAAATAACAAAAACTTCATTTCTCTGATACCCGCTCCTTCCCCACCAGGTGGTTGAAATTTACGCCACAATACCGTCACATATTGGACAGCACTCATTTGTAGAAACGCCCGCGAGATCTTCCAGTCTTACCCTAATTTAAGGCAACGTTTGTGGAGTTAAATGGCGGGGATTTCGAATGATCAGTTCGAAACTCCCGACAGTCCAAGAGAGGGCTGAAGAACACTCAACAGAACAGGGACTTCTGCTGGTAGCTGGCACAGCCGAGCTACAGACGGAAAACCCGAGCCAGTCCCACAATCTGCCGGCAACCGGGTTGATTGTAGGATGATGGCCAAGAGTTTGTGATGGCTAGGCCTTCACTAAAGGATAGAATGGGGAGGGGTGAGGGTCCCATAAGGTGTGGAAGGAGCTGGCAGTATAGACTGTCCTACCTCACCTAACGAAACTCTGTTATAGCATTAGAGCTATCCCATGTGGCTAGAGAATTCTATTCTCGAGCCTAGGGTAACTAATACAGTAAAGGGGTCGGCATCACCCTCGCCACCACCCCTAAATCATAAAGGAACATAGTTCTAGTGCCAATGTCTCCTAAGCAGTAGAAGAATTCTAATTTTGGGCTCAGGCCATGTCGTCCTGATGGGAGGTTCCTTTAGTAGCTTTCTAAGGGTATATTTGACTACAGTGGATATTCCCAGAGAATTAAACTAAAGGTCTCCAGAATTCTAACTTCTGGGGTGAGTACCCTCAAGCTTGCCCTTTAGGATATCGCATAATAACAGGGGACGTATTCTTGACACGCCACATAGCTATCTGCACCCCACATAGCGTTTACGCTTCGAGGGGGGAACAAGTGGCAAGATATAGGAGGAGCCGTTACAAAGTTCTCCTCCTCCGTTACTGCTATGGGCACTCGGATGACGTCATATTCTTCGTCATCTTGCTGACGTCATCTCCGCCTGCCATCTCCATTCCTTTCGTAGTAACGTCTTGAACAGGTGTTCTTTCCCAGTTTTCTCGCTATTTACGCAGCCATGTCGCAATCTTCAGCCGCTTCTGCCTCTGGAAAGTTGAGTATTCACTTCTTATACTGTATAAATTAGCTCTGGCCGTAGAGTAACATTTTTTCTCGAAATAAACTGTGTTTTGTGGCGGAGCTATTTCCTAGACCGGAGGCGTTGCCGACGCTGTCATTCGCTTTATTTAGTTATCAGTATATTAGCAATTTAGTCTTCATTGCTAGGAATTAGTTATATTATGCCGTTAGTATTCTTTAGTTTCGGCGAATGTAGGTAGCCGATCTTTCCTATGCTAGGCATGTTAGCCTAGGCACTTTAGTTTACTTTCATGCATGATATAATAAGTGTTCCTAGTGTTATCTTATTTAAATGAAGATATTAGGCAATTATACATATAAGATTCTGTGATTGCACATGGGTATTTTCCTCTTACTAGAGAGTATACAAGGTTTTTTTGGGCTCAGGCCATGTCGTCCTGATGGAAAGTTCCTTCAGTAGCTTCCTTAGGGTATATTTGACAACAGTAGATATTCCCAGAGAATTAAACTAAAGGTTTCACAGGATTCTAACTTCTGGCACGAGTACCCATAAGGTTTCCCTTTAGGATATCGTATAATAACAGGGGACGTATGCTTGACACGCCACATAGCTATCTGCACCCCACATAGCGTTTACGCTTCGAGGGGGAAGTGTGGCAAGTTATGGGAGGAGCCGTTACTAAGTTCTCCTCCTCCGTTACTGTTACGGTACTCGGTGACGTCATAACTACCGCCATGTTGGCCGCCATTTTGGTTGACGTCACCGTCGTGCGCCTTCCTCATTCCTTCACTCGTATCGTCTTTGACCAGGTGTTTTTTTCCCAGTTATTCGCTATTAGTTTCGTCATGTCGCAATCTTCAGCCTCGTCTTCTTCTGGAAAGTTGAGTACCATATTCTTGTATTGTATAAATCAGCTCTGGCCATAAAGTAACACCCTTTTATCTTAAAATACAGTGTTTTGTGGTGGAGCTGCTGCCTTAACCGGAGGCATCATGACGCTGACGCTGTTGTTCGCATCGCATGCTTTATTTAGTTAGCCAGAACAACCTTCCTGGTTTCATAACTAATTATCAGAATTAGTTATTTAGTCTTCATTGCTAGGAATTAGTTATATTATGACGATAGTATTCATTTTCGGCGAGTGTAGGTAGCCGAATTCATGTGCTATCTTGCTAGCCTAGCCCCTAGGCTCGAAAGCCCAGGCATTTTAGTTTACTTTCATGCATGATATAAGTGTTCCTAGTGTTAATTTAAGAAATGAAGATGTTAGGCATTTATACATATATGATTCAGTAATTGCACATGTTTTTCCTCCTTCTAGGAAGTATACAAGGGGTTTCGATGATCTTGGTAGTCGACTCCCTTGCCCCTAACCTAACGCTTAGGGCTTTTGTATACTTTCTCACCTCCCCGGTTACCTTTGTACCAAGGTAATCCCTCCTCCCTCTGAGGTAGCTTAGGCTACATCCTAGCCCTCCTTTCCTTGAATCATATTCAAGTGAGGTTAGGCTAGGATTTTCTTTCCCCACCCATAGCCTTAGTTCATGAGCTTTGAGTTTGGGACAGAACCTCAGAGTACCAGTCGTTTGCCCGCAGCTACCCCATTAGGGGAATGAACTCTCCTTTTGGTTCCCGCTGGTCGGCAAAATGGGGGGAGCTCTGCCCTTCCCCCTAAACCACACCTGGTAGGGTTACGACCCTTCCTCCCTGTGGCCTAGCGACTTGTCCTACACCTGCCTTCCCCGGACTATGGGATATGTTCCTTTAGCCTAGGTTAGGCAGGCCCTGGGATTTTGTTTTTGTATAGTTTAGGACGGCTGCTCCTGTACTAACCTACCCTAGGCTGGAGAACGGTACTAAAACAGAACCCCCCTGGAGTGCCGGTGAGGGCTCACGCCTTCCCCTACACCCCTCCTCAGGACCCTCACCCCTCCCCCTCTGTCCTTTGGTGATGGCCTAGCCATCACACCTCTGTCCACCGTCCTACAACTCGACCGAGTGCTGGCGGGTTGTGGGGTCGGCCCGGTCCTTTCATTGGTTAGTCCGAACTGATAGGCTTCCTACATATACTTGAATTAAGGGATAGCATATGAGATAGCCATGGCGTCCTGATGGACCCTCCCTGCTACTTCGTCCAGTTTTAGGTCCCACCCTGCTCTGCTGTATCATGGTGATGGGCAAGCAACTGGCTTCAGGATAAAGACGGACGTGACGTCATTCAAGCAATGGCGCCCGTTTGTTTACGTCTCGAGTATCAGTAGTAGCCACGAATGAGATTAGCTATGGAACGGCTCCCAGCTATTCTCAACCCTTACACACCGAAGCATTAACTCTGTTCGGGGTGTAGATAGCTATGTGGCGCGTTTATACATGCGTCCCCTGTTGATATACGATGTCTTAAAAGGGAAACCTTTAGGATACTCGCTCCAGAAGTTAGAATTCTGTGATAACCTGTGGTTAAAATTCTCTGGGAATATCTTAGTAGTTATTTACCCAAGGAAGCTACCAAAAAGGAACCTTCCATCAGGACGCCATGGCTATCTCACCCAAAAATAGATTTTTCGCTTCGCTCAAAATCCGTTTTGTGATCACTGATAACAATCCCCATTATTAAAACGTCTGGAAGATGGTGTTAAGTTACACTTTTCTATCCTCATAGGATAGAAATCTTCCAATGGTTTTCTGCATAGATTTACCAATAGTTTTAATTTTGAAGGAGGTCACAACAATTAGCTGGGCAGGGAGCACATGTATGTGTCTTTCCTTTTTCCTTTCTAGCTTATCTATCCTAAGCTACATGCAAAAAAAAACCATCTATTTCTGGGTGAGATAGCCATGTCGTCCTGATGGAAGGTTCCTTTAGTAGCTTCCTAAGGGTATATATGACTACAGTGATATTCCCAGAGAATTAAACTAAAGGTTTCACAGAATTCTAACTTCTGGCGCGAGTACCCTTAAGGTTTCCCTTTAGGATATCGCATAATAACAGGGGACGTATTCTTGACACGCCACATAGCTATATGCACCCCACATAGCGTTTACGCTTCGGGGGGAAAGTTGGTGGCAAGATATGGAAGGAGCCGTTACAAAGTTCTCCTCTTCCGTTACTGTTATGGCACTCGGATGACGTCATAAACGACGCCATCTTGGCTGACGTCATCACCGCCCGCGTCCTCCATTCCTTTTGGCATCAAGGCCAGCCCCCATGATACAGTAAGATTGGGAGGGAGCCTGCCAAGGCCTTAATAGAGAAAAGGGCGGGCCTATCAGGATGACATGCCTATCTCACCCAAAATTTTATTTTTTGCTTCGCTCAAAATCCATTTTTTGGGCTCAGGCCATGTCGTCCTCATGGAAGTGTACCAGAGAATTAATGTATCATGGATTTTTTTTCCCTTTAGTAGTGCCTTCGACTTCTAGACAATATTCATTTGGTCTAATGACCCCAGAGACCTTGTGACATTACCGGTATATGTCATCTCAGATAAGCATGTACTATGTTACCGCTTCCTGCCTCCCCAGCAGGGATGAGTCCTATTGGACTTATGGAAAGTCTCGAAGTTGCTTGATAAAGAAACTCACCCAGCGTCAGGAAGTACCCGCCGGTCCCAGAGCAATGTAGAAGATAAGGTAAGTATAACGTGTTGGAACAAATTACGTTAGTCTAGGTGAGTTTGTTTAAATGGAGGAACAATAGTATTTCATTGTTCAGATATTTTTATACAGTATAGAGGGATATTAAAACTCTCAAACAGTATTTTATTACAATATTAGGGTGAAATATGATGCACGAGTACAACACATTCTTTTATTTGGGCATAAATAAGAATTAGCATACATAAAAGTAATAAATGTAAATTGTAATGGAATGCAAACCAGTAACATAGACTTGGGACATTAATAGAAATAGTTGTGGTATCTGAAAAGGAAAACTTGCCAGCACACACATTAATTCCATAGGAATTATAAAGTCTTTCTAGAATGTCTTATATACACTTCATATTTGGAACACGCGGCACAAGTGTTTTAGTCTATGTGATTTCACCTTAGTATAATGGGAACAGTCCATAATGTCACTCGGTGACACTATTTTCACTATGTTGCGCACTAAGGTCAACACAGACACCCTTAGAGTTAGAGTCCCATATAACTCACTGTTCATCGCAGTACTAAACAGCAGGTTTAAACACACTACCTGCAGCTACCACGAAGCGTTTAAGTTCTTGCACCTGCTTCGCATAGTGTTTAAAGAACACTCTTGAAGACTTCCAGCCCGTGAATGAGCGAAGACTCTCGAAGTCCATCGACTGGAAGAAATTCAGGGAAGAGGCGACTTTCGTGGGATCGTAACCTGCAGGTGTACTGTCAGGATTCGCTCTGCGAATAAAGTAGGTAATCTTCGCCCTTAGTTGTTTAAGTGACAAGTCAGAACCCAATGTTTCCCCTTTAAAGAGCTGTCCTCCACCGACGTCCGAAGTTCTTCGAAGATAAACCTTGAAGCTCTCCACTGAGCACAGGGAGAAATCTTCCTTCAGAGGGAAGATTCTCCAGGGACCTCTTGGTGGGTAGCTCGTTCTTGGCGAGAAACGTTGGGTCAGGAAAGAGGGTGAGCTCGCCTGTTTCTGCGAACTGGATCTGGCCTTTTTCCCTTGATAATGCCAAAATTTCACAGACTCTAGCCCCGAGGCTAGAGCAAATAAGAAAATAATTTTCTGAGTCAAATCTTTCAGAGCGCAAGTTTCATTGTCCAAACTTGAGGCAAACTGTAGCACCTTGTCAAGAGACCAGGAGATGGGTCTTGGGGGGGGGGTGTCTGAGTCTAGCACATGCCTTCGTCAACTTGTTGAAAATGTCACTAGACAAGTCTATTTGGAAGGCATATAGTAAGGGTCTTGTCAGGGCCGATTTGCAGGTGGAAATCGTGTTGGCTGCCAAGCCTTGTCCATGAAGGTGAATGAAGAAGGGCAAACAAAAATCCATTGATATTTCCTTAAGATTTCTAGCCTTGACAAAGGCCACCCATTTCTTCCAAGATGACTCATATTGTCTTCTGGTAGATTTTGTTTTATATTCCTCTAAGAAGTCTAAGCTTTCCTTCGAAATCCCAAACCTCTTCTTGACATCTAGGGAGAGAAAATCATGAGATGAAGGTCTCGGGTTTTCTGTGATGAAGCGAAGGCAGTCAACTTCTTGGGTTAGAACTGGGTCCGGCAGGGGAATTAGCTTGGGTTGTAACTCCAGGATCAATGGGAACCAGTTGCTCCAGGGCCACTTAGGAGCCACTAGGGCCACTATTCCTTGGAAGGATCTCAGCCTGGTGAGGACTTTTAGCAGAAGGTTGGGTGGAGGGAACAGGTAAATCTTGGTCCATCTGTTCCAGTCCAGGGACATAGTGTCCACTGCTTCCGCTCGGGGGTCCTCGTATGTGGCCACGTAGCAAGGAAGTTCCTTGTTATCGCTCGTTGCGAAGAGGTCGATCTGCAGTTCTGGGACTTCTTGGGAGATGAAGGAGAATGAGTCTGCATCTAGGGACCATTCTGACTCTATCGAGGCTGTCCTGGATAGAGCATCCGCCGTCACGTTGCGGAATCCTTGTAGGTGAACTGCTGAGAGGTGCCATCTTTTCTTCTCCGCCAGGGAAGATGGGCAACAACATTTGGTTGAGTTGGGGCGATCTTGAGCCCTGATGATTGAGACATCTGACCACGACGTCGCTGTCCAGGGTCAGTCGAATGTGGACTGAGGGACGTGGGAACAGCCTCTTCAGGGTGAGAAGGACTGCCATGGCCTCCAAGATGTTGATGTGAAACATCTTGAATAGGGGAGACCATGTTCCTTGAACTTGACGTTGATGGGAGTGACCCCGCCATCCTTCTAGCGATGCGTCCGTATGGATAACGACCGAGGGTGGCGATAGTTGTAGAGGTACCGACCTCTTGAGCTTCTTGGCCTCCGACCACGGCTTGAGGAGTGATCGTAATCGAGTCGGCAGAGGTCTCTTGAGATCTCTTCGAGCATTTGATGCGTATCTTCTCCAGACTCCCGATGCATCTTTTATCTGTGCTCTTAGCACTGGGTCTGTCACTGAAGCAAACTGAAGGGAGCTGAGCACCCGTTCCTGTTGTCATCTTGAAATCCGTTTGGATTTGAGAAGTCTCTTGACAGATCTTGCTATTTCCTTTCTCTTCTTCAGTGGAATGGAAAGACGGTGTGACTGAAGGTCCCAATGGATACCTAGCTATTGGAACTTCTGAGCTGGAGAAAGTTGAGACTTTTTGGTGTTGATCTTGAAGACCAAATGTTCCAAGAATTGGATCACCTTTGTGGAAGCTTGCAGGCATTCTTCTTCTGATGCTGCCCACACCAGCCAATCGTCCAGGTAAGCCATCACCTGGACGCCTTGTAGGCGTATTTGTTGAACGATTGTCTCTGCGAGCTTCGTGAATATCCTTGGGGCTATGTTTAGCCCGAATGGCATGGCTCTGAAGGCGTACTATCTTCTTTGAAGCCTGAATCCTAGGTAGGAGGAGGTCTGGCGATTCAATGGAATGTGCCAGTAGGCGTCTGCCATGTCTATCGAGACTGTGTATGCCTTTTGAGGCATCAGTTCTCTTATGTGCTGAAGAGTCAGCGTTTTGAACTTGTCGTTCACTATGAACTTGTTGAGAGGGGACAAGTCCAGAATGACTCCGAGTTTGTCGGAGTCCTTCTTGGGAACACAGAATAGTCTTCCTTGGAACCTGATGGACTTTACCCTCTTGATCACCTTCTTGTTCAAGAGTTCTTGGACGTATTCTTCCAGAACAGGGTTGGAGTGTTGGAAGAATCGGTGGAAAACTGGTGGTGGTGTTTCCCAGCTCCAGCCTAGTCCGTTCTTGGTGATGCTTTGAGCCCAGGGATCGAAGGTCCAACGATCCTGGAAGAGTTGGAGTCTTCCTCCCACCGGAAGCATCTCATTGCTTCTGGTTACCCGAGGGTTTACCAACTCAGCCGCTTGCTCCCTTGCCTCTTCACCCTCTGGAGGGATGTCGAGAGGAGTCTCTGCCAGTGCCTCTACCTCTGGGACGAAAGGTAGTCGACTGCCTCTCGTAGGCGGGCGTGAAGACTGGTGACTGAGTCACCACCGGCTGGGGTACCAGTTGGAAAGTTTGTTGGGGCTGAGCCACCAACTGGGGAGCAGCGGTTGCAGGAAGCTGATGTTTAGCCTGACGCGGCTGTGGTCTCGGCTTCTTGGACTTCTTCTTCAGTTGGGGGCCCTCATCCGGAGAAGATTTCCTCTTTGCTGACATGACCCACTTTTGGAGAAGGTTCCTGTTCTCTGTGGCGGCCTTGTCAATGATCTCCTTTTCAAGGTCATTGGAAAAGAGATCATTCCCCCAAATGTTTGAGGAAATCAGCTTCCTTCGTTCGTGTTTTACTGCGGCAGATGCAAACACGAACTCTCTGCAGGCCCTCCGTGCCCTGACGAAGCTATAGAAATCTTTCGTCAGGGTAGTGAGGTGGGTCTTGGCTAAGACCATGTAGAAGCCTGGGGTCCGTTGTTCCCCAGCCATCGTCTCCATGAGCTCCTGGAGGGAAAGGGAGGCAGCCAGCCACTCTTTTGTGTCCTGCTCCCGATGAAGGAGATATTCAGAGAGCTTGGGGAGGTTCTCACTGAACTGTCGTCCAGCGATGTCGGCCTCCAACTTTCCCACAGAGAAAGTTAACTGGATATCCTTCCAGTTCTTGTCATCGGGGGGTAGGGCGAGGGAGAGGGGCCTACATTCCTCCAATGTAGGGCAGGGTTTTCCTTCCTCCACCGCCTTCAAAACAGCTAGAAGGGACTTCTCCGCGAAGGGGAAGACCATGGTGTTTGGAGCAAGAAAAGATGGATGTTTCTTGCTCAGGACCGGCACCTTCGAGTTGGTGTAGCCCTTGTCCTTCAAACAGCCGGCTAGCAGTGATTGAGCCTTAGCGTGGTCAAACACAATGACCTCCTTCGGCTCGGTTTCCTCCTTGGAAACAGGTTCAGACTTGAGGTGAATGTAGCAGTCCGGGTACGCCTCATAGCTAGGCCAAAATTCCACCTCTTCAAGGGGGACAGCGCCTAGCTTGTCGTTAACGAAGATCCTGCCACTAGTGATAGGCATGTGCTCGGCATGCCTCCACGGAGTAGTCACGGAGCAGGATGGAAGGTCTTTCACGCTGATCTTCCTCTGAGGTTGCTTCGTCAAACGGAGGATTTCTTATTTGAAATCCTCGTCCCTCTTGCGGAGCCTTTCCTTGAGGACCTCCATCATGGCCTGGAAATTGTCCATGAAGTCGTCCGCTCTTGTGGGCATAGGAGTGGATGATGTAGAGGGGACAGGTTCCGAGATGACTACGGAAGCGATAGAGGGCGCAGGGGTGCCTTCTTCTTCGGAGTCAGGAGCCTCTGTAGGTTCCTCTTCTCGACCCTCGGCAATCAGGGTCCTCTCGGTGGTATCCGACACCTCTGACATCCTTTCATTATCGTCGAGATGGATGTCCTGAAGTACGTCCGAAACATCTGGGTCGACTGTCAGTTGGACGCAGGGGATCTCGGGTTTTGGGATGACATCATCCGCAGATGTCTTAGGAAAGAGCATAGCTCTCATCTTCTCGCTGGGGAGATAGGGCCCCGTGGCGTTCTTTTGGAAACCACGCACCCGCTTGCGTATTTTCTCACGAGCGATGTCCCTTGACTCCGCAGACTGGGGAGCCTCGAACGCCTCGTTGAGCAGGTCCTTGCAAACTGTGCAAACCTGCGGGTCCCAGTACCTCAGAGATGCCTGGGTGACGGAGCAGCTGGCGTGGCTTCGGCACGCCAAGTGGCCGTACAAGTCATGGCGCCGAACGCTGCAGAAGGCACTCTCACACCGGATGTACTCCTCCTGTAAAGAAGAAAGGGGTACATGAGTATGTGGAAGTCTATAATGATGGACTTAAAGTAATACTAGATTAGTCTTAATGTAATCTCAATTACAGTGTAAGATTCCTTTCCAAGTGTAAGCTTAGGATAGGTAAGCTGGAAATGAAGCAGGAAAGACACATACTTGTGAATCCTGCCCAGCCAATTGCCGCAACTTTACACCATTACTAACTCTAGGGCTTTCGTTCAGGTAAACCCTAAGGGGGAAGCTATCCCGTACGGATAGAGTAGCATAGCTAGCACTTCCTCCGGGTTATTAGTAGTGGTGAAAGGGAGGGAGCTGATATTCAGCATAGTGAAAAGGGGAAATAATTATCCCCAAATCAGATAGGTCCCAGCAATGGACTGCGCATGGATGCACAGAGTATGCTAGAAAATTATCTATTGCATAACTATACACCATAGTTTTCTGTCTAGGGTATGTACTATACCACAGATGTACTAGCTACTGTATACAGCCATACAACAGACACTGCCGGTAGGGTTAGAGAAAGATGACAGCCCACTGTCATAATATGAATTAGGTGGAGCCGGAGGGTCTCCGATTGAGGATAACCCATTCCAGACATCAGTCTATGTGGCGGGGAAAGGGAGACGACCTCAAGTATTGATGGAAGATCGCCGACATGTCGGCGACCGCCTTCAGCCGGCAGGCAACCGGCTGTAGGTACTCCTACCCTGTCATCGATCTTTGAGACTGAGAGGAGACCTAGGCTATGTTGTCGGCTGTTGCTGGCAGAGTTGTGCGACAGTGGACCGGCACTTGATTGAGAGAGAGAGAGAAAGCAAAGAGGAAGGGAGAGGGAAGGGCGGCAGCTCACTACCCTGACCTCGCCTTCCTCGAGAAGGAGGGTTGAAATGGAAGGAAGAACATTATGATCAGGCTTCCATCCAGCCGCAACTCAGCCGGCGGTCAGCTAGGGTTGCGGGTGGCGATCCAAGGGAGGACCGAAGAACACTCTAAGATAGAAGGGAGGTCTCCCGCCGGCAGGCCTACCTGTCGTTACGCTATCCCATAGTTCAACTATGTGCGGGAGGCTAAACGGCTTGGTCTAGCAGGCAAAAAGACCCTGCCGACCCCACAACCCGCCAGCACTTGGTCGAGTTGTAGGACGGTGGACAGGGGTGTGATGGCTAGGCCATCACCAAAGGACAGAGGGGGAGGGGAAAGGATCCTATGAAGGGGTGTGGGGGTTGGTTTGAGCCTTCCCCAACACCCTAAAGGGAATTATGTTTCAGTACCGGCACCATCCCAGGTATAGGAAGAATACAGCCTAGGGTGGGTTAGTACAGTAAGAGAATGGCATGGCTGTGCCGTCCCAAACTATAAATAAACAGAATCCTAGAGCCTGCCTAACCTAGGCTAGGGGAAGCGTATCCCCTAGCCCGGAGAAGGTAGGTGCAGGACAAGTCGCTAGGCCACAGGGAGGAAGGGTCGTAACTCTACCAGGTGTGGCCTAGGAGGGGAGGGCAGAGGCCGTCCCCCTCCCCCCTTTTGCCATCCAGCGGAGACCAAAAGGAGAGTTCATTCACCTAATGGGGTAGCTGGGGGCGAACGACTGATACTCTGAGGTTCTGACCCTAACTCAAAGCTCATGAACTATGGCTCTGGACAGGGAAAGAAAATCCTAGCCTAACCTCACTTGAATACAATTCAAGGTAAGGAGCGCAAGAATGTAGCCTAGGCTACTTCAGAGGGAGGAGAGATTACCTTAGCGTAAAGGTAACCGGGGAGGTGTGAAAGTATACAAAAGCCACTAAGCCGTTAGGTTAGGGGCAGAGGAATCGACTACCAAGATCATCAAAAACGGATTTTGAGCGAAGCGAAAAATCTATTTTTGGGTGAGATGGCCATGTCGTCCTGATGGAAGGTTCCTTCAGTAACTTCCTAAGGGTATATATGACTACAGTAGATATTCTCAGAGAATTAAACTAAAGGTTTCACAGAATTCTAACTTCTGGTGCGAGTACCCCAAAGGTTTCCCTCTAGGATATCGTATATCAGCAGGGGACGCATGCATAGACACGCCACATGGCAATCTGCACCCCACATAGCGTTAACGCTTCATGGGGGAAAGGTGGCGAGATAGCTGAGGTGCTGTTCCAAAGTTATCCTCTTTCGCTATTGCTCTGGTACTCGCATGTAAACAAAGTGCAGCCATATTATGTGACGTCACGTCCGTCCTCATTCCGAAATCCAACTTTCTACCAGCCTCCACGATACAGTAGAGTAGGGAGGGGCCTGGCAGGCTGAACTGGAACAGTAGGGCGGGTCCATCAGGACAACATGGCCATCTCACCCAAAAATAGATTTTTCGCTTCGCTCAAAATCCGTTTTTTGGGCTCAAGCCATGTCATCATGATGGAAGTGTACCAGAGAATTAATGTATCATGGGTTTTCTCCTATTTCAAGTGCCTTCTACTTCGAACAATATTCCTGTGGTCTGGTGACCATACAGACCATGACATCTCCGTTAAACGTCACTACCAGTGGCATTATAATGACCTGGCTTCCTGCCCCCCTGGCAGGGAAGTCCTGTTGGACAAGAGGGATATCTCGAAGTAACCTGACGAGGATAGACTCACCTGGATAAAGAGAACACGTCGGTCTCGAGGACAGTTCAGAAGGTTAATATTTGTGTAAGAACAATATTATGCCATTAGGTGAGTGTATCATAGACAGTAGGTATATAAAACATGATAATCATAGAAATAGGGCAAATGAAACTATAACGGCCATTTATTTTCATCATAGATAGGAGTGAAATTAGACGCGTATGGAAATAAAATATATATATTTTTTGAAAGTTGCATGGAAATATGGAAATTATTTACAGCAATAATATTGGGTAAGACATAAACATCTGGTAAAGACGGTGTTGTGGAATCTGAAAGGGAAGAATTTGCCTTTAACACGCGTTCCTTGGGGAACGTAAGTCTTTAGAATTACTATACACTTCACGTCCAAGAACATGTGGCTCACGTGTAAGAGTCTATGTCACTTCACCTTAATGAAAGAACAGTCTATTAGTGACACTAAGTGTCCCTTGAAATCACTATGTAACGCACTAGGGTTGACACACGCACCCGTTGAGTTAGTGTCCCGAAATAACTCGCTGTTCTTCGCAGATCTAAGCAGCAGGTTTCATTACGCTGCCTGCTGCCACCATGAAGTGTTTAAGTTCGTGCACCTGCTTGGCATAGTGTTTGAAAAACACTCGTGATGATTTCCAGCCCGTGAAGGATCGGAGGCTTTCAAAATCCATCCCTTGGAAAAAGTTCAGGGAAGAGGCGACTTTCCTGGGATCATGACCTGCGGGTGTACTGTCAGGATCCGCTCTGAGAATGAAGTAGGTGATTTTCTCTCTAAGTTGTTTTAGTGACAGGTCACTACCCAAAGTTTCTCCTTTAAAGAGTTGTCCTCCACCAAAGTCTGAAGTTCTTCGAAGATAGACCTTGAGACTCTCCACTGGGCATAGAGACACATCTTTCAGGGGGCAGATTCTCCAAGGGCCCCATCTTTTGGTGGGTAGTTCGTTTTTAGCGAAAAACGAGGGGTCGGGGAAGAGGGTAAGCTCCCCAGTGTCGGCGAACTGTATCTGTCCCTCTACTCTTGATAATGCCACTATTTCACTGACTTGGGCTCCCGAGGCGAGAGCAAAAAGGAAGATCACTTTTTGAATCAAGTCTTTCAGTGGGCAAGATTCGTTGTCCAGGCTAGAGGCAAGATGAAGCACCTTATCCAAGGGCCACGTGATGGGTCTCGGTGGAGGTGCTGGACGGAGTCTAGCACACGGCTTCGGGAGTTTGTTGAAGATTTCATTGGACAAATCTATTTGGAAGGCGTACAGTAGTGGTCTGGTCAAGGCCGATTTGCAAGTGGAAATCGTATTGGCTGCTAAGCCTTGTCCAAGAAGGTGAATAAAGAAGGACATGCAAAAATCTATGGAGATTTCCGTAGGATTTTTTGCCTTGACGAAGGATACCCACTTATTCCATGATGATTCGTATTGCCTTCTGGTAGACTTTGTTTTGTATTCCTCTAGGAAGTCTAAACTTTTCTTCGAGATCCCAAACCGTTTCTTCACGGCTAGGGAGAGAAAATCATGAGATGAAGGTCCTTGACTTTCTTTGATGAAGCGAAGACAGTCGACTTCTGCACCTGTTGGGAGAGAACTGGGCCCGGCAGGGGGATCAGCTTGGGCTGTAGCTCCAGGACCAGGGGAAACCAATTGCTCCGGGGCCACTTGGGAGCCACTAGGGCTGCTGTCCCTTTGAAGGTTCTCAGTTTGGAAAGGACTTTTAGCAGAAGGTTGGGTGGAGGGAACAGGTAGATCTTGGACCATCTGTTCCAGTCCAGGGTCATGGCGTCCACTGCTTCCGCTTTGGGGTCCTCGTAAGGGGCCACATATCGAGGAAATTGCTTGTTGTCGCTCGTCGCGAAGAGATCGATCTGTAATTCCGGGACTTGACGAGAGATGAAGGAGAATAATCTTGCATCTAGAGACCATTCCAACTCTATGGGGCTTGTCGTCGATAGAGCGTCCGCCGTCACATTGCGGAATCCTTGTGGGTGAACTGCAGACAAGCCATTTCTTCCTGTCCGGTAGGCGGAAGATGGGTAAAAGCACCTGGTTTAGATGGGGTGATCTCGAGCCCTGACGGTTGAGACATCTGACTACAACCGAGCTGTCCAGAGTGAGACGGATGTGAATCAAAGGACGCGGGGATAATTTCTTCAGGGTAAAAAGAACCGCCATGGACTCCAAGATATTGATGTGAAACGTCTTGAACAGGGGAGACCATGTTCCTTGAACCAGTCGTTGATGGGTGTGACCTCCCCAGCCTTCCAGAGAGGCGTCTGTGTGGATGTTGATCGATGGAGGCTGGGGTTGAAGAGGGATGGATCTTTTCAAGGTCCTTGCTTCTGACCACGGTTTCAGAAGTGAGCGAAGCCTGTTCGGTAGGGGTCTCTTGAGATCTCTTCGAGCGATGGATGCGTTTCGTCTCCAGACTCCTGAGGCATCCTTTAGCTGTGCTCGTAGCACTGGGTTTGTCACTGAGGCGAACTGTAAGGAGCCGAGTACTTGCTCCTGCTGTCGTTTTGAGATCCGTTTGGATTTGAGAAGTCTTCTGACAGACCCTGCTATTTCTTTCCTTTTCTTCAACAGGATGGAAAGGCGGTGTGACTGAAGATTCCAATGGATTCCTAACCATTGGAACTTCTGAGCTGGAGCGAGGCGAGACTTCTTGGTGTTTATCTTGAAACCCAGATGTTCCAGGAACTGGGTCACCTTGCTGCAAGCTCTCAAACACTCTTCTGGCGAAGTCGACCAGACCAGCCAGTCGTCTAGGTAGGCCATTACTTGGACGCCCTGAAGGCGGAGCTGGTGGACGATTGTGTCTGCTAGCTTGGTGAAGATTCTTGGAGCCATGTTGAGCCCGAAGGGCATGGCTTTGAAGGCGTAGCTTCTTCTTTGAAGCCGGAATCCTAGGTAGGAGGAAGCGTGGTGGTTCATTGGGATGTGCCAGTAAGCATCCGCCAGGTCTATTGAGACCGTGTAGGCCTTGTGAGGCAGTAGGGCTCTTATTTGTTGAAGACTCAGCATCTTGAATTTGTTGTTCGCAATGAACTTGTTGAGGGGGGACAAGTCGAGAATGACTGAGTTTGTCTGAGTCTTTCTTGAGAATGCAAAACAGTCTTCCCTGGAACCTGGTGGACTTTACCCTCTTGATCACCTTCTTGTTCAAGAGTTCTAGGACATATTCTTCCAAGAGGGTGGTTGATGGCTGGAAGAATTGTTGGAAGGTTGGAAGTGGTTGTGTCCAGCTCCAACCCAGTCCCTTCTTGATGATGCTGTGTGCCCAAGGATTGAAGGTCCAGAGATCCTGAAAGTGGCGGAGTCTTCCTCCCACCGGAAGCACTTCATTGCTTCTGGTTTCCCGCGGGTTTGCCACCTCGGCCGCTAGCTCCCCTTCCTCCTCTGCCCCTGGAGGGACGGCGAGAGGAGTCTCTGACGGAGCTTCTACCTCTGGGACGAAAGGTAGTGGACTGTCGTTCGTAGGCAGGGGTGAAGACCGGTGATTGCGACACCACCGGTTGGGGGACCAACTGAAAGGTCTGTTGTGGCTGCGCGACCACTTGGGGAGTAGCGGGAGCTGGAAACTGGCGTTTTTGTTGACGCTGCTGGGGTCTAGGTTTGGAGGATTTCCTCTTAGGCTGAGGGCCTTCTTCCTGAGAGGATTTCCTCTTGCGGGACATCCCCCACTTATTGAGAAGGTTCCAGTTCTCAGAAGCGGCTTTGTCCACGATCTCTTTCACCAGAGCAGATGGGAAGAGATGCTTGCCCCAGATGTTGGAGGAGATTAGCTTCCGGGGTTCATGTTTTACTGCCGCGTTGGCAAACACGAATTCTCTGCAGGCTCTCCGGGCCCTGATGAAGCTGTACAAGTCCTTCATCACAGTCACTAGGTGGGTCTTCGCAAGAACCATATACAGATCTGGGACTCTAATGTCCCCGGCCATGACCTCAAGCCGAATTTGATGAGACAGGGAGGCAGCTAGTCTCTCCTTGGTCTCCTGCTTCCGACGGAAAAGGTGGTCGTTCAGCTTCGGAAGATCTTCGTTGAACTGACGTCCAGCCACGACAGGTTCCAGTTTCCCAACCGTGAAAGTAACCTGGATGTCTTTCCTGAATCTGTTGTTGGGGGGAAGGGTAAGGGAGAGGCGCCTACACTCCTCCAGGGTAGGGCAGGGCTTTCCTTCCTCCACCGCCTTCATGACCGCATGGAAGGCCTTTTCAACGAAGGGAAAGGTCGCAGAAGAGGGAGCAAGAAAGGATGGGTGCTTCTTACTCAATGCCGGCATTTTAAAGTTGGTGAAACCGCAACTCTTAAGGCACTCTGCCAGCATGGCTTGGGCTTTTGAGTGATCAAACACGATCACCTCTTTGGGTTCAGTCTCCTCCTTGGAGGCCGGTTCGGACCTGAGTCTGATGTAACAGTCCGGGTAAGCCTCAAAGTTAGGGAAGAATTCCACTTCTTCCAAAAGGATGGACCCTATCTTGTCGTTGATAAAGATTTTTCCTGTCGTAATTGGCATATGCTCTGCGTACCTCCAGGGGTTGGACTCCGAGCAGGAGGGAAGGTCCTTAACCGAGATCTTCGGTTGCTTCCATCCTATCAAACGACTTGTGAGCTCCGCTGAATGCTTATTGAGCTTCTCGTCCATCAGTGCCACCAATACCCGGATGGCATCTTCGGTGGCGGGTAGCAGGGGCTGCGAGGCGGC
The DNA here is from genome assembly GCF_036898095.1 of Palaemon carinicauda. Taxonomy (NCBI): domain Eukaryota; kingdom Metazoa; phylum Arthropoda; class Malacostraca; order Decapoda; family Palaemonidae; genus Palaemon; species Palaemon carinicauda. The sequence goes on along the minus strand of NC_090726.1, from coordinate 106,611,901 downwards.
AGAGGTGGAGGGGACTGGCTCCTCGACCACTACAGGGGTTGCTTGAGGTGGTGGGGCGACCTCGCCCTCCGAATCAGGGTACTCCACCTGATCCTCTTCTTCCTCCGGATCCTCACCCATGAGGGTCCTCTCGGTGTTGTCGGACACGTCCGACATCTTCTCCACCTCGTCAAGACTACACTTGCTAAGCGTGGTCTCGATGTCAGGCTCAACAGTCAGTTGAACCAAGGGGATCTGATCCTGGGGAACCACAGAATCTGCTGACGCTTTTGGGAAAAGCATGGCCCTCATCTTCTCATTGGGGATATACGGCCCGGTGGCGTTCTTCTGGAAACCGCGCACCCACTTGCTCAGTTTCTCTCGAGTGTTGTCCCTAGCCTCCATGGACGGAGGGTGATCGAACGCCTCATCCAGAAGGCCTTTGCAGACGGAACAGGTCTGCGGATCCCAATACTTAAGGTTCCCCTTTCTTGCTACACAGGGAGCGTGGGTCCGTCACACTTTATGCCCGTAGAAGTCTGGGCGGCAAACTCCGCAGAAGGAGCTCTCACACTTCACGTACTCCTCCTGTAAAAGAAAGAGACCATGAGTACATGGAAGGCATATATTATGGCTTACATTACTCATAAGATTAAGATTAACTTATATCTATAAGGTTTGTTTCATTAAAAGCTCAGGATATGTGAGCTAGAAAGGAAGTAGGAAGACACATACTTGTGAGTCCCGTCCAGCCGGTTACCGCGACCTTTTCTGCAGTCAATTCCTTAGGACCTGAAGGTTCTGAAGAAGGGAAGATTATCCCTATGGATGAGCCAAGCTTAGGCTTCCTTATTAAGGAATTGTCTGCAGGATGGAGAGGATCTGAAATCGTTCAGAACCTATGGAGAGAGAGGGGGAATATAGGATAAACCCCCTCTATAATTGGATAGGTCCCGGCAAGAGACTGCACTGAGAAGCACAGAGTATGCTGAAAATGTTTGTACTGTACACCCGTACAGCATAGCCACTGTTTATGAGGTATAATATACCAAATAACAAGTGGTTAGGCTATCCGGCTGTATCAGAGTGACTGCCGGCGCAGGGCCGGCGGCCGGAGAAGGGGTGCTTGTCCATTGAAGTCGCCTGTAGCGGCACCGGCAAGCCGGGGGCCGGTCCAGCGGGGTGAATCCGTCTATGGCCACATACTGAGTAGCAGAGAGATAGGAGACACAGGAGAAGGCGGTCACCGGCACGGCGGCGGACCGCCGGCAGGACGGCGGGCTCCGGCAGCCAGCAGGCTGTCGACGTTGGTAAACCTTAGCTGATCTCACAAGATGATGGAGGGTTACCCAGGATGGCGGCGGTTGGCGCCGCCAAGGGGCGGCGGCACCCAGCAGCTGGTAGGCTGTTGCCATAGGTGAACCCAGGGCAGTAACATCTTGTGAGGTTGAGGTTATATGAGGTGTCGGCGGCTAGCGCCGGCAGGCGGAGGCGGCAGTGGAACGGCACCATGATAGGAGAGAGAAAGGAAAGGGAAGGAAGGTAAGGAAGGGCAATATCCGATGCCCGAACGACTTCCCTCCGAAAGGAGTGCACTCATGATAGGAGGGATACGCCTATCATCCGGCGGCAGGGGGCCGGCAGCCGGCCGTATACCTGTGGTAATCCAAGGGAGGATCAGAGAACACTCAAGGAGGGGCACTCTTCCGCCGGCAGCCGGCACCACCCCATAGTTCAACTATGTAGGGGAAGTGTAGCAGAGTGGCCAGCCGGTCCGAAGAGCACAGCTTATCCTACAACACTCCCATGGGGAGAGTTGTAGGATAGCGGACAAGGGTGTGAAGGCGAGCCAATACAAAGGGATAGAGTGGGGAGGAGGAGGGGGGTAGGGGTTATGTCTTTAGTGGGAGTAGAAAAGGATGCGACCCTAAAACTCCCAAGGGGAGGAGGAATCTGTTAGGTGCTAGTCTCCCCAGGCAGGAGAGAATCGCTCTCCAACCCTAGGGGAGGTTAGCTTAGAGTAGGTACAGTACTGGTGTACTGTCTAAACTATATTAAAACAGAATCCCCCAAGGCCTAACCTAAACCAGGAGAAACTCTCCTAGATTAGGGAGGGCTGGGAAGACATATCACTAGGCTACCGGGAGGAAGGGACGTGTCCAAACCAAGGGCAGCCTAGGGGGAAGGGCAGCCTAGGGGGATGGGCAGGGCCCCTCCACCTTCAATCTCAGTCGATACCTTAAGGGAAATGCGTTCCCTAAGGGCGGACTGGGATGAACGAAAGTTACTCTGGGGTCTGACCAAGGTACCTCCATACACTATGGAAGGGAAGAGGGGCAGACTTAGTCTAACCTATCGAGGGATAAGGGGCTAGAATAAGCAAAGCTACCCAGAGGGAGGTTACCCGTAGGTCACAGGGGATATAAGGAAGCATACAAGGGCCCCAACGTTGGGTTAGGGGAGTGTACATGGGTGGACCAAGCACGGTCCCTTGCATGGTCCCTAGAAGGCGAAAGCAATGTGCAACACTGAGACTGTATGTTTAAAATGCCTATATCTTCATTGATTTAACACTAGGTACACTCATTATATCATGCTAAGTAAATATGAGCACTAGGCTATCAAGTCTAGGGGCTAGGCTAGTGATCTAGCATGGGGTCAGGCAAACACTGGTTGCCTAAAATGAATACTAATGCATAATATAACTAATTCCTAGAAATGAAGACTAAATAACTAATGATCTTAATTAGTTATAAGACCAGGAGGGCTGTTCTGGCTAACTAAATAAAGCATGCGAGGCGAACAGCGGCGTCGTAAAATGGCGCCTCCGGTCATGGCACAGCTCTGCCACAAAACACAAGATTTAAGGATAAAAAATTGTTAATTTATGGCCAGAGCTTATTTAAACAATACAGGAACCTGGTAGTCAACTTTCCAGAAGAAGGCGAGGCTGCAGGCTGCGACATAGCTAAGGATGCAAGGGATAATCCAAGATAACTCTGAAAAACCAACTGCGGTAGGAAGCTACAAGGATTGGAATGAGGACGGACGTGACGTCACACAATATGGCCGCACTTTGTTTATATGCGAGTACCAGAGCAATAGCGAAAGAGGATAACTTTGGAACGGCACCTCAGCTATCTCGCCACCTTTCCCCCTAGAAGCGTTAACGCTATGTGGGGTGCAGATTGCCATGTGGCGTGTCTATGCATGCGTCCCCTGCTGATATACGATATCCTAGAGGGAAACCTTTGGGGTACTCGCACCAGAAGTTAGAATTCTGTGAAACCTTTAGTTTAATTCTCTGGGAATATCTACTGTAGTCATATATACCCTTAGGAAGTTACTGAAGGAACCTTCCATCACGACAACATGGCTTGAGCCCAAAAATACTTACATGAGTAAGTCCAGGAACTCTGGCATCTTAAACATGCAATTGTTGGGCGAATTAGGACGCAACAGCATTTTAATAGACATTTATTCCTAATAAATGACTACATGCTAAATGAATGTAGCATGATAAGGAAATTATACAAGAGACATACACAGAAATTAATGTTCCCTTTTTTGAAAGGGGAAAATTGATGAGTGCCCCTCTCAGACTGAAGAAAAGCTCTTTTAACAAGACTTTTCTTTATAATTTCTGTATATGAAATAGTCTAACAACACTGTGTACTATGTACACACGGCACTAGTGGTATTTGTATAATTTCACACCTGAGATTCTGAACAGATTTCGTGTTACCATGGCAACACTTATTCAAAGGGAGGTCAAACGAAAAAATGCTGACCCCTTCTCCTTTTAATTGATAGTCCTTATCAATTTACTGTTCATCGCAGAGCTAGACGACAGGGTCCAAAATAGCACCTGCCGCCACCACATAATGCTTCAATCCATAGACTTGCTTAGCATAGTGTCTGTAAGACACACTGGACAACCTCCGATCAGTAAATGAGAAAAAAGGCTGAAGTCCACACACTGAAAGGTTCAGTGATGAAGCAACTTTTCTCAGATCTTTATCTGCAGGAGTACTGTCAGGATCCGCTCCGCGAATAAGGTAGGTGAGCTTCGCCCTCAGTTATAGGGATAGTTTGATCCAAAGTTTTCTCCTGTAAAGAGCTGTTTCTCCTGAAGTCAGAAGTTCTATGAAGATAGACCTTAGACACTCTAGCAGACCTAGAGAGACATCTTCCTACAGAGGGCAGATTCTCCAGGAACCCCACCTCTTAGTGGGTAGGTCGTCCTTAGTGAGAAAGGTTGGATCAGGAAAGAGATGCAGTTCTCCCACTTAATGTGGCCCTCATCCCTAGATAGGGCCCCTATTTCACTAACTCTAACCCCAGAGGCTATAGCGAACCGAAAAATAACCTTTTAGGTTAGATCCTTGAGGGAACAATCCTCATTGTTCACAGGCGAGGCATAATGTAGGACCTTGTCCAAAGACCATGAGATGGGCTTTAGTGGCGCTGCAGGCCTAAGCCTGCACATGTTTTCGGAATCTTATTAAAGATTTCACTCGTCAGATCCCTTTAAAGGGCATATAGAAGAGGTCTAGTCGGGGCTGACTTGCACATAGATATTGGTCCATGGATCCAAAGATCCTATCAAGTGACCTCTCTCACAAAGTCGGCCCTACCCTTGGTGCTTACTCAAGGGTTTATATGGGGACAAGGCAGAAGAACTAGACTTCTCATAGTATCCAAGGATACACTGCCTCCTTTCTCAAAGGCCATCGTGCTGTTGGCCGCCAGACCTTGAATATAGGGGTGGACAGAGAAGGACAGGCAGAAGATCGTGAGATTGCTTTCGGTCCCTATTGCTTTACAAAGCAACTTACTTTTCCCAAGAAGACTCGTATTGTCTTCAAATTGACTAGTCTTGTATTCTTTAAGGAATTCTATTTTGCCTATTGAGATCCCAGTCTTTTTCCTAACCGTTAAGGGCAAGGAATTCATAAGATGAAGGGATCAGGTGTACTTAGATAAATCGAAGGCAGAAAACTTCTGAACCTCCTGGATAATTCTAGGTGCATAACTAGGACCAGCCTCAGCCTCAGTTCCTTCATTACAGGGAACGGGGTGTTCTTGGGCTACCTGGGAGCCAATAGAGCCCCTCTTCCTTGGAAGGGTCTCAGCATGTAGAGGGCCTTCCGCTGGAAATTTGATGGGCTAAACAGGAATTTCTAAGTCCATCACTTCTATTCTAGAGACATGATGTCTGTTACCTCCACTGGAGGATCCTCGTATGGGGCTATATATAGAGATAGTATCTTGATGACGCTCGTGATGAATAGAACGATCTGCAGCTCGGGGACTTGTTCCCATCTGGGAGGGAATGGGTCTGCGTCCGTGTACCATTCCAACTCTATTGGGTTGAACCCGAGAAGAGCATCCGCTGTCACCTTGCGGATCATTTATAAACGAGCTGCTGATAGGCGCCATTCCCTTAAGGAAAGGATGGCTAACATTCCCTAATGAAATGAGATGTCCCTTATTCTCGACAATTTCGACGCCTCATTATCGCTTCGATGCCCCAGATCAGCCTGAGGAGGTCTGATATGCATGGAGAGAGTTTCCCCACCCATTACAGGGCTAACATGGCCTACGGGCTTTGGGCCTTTGGTCATTATAGGGTAAGCGAAGAAGGAACGACCATCATTGGTCCTATGAGATCTCTTCGAGCGTTTGATGCGTATCTTCTCCAGCCTCTTAACGCATCTTACAGCTGTGCACATAGCACTGGGTCTGTCATTATCGTGAACTGGAGAGAGTTCAAAACTCCTCCCTGTTAGCGTCATGGGATCCTGACTGATTACAATAGTCTCTTGACAGACCTTGCGATCTCCTTTTACATCCCCAAGGGAAAGGAGCGTTAGGGTGACCACAGGTTTCAATGATGATTTTTTAAAAACATTGAAGCCCCTGAGCTGGAGAGAATCGAGACTTCTTGAAGTTATTTTGCATCCCCGATGTTCCGGAGCCGGATCATCTCCATGGATGCTCAAAGACAGTCGTTTCGGGTGCTGCCCACCCCAGCCTGTCGTCCAGGGCCTTTGTTGCCTGAACTCTTTCTAAGCTTGGTTTCGCTTGACTGTGTCAGCTAATTCCATGAAGATCCTAGGACTGAATCTAGTCCGACAAGAATCTTGTCTAGGATATATGTTATCTTCTGTAACTTGGATCCTAGGTAGGAGGGGAGGGGGTGACTGACTGGAAGTTTCCGATAGACATCTTTCAGGTCTGGCCAGACTGTCAACACCCCTTACTGAATAAGGTCCTTATGTTCAGAAGGATTAACATTCTGAACTTGCTGTTTTATTGGAACTTGTTGAGTGGCGCCAAGTCCAGAATGACTCAGAGTTTTCTTGAGTCCTTCACGTGAACGTTAAACAGCCTTCCTTGGAAATCGATGGACTCTACTTTCCTTACCGCTAGTATGCTCTAGAGCTCTAAGGTACACCCTTCCAGGGGATTTGGAATGTAGGAAGAGTTGAGAAAAGGATGGTGGAAGTATGTCCATTTCCATTCTAGTCTCATCTTGGTTAGGCCTTGGACCCAAGGATTAAAGGTCCATCGATCCAGGAAGAACTTCCCTCCTACCAGAAGCGTCTGTTTGCTTCGCATGATCAGAAGGTGAACATATCTGACCGTCTGTGGAACAACGGTCATTGTAACTGTGGGATGCTGTTTAACATCCCAAGGAGAACTAAGAAACCTTCCCGTCCTCCTTTTAGGTCATACCTGACCGTTTGTCTACATCAGCTTCTCAGTATTTCACTGTAATAGAAGATTCCTTTCTATTGTATAAAGCTTAGGATAAGTACGCTGGAAAAGAATAGGAGAGACACATACGTGTGAATCCTTCCAGCCAACTGCTGTGGCCCTCCTAATTATTGATTCTAGGGCATCCCCTTTTAAGAAGGGCCCGATGGAAGATTCTAGCCCATAAGGATAGAGTAGTGTAAGCAGCGCCTACATCCAGGGAATTAATAATGAGAATCAAAGAGGCTGATGAAGAGTCAGCGTAAGGAAAAGAGGGGGGGGGGGAAGTGTATCCCCCAAATCAGGTAGGTCTCAGCAAGAGATTGTGCTCAGAAGCACAGCGTACTGGAAAACCATTCTATTGTATGGTTATGTACCAAATATTTGTCTGTGATATGGTCCTATACTACAGATGTACAGGGTATTGTATACACCTATACAACTGGCATATTACCGTCAAGGCTAGTACTTGGGGGTAAGTTAACTGGCACAGTACTTCAGTACCGATATGGCTAGCAGTTCTCCGGCATGTCAGTGACTTGTCGGCTGTCAGCGGGTCGCTGACAGAAGTCACACCATCCTAGCCAGTAATCGAAGTGACTGGGTAGTGGTGAAAACTATACGCATAGTCAGCAGCCCTCTGAACCATTGGTGACCCCTCGGGCTGTCGGCAGTCCGCCGGTTATCGGCGGGCTGCCGATTGAAGGCATAAGAACTCAGCTATTGACTGGGTGGTGACCAAGGGCACACACTGCCGGCTCTCGGCGGCGGAGTCAGATGTGACAGTGAATCAATGACTGCCGTTGTTGTTATCACTACAAGGTGTGGCCTGATTGTAATGTCTCTGCCTGGTGTTTGCCAGTCGGGGGTTCGAGTCTTGCTCAGATTCATTAGTGCCGTTAGTATCTGCAACCTTACCATCCTTGTGAGGTAAGGTTGGGGGGTAAAGGGAGCTTGAAGACCTTAAAACCTTTAAAAGGAACACTAAATTGCCAGTTATCGCAATCAATAAGTGAAATCTTCGGTCCAATTCCCGTAGAGTTTCCGAATTTTTGCGAGTTCGCAACTGAACCGCATTTTTGTGATAACTTCTGAAACCAAACCGACCGTAGTTCGACACCTTGAGACTGCCATCGTGTATGCACTGGCAGCGAGAGGGGGTGTACCCCCATCCTCACCTCCTCTCCTCGAACTGGAGTGGAGAAAGGAGGGATAGGGGACAGGATGTCCTTTAGGAAGCTGTAAAATAGGTAGGTATGGTTTCGGAGAGATTTTAGAAATCTCACACCCAAAAGCTGTATACCAGATTCTATTAACTTGGGTTTTTCGAGACCTTCGACAGTAAGGTCTTGCCTACTTACAGGTCAGAGGGTCTCAGACGGGGTTGGGGATTTGGAAATAATATTGCTGGGGGCATGAACCTGCGTGTATTATGTCCGTGAAAATACTTACTCTTATAACTGCAAAAGACTGCGATGCATCATCTGGTGTCCCTCCTGTAAGGAAAGGAGAACAGAAATGAGTATTCAATTGATTATCACACTGATAAACAATTTGCAAAAATAATCTTTTGACAAAAATAGCTTAGGAAAGAAAGCTATAAAGAGATAGCGGGAGACACATAACTGTGTATCCCCTGCGAGCCAATGCTGTTACCTCCCCTCAGTATTAAGATAAGGAAATTCCTCCAACGGGAATTCCCGGTAAAAAGGGGATTGAACACCTAGGTGTAAGGAAGTGTACCAAGCATTGTCCCCCGTTATACTTAACACTGTGAGGTAAGGAGGACTGATTTCACAATCAGAGTATCGAAGGAATGCCATTCTTTCGATATAGGAGCGGTACCAGCAGAAGCTCGCACAAGGGTACCCAAGATATGTTGATTAGAAAAGATAAAAGACATATATTTGTGTATCTCAACCAATCTATTTGCTGTGACCTCCCTTACAATATTAAATCAGGGAGTTTCCTGATCAGGGAAACTCAGGGATAAGGGCTCTCCCCTTTAAGGGTTAAAGGTGTCACACCACCAACCCTTTACGAAATTTAATATTGTAGGGTAAATGGAAACTGATTTCAAATCAGAATATTGCCGAAATATTATTCTATCAATATAGGATTGGGTTCAGCAAATACCTGGGCAGGGATACACAAGATATATTGGAAATAACTACTAGTATAATATATAAGTTAGTTTTCCATCTACCGCATATACTATACTGCAAATATACTGACTACCTGTATAGATATATACTGTAGTTCAGCCGGCATGTCGCCGGATTAGCTAGCTCTTTGCGGAGCATCTAGCATGCTAGTTAACAGAGAGAGAGAGAAAGCATGGAGTGAAGGCTATCTATTACTGTGTATGTATACAGTAATAAAGATGTAAAAGTCTATTTTTACTGCCTTTCTCCGAAAAGAAGGTTCAAATGGAAGGGGAGAATGTAACATTCTGGCTTCCATCTAGCCACAGTACTATGTACAAACATATACTGTAGTTCAGCCGGCATGTAGCCGGATTAGCTAGCTCTTGCCGGAGCATCTAGCATGCTAGTTGAGAGAGAGAGAGAGAGAGAGAGAGATAGAGAGAGAGAGAGATAGAGAGAGAGAGAGAGAGAGAGAGAGAGAGAGAGAGAGAGAGAGAGAGAGAGAGAGAGAGAGAAAGCATGGAGTGAAGGCTATCTATTACTGTGTATGTATACAGTAATGAAGGATGTAAAAGTCTAATTTTACTGCCTTTCTCCGAAAAGAAGGTTCAAATGGAAGGGGAGAATGTAACATTCAGGCTTCCATCTAGCCACAGTACTATTGCCGGCTTACCACTGTAGGCCAGCCTCCGGCAGCACTAGTAGAGTCGGCATGCTACCGACTGAGTCGGTACCTATCTGTGCCGGTCTACTGCCGGCCAGAGCAACACGCCGACAACAGAAGTTGTGGCCAGCAGTTCAAGGGAGAACTGGAGAACCTTGGTGACAAAAGGGACCTCCCACTCACAGCCGTCATGGCCGGCGGATGCCGTCAGTCGCCGACAGCCGACATCTGAGGAGAGGGGCTCTGGCCGGCTCCGGCAACCCACTGGCAATGGTAAGGTTGCAGGATGCCAGCTCAGGAAAGACAATGGCTCGGCCATCGTAAAAGAACAGGGGGGGGGGTCCAATATGAGGTATAGGAGGGGCCGGCAATGTTGCCGGACCTACACACCTTGAAGAAACTCTGTTCAGTACCGGTACAACCCCAAGCGGCAGGAGAATCTTCTATTCTCCAGCTTAGGAGGTGCTAATACAGTTAATGGGACGGCAGTCCATGCCGTTCCTCTCAACAAGGGAGAGAGTGAGTTCCAATGCCGGCGCCATCCTAGGCCACAAGAGTATACTACTCTACAGCCTAGGGTCTACGAGCATAGGACAAGTCTACTAGACCACAGGGAGAAGGTGGCGGCATCATGCAACCACTTCAGGTGTAATCTAGGGAGGGCTAGCCTCCTATGCCGGCAGGGGAATGCAATCACCCCGCAGACCGACTGCCGACAAAAGATTAAATACTCCGAGGTTCTGATCGAATCCCAAAACTTGCCGTCTGCTGTTAAGGGATGAGACAGAAAAACTCTAGGCTAGTCATGCCTGAATTTGAAATTCAAGGCCGACGCAGAGAATTGTAGCCTAAGGCTACTCTCAGAGGGAAGAGAGATTACCCATAAAACTCTATTCGAGACTAGTAACGGCTAATATAATTCCAGGAGATATCAATCTCCAATGAATGATAACCGAAACACAAGGGTAACCGGGGAAATGTCGAAAGTATATGTTGTCTAGTATGGGTTACCTAGACAAGGCGAGATCTCGGTTACCTAAAATCACCAAAACTCTGACATATACGATCGACACAGAAAAAGGGAAAATTATGCATATAAAACGGATTTTGAGCGAAGCGAAAAATCTATTTTTGGGTGAGATAGCCATGACGTCCTGATGGAAGGTTCCTTCGGTAGCTTCCTTGGGTATATTTAACTACAGTGGATATTCCCAGAGAATTAAACTAAAGGTTATCACAGAATTCTAACTTCTGGTGCGAGTACCCTAAAGGTTTCCCTCTAGGATATCGTATATCAACAGGGGACGCATGTATTAACACGCCACATAGCTATCTGCACCCCATATAGAGTTAACACTTCGATATGGAAAGGTGGTTGAGTAACTGGGGAGCCGTTCCACAGTTACACTCATCCATGGCTGCTTTTGGTACTCGAGACGTAAACAAACGGGCGCCATTGCTAAATGACGTCACGTCCGTCCTCATCCTGAGCCCAGCTTCTGCTAATCTCCACGATACAGCAGGTCAGGGCGGGGCCTAAAAGGCTGAACTAGAATAGACGGGAGGGTCCATCAGGACGTCACGGCTATCTCACCCAAAAATAGAGTTTTCGCTTCGCTCAAAATCCGTTTTTTGGGCTCAAGCCATGACGTCCTGATGGAAGTGTACCAGTGAATTAATGTATCGTGGAATTTTTCCCCTTTTTAATGCAAGTGCCAAGGGCTTCGAATAGAGGTATAGAACATGTCCTTACCAGAGATTCTATGAAGAACCAGCTTCCTGCCCCCCTGGCAGAGAAGTCCTAGTGGATGATAGGAACATCTCGAAGCGATCATTGAAGAGCTACTCACCCTGCGGAGAGTTCGTGCTGGACTCGGAGACAAGACTAAGGTTAATATTCGGGTAGGAATATTATCAAGCATAGGTAAGTAAATAACATTTACTACTCTCCCTGGAGGAGAGATCAATCTGGTCTCGGAGGCAGGACAAAGGTTAATATTCGAGTAGGAATAGTATCAAGGCATGAGTGAGTATATAACATAATTACATATATTATTCTTCTCATTATTTAGAGACAAAGGGGTAAATGAAACTATAACAATTGTATATTTCTTGATAAAGAATAGGAGCGGAGAGAGACGCACATGGAATAAAATAGACATTTTATTTCAAAGATTGCAGATCATTATGGTAGTAATTACAATAATGAATGTAGAGTTTATTTACAATAATAAAGAATAATGTACATAGAAAATAAAGACTTCAATCTTGAATCTGAAAAGAAATTTTTACTTTTTAGAAACACAAGTTCCAGAGGAACGTCAGTCTTTTTCAAAGAAAACACATCATGCCCTAGGGCATGTGGCACTCATGTAAAGTCTATGACATTTCACCTTGGTAAGAACAGTCTATTAGAAACACTAAGTGTCCATGAAATCACTATGTATCACAAAAGGGTCAACACAGGCACCCGTAGAGTTAAAGTCCCAAGTAACTTACTGTTCTATGCAGAGTTAAACAGCAGGTTTCATAACACTACCTGCGGCTACCACGAAATGCTTAACTTCGTGCACTTGTTTTGCGTAGTGCTTGAAGAAAACGCGCGATGATTTCCAGCCTGTGAAGCTCTTGAGGCTTTCGAAATCCATACTCTGGAAGAAGTTCAGAGAAGACGCGACATTTCTAGGATCATGACCTGCGGGTGTACTGTCAGGATCCGTTCTGCGAATGAAGTAGGTGATTTTCGCTTTTAGTTGTTTCAGTGACAGGTTGCTACCCGATGTTTCTCCTTTGAAGAGTTGTCCTCCACCGAAGTCTGAAGTTCTTCGAAGATAGACCTTAAGACTCTCCACTGGGCATAGAGAGACATCTTCCTTCAGGGGGCAGATTCTCCAGGGGCCCCATCTCTTGGTGGGTAGTTCATTCTTAGCGAGAAACGTCGGATCAGGGAAGAGGGTAAGCTCTCCTGTATCTGCAAACAGGATATGACCCTCTTCTCTTGATAATGCCACTATTTCACTGACTCAGGCTCCCGAGGCGAGAGCAAAAAGGAAGATAACTTTTTGAGTCAAGTCTTTTAGAGGACACGAATCGTTGTCCAGGTTAGAGGCAAAATGGAGCACCTTGTCCAGGGACCAGGAGATAGGTTTTGGTGGAGGTGCTGGGCGTAGTCTAGCGCATGCCTTTGGTAATTTATTGAAGATATCACTGGACAAATCCATCTGGAAGGCGTACAGGAGTGGTCTAGTCAAAGCTGATTTGCAGGTGGAAATCGTGTTGGCCGCTAATCCTTGTCCATGAAGGTGAATGAAGAAGGACATACAAAAATCAATGGTGATTTCCGCAGGAATTTTTGCCTTGACGAAAGAGACCCACTTTCTCCAGGAAGATTCGTACTGCCATCTTGTAGATTCAGTCTTGAATTCCTCGAGGAAGTCTAAGCTTTTCTTCGAGATTCCAAACCTTTTCTTTGCGGCTAAGGAGAGAAAATCATGAGATGAAGGTCCCTGACTTTCAGTGATGAAGCGAAGACAGTCAACTTCTGTACTTGTTGAGAGAGAACTGGGCCCGGTAGGGGGATCAGCGTGGGCTGCAGCTCCAGGACCGGAGGGTACCAATTGCTCCGGGGCCACTTGGGAGCCACTAGGGCCGCTGTCCCTTTGAAGGTTCTCAGTTTGGAGAGGACTTTCAGCAGAAGGTTGGGAGGAGGGAACAGGTATATCCTGGACCATCTGTTCCAATCCAGTGACATAGCATCCACTGCTTCTGCATTGGGGTCCTCGTACGGGGCCACATATCGAGGAAGTTGATTGTTGTCGCTCGTCGCGAAGAGATCGATCTGAAGTTCCGGGACTTGGTGAGAAATGAAGGAGAATGACCTTGCTTCTAGACCATTCCGACTCTATTGGACTTGTCCGTGATAGAGCGTCCGCCGTCATGTTGCGGAATCCTTGTAGGTGAACTGCAGACAGGTGCCATTTCTTCTTTTCTGCCAAACGAAAGATCGGAAGAAGTACCTGATTTATCTGGGGCGATCTCGAGTCCTGACGATTGAGACATCTGACAACCACCGAGTTGTCCAGAGTCAGACGAATGTGGATCGAAGGAGGCGGGGAGAGTTTCTTCAGGGTGAAAAAAACCGCCATGGCCTCCAAGATGTTGATATGAAACGTTTTGAATAGGGGAGACCATGTTCCTTGAACCTGTCGTTGGTGGGAGTGACCTCCCCAACCCTCCAGTGAAGCGTCCGTGTGGATGTTGATCGATGGAGGCGGGTGTTGAAGAGGAATGGACCTTTTCAGGGCCTTTGCTTCCGACCACGGCTTTAAGAGTAAGCGAAGTCTGTTTGGAAGCCGTCTCTTGAGGTCTCTTCGAGCGATGGATGCAAAACGTCTCCAGACTCCTGCGGCATCCTTTAGCTGTGCGCGAAGCACTGGGTTTGTCACAGAGGCAAACTCTAGAGAGTCGAGAACTTGTTCCTGCTGACGTCTTGAGATCCGTTTGGATTTTAGAAGCCTTCTGACAGACCCTGCTATTTCCTTCCTTTTCTTCTGTGGGATGGAAAGGCGGTGTGACTGAAGATCCCAATGGATTCCCAACCATTGAAACTTCTGAGCTGGAGAGAGGCGAGATTTCTCGGTGTTTATCTTGAATCCCAGATGCTCTAGGAACTGGGTGACTTTGTTGCAGGCTCTTACACAATCTTCGGGCAATGTCGCCCAGACTAACCAGTCGTCTAGGTAGGCCATCACTTGGACGCCCTAAAGATGGAGCTGTTGGACGATTGTGTCTGCCAGCTTGGTGAAGATCCGTGGAGCCACGTTGAGCCCGAAGGGCATGGCCCTGAAGGCGTAACTTTTCCTTTGGAGTCTAAATCCTAGGTAGGAGGAAGCGTAATGATTCATTGGAATGTGCCAGTAGGCATCCGCCAGGTCTATGGAGACCGTGTAGGCCCTTTGAGGCAGAAGGGTCCTTATTTGTTGCAGAGTCAGCATCTTGAATTTGTTGTTAGCAATGAACTTGTTGAGAGGGGATAAGTCTAGAATGACTCTGAGTTTGTCGGAGTCTTTCTTGGGAACGCAAAATAGTCTCCCTTGGAACCTGGTTGACTTTATCCTCCTGATCACCTTCTTGTTCAAGAGTTCTAGGACATATTTTTCCAGGAGGGGGGTTGACTGTTGGAAGAATTGCTGGAAGGCTGGGGGCGGTTGAGTCCAGCTCCAGCCTAGTCCTTTCTTGACGATGCTGTGAGCCCAGGGATCGAAGGTCCAACGATCCTGGAATTGGCGGAGTCTTCCTCCCACCGGAAGCACATCATTGCTTCTGGTGTCCCGAGGGTTTGCCACCTTGGCCGCTAGCTCCCCTTCCTCCTCTGCCTCTGAAGGGACGGCGAGAAGAATCTCTGCCGGAGCCTCTGCCTGAGCCCCTACCTCTGGGACGAAAGGTAGTTGAGTGTTGCTCATACGCAGGGGTGAAGACCGGCGACTGCGACACCACCGGTTGGGGGACCAACTGAAAGGTCTGTTGTGGCTGCGTAGCCACTTGGGGAGTAGCGGGACCCGGAAACTGTCGTCTCTGTTGACGTTGCTGGGGTTTCGGCTTCGAAGTCTTCCTCTTAGGCTGAGGGCCATCATCCTGAGAGGACTTCCTCTTTCGTGACATGCCCCACTTATGGAGAAGGTTCCTATTCTCTGTGGCAGCTTTGTCCACTATCTCTTTCACCAAGGAAGATGGAAAGAGATACTTACCCCAGATATTGGAGGAAATCAGCCTCCGGGGTTCGTGTTTCACTGTCGCGTTAGCAAACACGAATTCACGACAGGCTCTACGAGCCCTAGTGAAGCTATATAGGTCCTTGGTTACAGTCGCCAAGTGCGACTTGGCTAGGACCATATAAAAGTCCGGGACTCTAGTATCCCCGGCCATAAGCTCAAGCTGTACCTGGTGGGACAGCGACGCGGCAAGTCTCTCCTTCGTATCCTGTTCCCTACGAAGAAGGTGATCGTTTAGCCTTGGGAGGTCCTCATTAAATTGACGACCGGCTACGTCAGGCTCTAGTTTCCCTACCGTGAAGGTTGACTGGATGTCTTTCCAGTGCCTATCATCGGGAGGAAGAGTAATGGAGAAGGGTCTGCACTCCTCCAGTGCAGGGCAAGGTTTCCCTTCCTCCACTGCCTTTAAGACCGCTGTGAAGGCCTTTTCGATGAAGGGGAAGGTCGCAGCATTTGGCACAACGAAGGTTGGATGCTTCTTACTAAGCGCCGGCATCTTGGAGTTGGTGAAACCCCTACTCTTCACCGCTTGGGCTAACATAGCTTGGGCCTTCGCGAGACCTGAGTCGGACGTAACAGTCCGGATAAGCCTCGAAATTTGGGAAGAACTCCACTTCTTCCAGCAATATAGAGCCAACCCTTTCACTAATGTAAATCTTGCCAGTTGTAATTGGCATATGCCCGGCGTATCTCCAAGGGTTAGCTTCCGAGCAGGTGGGGAGGTCCTTAAACGAAATCCTTTTCGGTTGCTTGAAGCCGGCGAGAGTCGTCCGGAATTGCTCCTGACTTTCCCGTAGTTTCTTTTCCATGAGGGCTTCAAGCATCCTGAAGACCTCTTGAGTGGCCGATGGAAGAGGGTCCGGGGTGGAAGAAGTCGAAGGAACAGGTTCCTCGGACGGTGCAGAAGTTGCTGGGGGCGCAGGAGCGACCTCGGTCTCCGAATCAGGGTATTCCACCTGATCTTCCTCATAGTCGAGTTCCTCGCCCATGAGGTTCTTCTCCGTCTCTTCCGACGCTTCCGACATACGTTCCACGTTGTCGGAATCAAGATGGCACTCACGCATGGACTGAGCCATGACAATGTCAGGTTCCACCACGATCTAGACGGTGGGAATCTGATCACGGGGGACCACTGAGTCTTTTGATGCTTTTGGGAAAAGCAAGGCCCTCATGTCTTCGTTGGGAAGATACGGTCCGATGGCGTTCTTCTGGAAGCCACGCACCCATTTGCGTAGCTTCTCCCTAGCATTGTCCCTTGCCTCCGCAGACGGAGGATCGTCGAACGCCTCGACCAGAAGACTCTTGCAGACTGTACAATTCTGCGGGTCCCAATACTTCAAGTCGCCCTTCTTGGCGGCGCAGGGGGCGTGGGTTCGGCACGCCTTGTGCCCGTAGAAGTCCGGGTGCTTCACCCCGCAGAAGTTGCTCTCACACTTCATATACTCCTCCTGTAAAAGAAAGAGATCATGAGTACATGGAAGGCATAAGAATGACTTACATAACTCTAAATATTAAGATATCTTAATCTAAATTTAAAATTAATTTAATTATAAAGCCTTTTAATGCTTCAGATTAATGAGCAGGAAAGGAAGTAGATAGACACATACTTGTGAATCCCGCCCAGTCGGTTACCGTAACCTTATCTGTAGACAATTTCTTTTGTGTCCAAAGGTCACAATGAGGGAAATCCATATGGATGAGCCAAGCTAGGCTTCTAACAGAAATTGCCCGCAGAGTGTAGTAGGGTCTGAGACCACTCAGATCCCTGGGGGAGAAGGGGTATAGGAGAAACCCCTTATTAAATGTAGGTTCCGGCAATCAACTGCACTAAGACACACAGAGTATGCTGGAATATTGTAATGTGCAAACAAATAGCATAGCCACAATCTTGGATGGTAAGACAATACCTATATGCAAGTGGCCAAGCCATCTGGCTGCAGTATATTGACTGTCGGCATGTTGCCGGCAGTCATGGAAGGGGTGCATGTCCCTTAACGTCTCATGAGGGTGCCGGCAGACCGACGGCACACCGGAGGCCGGTCCTGCAGGGTGGAAGGGATCAAGACAGACACACTGAGTATCTATAAGGATAATACCATCGTGGCGACCGCCGGCACAGCGGCGGGTCGTCGGCAGGGAGCGGCAGCTCCGGCAGCCGAAGGCTGACGGCATGGTGGGCCTTGGATCAATTCATAAGATATATATGTATATTGTCGTATACCTAGATTGCCGGCAATCAATGCCGGCATGTGGGTGGCCGACTCCGGAAGTCGGCCGGCTGTTACTAGGTAAAACGAAGGGTGGGACGTCGGCGGTAAGCCGACGGAAGGCGGCAGCCTCCGGCACACGGAAGGCTGACGTCTTAGAGGGGGGAAGGTATCTTATGAAAGAATGTCACCTGAGGTAGTGGCGGTTATCGCCGGCAGTAGAGACGGCAAGGGACCGGCACCAGGATAGAAGGAGAGAAAGGTAAGGAGGGATGGAAGGGATAAGATCCTATACCCCTCCGGCATCCCTTTGGAGAGAGTGCACTCATGATAGGAGTGAATACTCCTAACATCCGGCAGCAGGGAGCCGGCAGTTGGCCAGGTGCCTGTGGTAACCCAAGGGAGGGTTAGAGGGCACTCAAAAAGGGGGGAATCCCCCGCCGGCAGGACCGCCGCCGGCAACCATCCCCATAGAACGCTATGAAGTGTATGTGTACCAGAGCGGCCAGCTCAGCAGGAGAACAAGTTAGCCCAAGGGAGGAGTTGTAGGACTAAGGACAGATGTGTGTAGGCAAGCCTACACCAAAGGGATAGGTGGGGAGGGAGAAGAATAGGTCTTTCCAAAGAGGAGACTCTGCATGAGAACGGCCACCAAGGTAAGGGAGAACGCTCCCTAACCTAGGATAGGTAGCCCAGAATGAGAACGGTACTAATGTACCGTCTCAAACTATAATAAGGCTGAGTCAACCCCCAGAGCTTAACCTAGAGTAGGAGGACTAACTCCTAGGCTAGGAAAGCTTGAAAGACACATCGCTAGTTACAGGGAGGAAGGAGTAACCCAACCAGGTGCAACTGAGAAAGGGCAGGGCCTTTCCTAATCTCTCAGGCATGACCCTAAGGGAGGGTCATTCCCTTAGGGGAGGCAGAGAAGTGGTAAATACTCTGATTGTAGACAAGATTCCCCTATATAGAAGGGAAAGCAAGACTACCCAGAGGGAATGCCCGCAGGCAGGGGGATTAGGGAGCATATAAGGGTTCCTACATTAGGTTAGGAGGGGATGATACACAATCAACACTGTCCCTTACATGGTCCCCGAAGGCGAAAACACTTACATCACAGTAAATAGTATGTTTAATAATGCCACAATCTTCATAACTTAACTTAGGAACACTGGTATATATCATGCATGAAAACAAGCACTAGGCTGTCCAGCCTAGGGGCTAAGCTAGCGATCTAGTATGGGGTCGAACAGCGACCGAGTCTGATGAGCGCTAAAACACGATATAAAGATTTCCTAGCTATGAAGACTAAATAACTAATAATATTAATTAGTTAAAGGACCGGAGGGGGCTGTTCTGGCTAACTAAATAAAGCATGCAACATGAACAGCGGCGCCATAAAATGGCGCGTCCGGTATCGGCACAGCTCTTCCACAAAACGCAATATTTAACGAAAAGTAGAAGTTACTTTACGGCTAGAGCTTATTTAAACAATACTGGGACCTGGTACTCAACTTTCCAGAAGAAGGCGAGGCTGAAGGTAGCGACATAACGGCGATGTAAGCTGATAAAGTAAGCACTTGGAAAAATCCGACTTAGCAAAGAAGCTACAGGCAAAAGGATGAGGACGGACGTGACGTCATTTAGCAATGGCGCCCGTTTGTTTACGTCTCAAGTACCAAAAGCAGCCACGGATGAGTGTAACTGTGGAACGGCTCCCCAGTTACTCAACCATCTTTCCATATTGAAGTGTTAACTCTATATGGGGTGCAGATAGCTATGTGGCGTGTTAATACATGCGTCCCCTGTTGATATACGATATCCTAGAGGGAAACCTTTAGGGTACTCGCACCAGAAGTTAGAATTCTGTGATAACCTTTAGTTTAATTCTCTGGGAATATCCACTGTAGTTAAATATACCCAAGGAAGCTACTGAAGGAACCTTCCATCAGGACGTCATGGCTTGAGCCCAAAAATATCTTTACAATATAAAATGTCTAAATAGCTTTCATAATAAAAATTAATGCTAGTTAAACCGGGAATGTCGTTCTGCTAACTAAATAACACACGCCCAATGAACGACGGCGCCTATGGCGACACCGGTGACCGGCGTAGATCCAAACACAATAATTACACTAATATCATTGTTAGGCTGGAACTAAAATACATATTGTAAAGAATAAATAATCAACTTTCTGGATGGAGAAAGAAGCCGTAGAAAGCATAAAGACTCCTAGAAATCGATCGAAAATGTCAGATCAACAGGGAACACCACCATAGCGAGTCGCTACAAATAAAGGAATGACCGCCAGAGGGAGTTGGCGCGGTTGTGATACAATAGTAGTAGGGGAACCAGGGTAACCTCTATTGCAGCTACCCTTCTAATTCTGCCATGTATCCCCCTCGAAGCGTAAAGGCTATTCGGGGTGCAGATTGCCATGTGGCGTGTCAAGAATACGTCCCCTGATTATATACGATACCCTTGAGAGTAATCTTAAGGGTACTCGCGCCAGAAGTTAGAATTCTGTGAAACCTTTGGTTTGATTCTCTGGGAATATCACTGTATTCATATATACCCTTGGGAAGCTACTAAAGGAACCTTCCATCAGGACGTCATGGCTTGAGCCCAAAAAATCTATTATATCATGCATGAAAGTAATAAAAGCAAAACGCCTAGGCTAGGAAGCCTAGCATTAGCGAGGATCGGTTACCTAAATCGCCGAAACCCAAGAATACTATCGGCATAATATAAAAATTTCCTAGCAATGAAGGCTAAATAGCTAAATTTATTAAAGCTAATAAAATCGGGAAGGTCGTTCTGGCTAACTGAATGACTCATGCATAGCAAACGACAGCGTCCATGATGCCTCCGGTTAGGCAACAGCTCTTGTTACGTTAATTGAACCTTGAATCAAGTAAAAAACTGGCAAGAGCTTACATTTATACAAAGTAAAGATAATACTCAACTTTCCAGGGGCAGATGAGGCTGGAGAAAGCATCATAGTGAGTGATAAATCCAAAAATAGCGTGTGAGAGCACAGGGAAAACGCCAAGCAAAGCTGCTATGAATAAAGGAATGGCAAGATGGCGCCCGGATGTGATGTCATACAGGTACTCAAAACAGTAAGGAGTCGAGCGTGCCTTAATAACGGCTCTCCTTCGGTTCTTGCCACTTTTCCCTCTCGAAGCGAAAATGCTTTTCGGGGTGAAGATAGCTATGTGGCGTGTCAAGAATACATCCTCTGATATCATGCGATATCCCTAAAGGTGAAAGTTAGGGACATTCGCGCCAGGAGTTAGAATTCTGGATACCTTAAGGTAAAATTCTCTGGGATATATCACTGTAGTCAAATATAACTTAGGAAGCTACTTTAAAGGAACTTCCATCAGGACGACATGGCCTGAGCCCAAAAAATAGACTTTCCTAGTGTAATAACAATTAAATGAAGCTATTTAGGCAATTTATACGTGTAAGATACATTGAATGCATATATATATATTCCTCTTCTGAGATCGTATACGAGAGTTTCGGCGATTAAGGTAGTCGATTCTCACCCGCCGCTAGGCTACTAGCCTAGTGGCTTTAGTATACTTTCATACATGCTCCCCGGTTACTCTCGTGTCGTATTATCAATTTAGGCGGATAGATATCTCCTAGAACTATTACAAAAACCAATACTCGTCTCCAATGGAGATTTAAGGGTAATTCCTCCTTCCCTCTGAGCGTAGCCCTAGGCAACAACCCTATTTGGTCTTGCCTTGGGTAGACACTCAGACATGACTAGGCTAGAGTGTTCTGTCTCTTCCCTTGGCTGGCAGATGCCAGGCTTTGGGTTTCTGTCAGAACCTCGGAGTATATGGTCTTGTGCCGGTGGCCGGCTGGCAGGGTGAATAATCATTCCCCTGCCGGACTAGGCTGCCGGCAGAGGAGGCTAGACCTCCCTAGGCCGCACTTGAAGTGGTTGTATGACGCCGTCACCTTCTCCTTGCGGTCTAGTAGACTAGACCTGTGCTCGCAGACTCTAGGCTGAAGAATAGACATTCTTCTGCCGCCTAGGATGGCGCCGGCACTGGAACTCTGTTTCTCCCTTGTTGAGAGGAGGCGGCAAGTTTGCCGTCGCCCCCTTAACTGTGTTGGCAAACCCTAAGCTGGAGAATAGATATTCTCCTGCCGCCTTGGATGGCGCCGATACTGAAACAGAGTTTCTTAGGGGTGTGGTAGCACCAGCAACCCTGCCGGCTCCTTCCACACCTCATACAGGACCCTCCCCCCCCCTTCTGTCCTTTAGTGATGGCCTAGCCATCGCAACCCTTTGGCCATCGTCCTACAACCTCACCGCTTTCCGGCAGGTTGTGGGGCCGGCGGGGCTCCTACATGCAGTGGCCTAGTCACTCAGCATTCCCTTATGGACGCAAGGCTCCGGGAAAGCTGTGCCGGCAGGAGACCCCTATACTGTAGAGTGTTCTTCAGTCCTCTCTTGGACTGCCATCCACATACCAGTGGCCAGCAGAGACCGGCAATGGTTTGTGTTTGGGTGGAAGCCTGAATGATACATTCTCCCCTTCCATTTGAACCCTCATTCTGGAGGAAGGCAGTAAGACTGAGTACTTACACCCTTATTACTGTTAATATACATTCAATAAGGTACCCTTCACTCCTTGCTTTCTCTCTCTCTATCGGCTAGTGCCGCCGGGTACTAACCTAGCCGGCAGGTGCCGGCCACTATCCCAGGCGCCAAGACGCCAGCTGGACCGTTGCGGCGACACTAGCCGGTGGGACTAACCTTGCCGGCAGACGTCGGCCAGGACTGGACTGGTGCGCCGACACTATCCCACACGGCAGGGTGCCAATTGGACTGTGCCCTAGGTGCTAGCCTAGCCGGCAACATGCTGACTAAAAATTATATTTTCATTAATAAAATAAATTTTTGAACATACTTACCCGGTAGTTATATATATAGCTTACATCCCCGACGTCAACGGCAGAAAATTCGAAACTCGTGCCAACCGCCAGTTGGATAGCCAGGTGTACCACCCCTGCACCCTAGCGAGGTACCTGGGAACCATTCCAGTGACCCTCATATATTCCATGCCTCTAGTCTCTTAGAGGGGAGGAGGGTGGTACTAAAATTATATATAACTACTGGGTAAGTATGTTCAAAAATTTATTTTATTAATGAAAATATAATTTTTAAACACAAGACTTACCCGTTAGTTATATATATAGCTGATTAACATATTTGGTGGAGGGTTAGAGACAGCTAGCATATCTGGAATTCTACTTAAGAGTTAACTAAAACAAAACTTAAGGGTTCGTACCTGATAAGGAAGCTGACTTCAATGAAACTATGCCTCATTATGTCTGCTAGCCTTATGAGATCCAGCGATCCTCCCAGGGGGCTGAAGATCTCGAAGGGACTGTCAAACCAGTGTCAAAACCTCGCCATGACAGAACCTCCTCCAATAACCAGTTCCGGGTGCTCTCAAGGAACAAACCTGACCACCTGACAAAATCAATGATTGTGGAAGACTGACACAATCTCCACAAACAACCATAAAAAAACAATTAAAAGTACCAAGAGAAGAAAATGTTATTGGGATTATGGGAACATAGTGGTGGATCCTTCACCCACTATTGCACTCGCTGCTACGAATGGACCCAGAGTGTAACAGTCCTCGTAACAAGTTTGAACACCTTTCAAATAATATGATGCGAACACGGATTTGCTCCTCCAGAAGGTCGTGTCCATTATGCTTTGTAGAGATCTGTTCTGCCTGAATGCTGCCGACGTTGCCTCTGCTCTGACTTCATGAGACTTGACCTTTAAAAGTCCAAGGTCTGATTCATTACAATGAATATGAGCTTCCTTAATCAAAAGCCTGACAAAATATGACAAGGCATTTTTAGATATCTGTAAAGAGGGCTTTTTGACTGAATACCACAAAGATTCAGACTTGCCTCGTAAGTCTTTTGTTCTCTCCAAGTATCATCTCAGAGCTCTAACTGTGCATAAGTCTCTTCTACCTCATCTCCAACCAGATCCGTAAGATTTGGAATCTCGAATGCTTTGGGCCAAGGCTGAGAAGAGCGTTCGTTTTTGGCAAGAAAGCCTAATTGTAAGGAACAGACAGCTTTACCATTACGAAATCCAACGTTTTAGCTAAACGCATGAATCTCACTCACTCTTTTGGCTGTCGCAAGACTGACCAAAAATAAAGTCTTCATAGTGAGGTCTTTCAAGGAAGTTGAACCCAGTGGCTCAAACCTGTCGCTCATGAGATACTTCAAAACAATATCCAGATTCCAGGCTGGAGAATCTTGGTTCCGTCGTTTTGAAGTCTCGAAAGACTTGAGAAGCTCTTTCAGATCCTTATTGCCAGAGAGGTCAAGGTTTCTATGCCTAAACACAGTAGTTAACATACTCCTATAGCCTTTAATAGTAGAGGAGGAGAAATTGCACTTCCTTCGAAGATATAGCAGGAAATCTGCAATTTGAGCTACAGAGGTACTGGATGAGGAAATAGAGTTGATTCTACACCACTCTCTGAAAACCTGCCACTTAGATTGATAGACTTTGATGGTTGAAGTCCTTCTTGCTCTTGCAATAGCTTGAGCTGCCTCCTTTGAAAAGCCTCTAGATCTCAGGCGGCAGAGTCGTGTGCGGCTCATCCGAACGCTCGTGATCAGCTCGATCGGAGACAAGAAGTTCCTGTATATGAACTGTATCGATGTCTTGAAAAGAATGAGCCTCCTCATCGTAATCCAAACTAACATCCGAAATATGACAAGGGATAAGACGTTCAGGATCATATTCAGAAACACGCTTGCCGTCAACTTCTGACAAGCGTTCGGTACTACGAACCGCTTGATGTTCAGCGACTCGTTCAACTGTAATCCTCCCGGAAACACGACCTGAAGGACGCTCAATATAATAATTGGCGGAGAGAGAAACTTCCTGAATGATAGGACGTTTGGCAGCCTGCTTGTAAGGACGTTCGGTAGCCTGTTTGCAAGGACGTTCGGCAGCCTGTTCCGAAGGAGGATCGGCAGCCTGTTCCGTAGGAAATCCAGGATCCCGAATCGAAGGACGTTCGGAAGACTTATCCAAAGAACGAACAGAAGCCTGTATAACAGGACGTTCGGTAACCCGTTTGCAAGGACGTTCAATAACCTGTTTAACAGGACGTCCGACGTCTTTCTTAGAAGAACGCACGGGCACACTGTCTCGTTCGCGTTCAATAAAAGAACTGTGGACTGCGGACTTAGGAGAACGATCACGATCACTTCCTAAAGGCCGTTCGTAGCGGCTAGCAGGAAGCTCAGATCCCCGATTACGAGGGCGTTCGGGAACACGTCCTAGCTCGCTGCTCCGATCACGACCGCTGATATGAGATTTGTCGCTACGCTAGTATGATTGCATAAAGGACGAGAGCCTGCTTTGCATGTCTTGAAGAATTACAAAGTTAGGATACGAACGTTGTGAAATCGGTGATGAAATCACAACGTTCTCCTCATCTCTAAACGGAACAGAGCGCCTAGAAGGCGAAAACCAGTCTGAAGGCTGCTTGGGAGCTTGGAATGAGGTAAAGCCTGGTCCTGAGTGCACAGAAGGATCCTTGGAAACGTCCAGCGTTCTATAAGGACGTTTAATCGGGGGACTTTCAAAAGGGTCTGGAGTATCCCAGTGACTACATCCAGGTTTTGAACTAGCAGGACGTTGATAGGCCTTATCATAGGACCTCTTAAGAGGTCTGGAAGCGAGCTTCCAGCCTCTTTTAGGCAAGGGGTCATCCGAAGACGACGAAAAACACTTAACCCCACCTTTCCAATGGTGAGGGCGAACGTCCTGGGAGGCGCCCACAGGTACGTTCGAGGGGACGTCTGCTCGTTTGTTAAAGCCTCTCGTCTCCTTTCGCCTTTTGACATTCCTTCTCCCAGGGGTTGGGGAGCTTGGGAGAGGTCTAGGACTAGGAGGACGACAGACACGAGCAGGCACACCCTCCACTGCACTTAACTTCCCTGCACTTGCACTTGCACTTTCACCTTTTAATAGTCGCACATCGGACATCAACTGTGTCCTGTCCGCAGCCAAAGATTCAACTCTAGCGCCGAGAGCTTGAATCGCCACTAACATAACTTTTAGTGAAGGTTCATTAGCAATAGCAAGAGCATGTGATGCCCTTCTTACAATCTCCAATGCTGTACAGAAATCCCTTGATTGTGGTCGGGAAGTTCGTATGATTGGCCTTGATTTTAGTGCTGCCTTTGACCGTGTTAATCATGAGGCCCTTGTTTTCAAACTGAAACAGTTGGGAGTGGGTGGGTTGTTTCTTAGCATTATTACTGAATTTTTAAGTAATAGATCTCAAAGAGTTGTTGTTGATGGGCACCATAGTGATTATAGGAATGTGATATCCGGTGTTCCACAGGGTAGTGTTCTTGGCCCATTACTTTTCATACTATATACACATGACATGTGGTTTGGCCTAGAAAACAAGCTTGTTGCATATGCAGATGATGCTACTCTCTTTGCATCAATTCCATCCCCTGAATGTAGATCTAGGGTTGGTGAATCCCTTAATAGAGATTTAGCTAGAATTAGTGCATGGTGCAAATTATGGGGTATGAAGTTGAATCCTAACAAAACTCAAAGTATGATTGTAAGTAGGTCAAGGACGGTGGTTCCTCAACATCCGGATCTCAGTATTGATAATGTTTCTTTAAATATGTATGACTCTTTCAAAATTTTAGGTGTGATTCTCGACAGTAAATTTACTTTTGAGAAACATATAAGGTCTGTGTCTTCTTCAATTTCACAAAAAATAGGCTTATTGAGAAAGTCTTTCAAGATTTTCGGTGATCAATCTATTCTGAAGAAGTGTTTTAATTCTTTCATTCTACCTTGTTTTGAGTATTGTTCTCCTGTCTGGTCTTCAGCTGCTGATTCTCATCTTAATTTGTTGGACAGAAACTTACGGTCTATTAAATTTCTTATTCCTGATCTAGATATTAATCTCTGGCACCGTCGTTCAATTAGTTCATTATGTATGTTGCATAAGATTTTTCACAACTCTGACCATCCTTTACATTCAGATCTCCCTGGACAATTCTATCCGGTTCGTAATACTAGGCAGGCAGTTAATTCTAATAGCCAGGCCTTCTCCATCACGAGGCTCAATACTACGCAGTACTCTAGAAGTTTTATTCCAGCTGTGACCAAGTTGTGGAATGATCTTCCTAATCGGGTGGTTGAATCAGTAGAACTTCAAAAGTTCAAAGTTGGAACAAATGCTTTTTTGTTGACCAGGCGGACATAGTCTTTTTATAGTTTATTTATGACATATTTGTTTTTGATGTTGTTGATAGTTTATTATATGACATGTCTGTTTTGACGTTGTTTCTTATTTTAGAATTATTTATTGTTAATTTGTTCTCTTCATTTATTTATTTCCTTATTTCCTTTCCTCACTGGGCTATTTTTCCCTGTTGGAGCCCCTGGGCTTATAGCATCTTGCTTTTCCAACTAGGGTTGTAGCTTGGATAGTAATAATAATAATAATAATAATAATAGTGGGATCGGGATCAACCACTACAGGTGAAGGAATAGGATTAATGACATGGGAAGAGGAAATATCTCTAGATGAGCGAGAAGAACTACGCCTCAATCTATCCCTTTTGAGTTTACGTCTGTATCTATCAAACTCAATCCATTCATGCTCTGACAGCAAAACACATTCGTCACAGTGATCACCTAAATCACACTCTTTACCTCTACATGCAACACAGAGAGAATGGGGGTCAAGAGAGGCTTTAACCATACGGGTCTTACACCCACTAGTCACACACAACCTAAAAGTTATGGGGGGGTGGCCATTTTGAAATTTAAGAGAATGCAGACAAGCAAAGGTAAAAAATCATCTAATCCAAACAAAATCAAGAAATATCCAAAGGGAGATAAAAAACAAGCGGGAGTCAATGACCAAAGATTTGTACTTCACCAAAAAAAAACCGATCAGTAATGACGGAGTAGAATTCACATGTCACCGCTAGCGACGGCAGGGAATATATGAGGGTCACTGGAATGGTTCCCAGGTACCTCGCTGTAGTGGTTTGCGGACTGTGGCCAAAGGTAGCACCCGAACTGCCTATTGTCCGAATGCCGACCACAACCCGACGTTCACTACACAACAAATACTGTATACAACGGTGAAATACTCCAAGAAACCTAAGTAACAGGTCAAGAGAACGGAGCTCTGGGCACCACCCCTTGATTTATACTGGGCAAGGGGACCCAGCTTGAACCTTGTTATTTATCATACCTTTCCTTCTCTTGCCTTTGGCTTGCTTATTTTAAGTAAAGGTATAAGAACATTAGGTGAAAGGGAATATTATAATTAATAAAGGAACACACTGTGGGAGGAAAGAATTATGATAAATTACCGTACTTAAGAGATCTTAAAAAACAGTGGCTAGGGAAGGGAAACTGTGGTGAGAGTTTCTGAAATGAAATGCTGTGTACATAAAAAAACAAGAAATGTTTATTTGGAAAACTAATAGGAATAATATTACAGTATATCAATTAGAATAAATAATCAAAGGAAAAATTAGCATCCCTTACGTAAAACTTCAGCATCCGGGTAAAAAGATAAACAAATTACACAAACAAGATTTCCACAGGTGGGGCACTCATAAGTGTTCCTATACAGTTCAAGTATAACCAGGGGCACTTCTAACCGTGTATCTATTTGGGCAAGTACCAGTATGCCATTTCAATAGTTCCAGTTAACTATTAATGTTTAAGACACTTAAACGTTTGACTGTCTCCACAAAAAGACGGTTTTAGGCTCCCTTACGTTCACTGGGTTCTGGAGCAAACATTTAAAAAAACTGTCCATCACTAAGTTCCAGTATGGAATCACCTTTTGTGATCTGGTGATGTGGAGTAACAATATCTTGATCCTTGTTGATGAAATCTTAGATTCGCAAGGTTTTCAACTGTCGAAGCTCTTTTTCAACTGAACTGAGAATACTGAAGAAGGGCCGTGCCTGATGTCAAAACTTCTCTAATGACAACATCTTCTAGCTGAGCATTGAAAATTGAGTTCAGTTGCCTCTCTAAAAAAAAAAAAACCTACAGAGAGTAGGGCGTGCTGCAAAAACAAATGTGATTAGACAACTGGTAGGACCAAAATATATTACAATACACCTTAAAACTATAAATAATGCTTCTATTCATGACTTTCTGTTATAAAAATAAATGAATTTGTTGCTGGCAAAATATGTAAACCTATTTAAGAAATATTGAAATCTTTACAGTGAATATAAGGAAAATCATTATAGTAAGTACTGGGGCAGAATATCAGACATTATGACAAAAGGGAATTGATAATGAGAGTTACTTTAAAACATATATAACCCAAGCTTGTTATATGTGGAAATGGTTTGTATTTTCCCCAACTATTATTAATTTTTTTCACATTCCCCTCCTCTAGATTTTTTGGTCCACTCAACATTGTCTTACGACTAGCAACAACGCCCTACACCAACTTCATATATTCAAGTGAAAATAAAAATTACCTTGCAGAAAATAAACTCAGGAAAAAGGTAGGATGATCAACTAAAGATTTAATTCATTATCCCTTCCTTCAGTTACATATCAAATTACATAAATTTACATTCGATACAATACATTTTTTTTCCACAGACTCATGACTTAATAAAAAATCAATAGGAATAGACAACCTTTTAAACACAATGGAGATCCAGTACTTACAAATAAAAAGTTAGATTATTGTCTATTCCTCCCAACAATGCTTCAATAATATACAATATAACAATTTCCATATCATACAGAAAACATCAGTATTACAGGTATACATTCAGGATCTAACAAGGGAAAAAAAATTACATCCATTGCAGTCCAAAATCAATTTAAAAAACATACCAAACTCATTGATTTTGGACTACAGGTGTTACCTGATAAAAGCAATATACTGAATTTATTATAACTGTCACGGTCAAAGTCAATTTACAGTACAAAAATAAATGCAACAGTTACAGAAACCGTGACTAAATAAAGATTTCCTCACACCACGTGTCCCTTTCCCAGCCTTTCAGATACCCAATGTGGGAATTACAATATGACTAATAAGAAAAAAAAAGGTAATTATTATCAAAACTGTCTTTAAAAACTATGCAAAGATTAATTCTGTGGGAGATTTATAGTTCTTCTTCTGAGTCTCTAAATTCTGTCTCGGGACATGCGCTGGGATTCAGAAATCTGCTGGCAAGCTATATTAATAGCTCGCAGCACAGGAGACAGGCTAAGTCGGTGACTCTCCAGATAGAGGCTGGGTGTCATTAATCGATCGATAACCTCACACAAGAGTTGGTATCTGCGGGTGATCGACACACTTTGAGGTAAACCAGAGACAGAATCCGTAGACTCAGAAGAGGACAATAAAAATCCCGAAAAATCAGGCGATGACTCAGGGAAACGTTGTGTTTCGGGCGACCCAAACAGTGTTGTAATGTTCAGGTTACATATACCTGACTGTGCCACTTCAGCCTCGAGCTCTGACCGGTATTTTAATCCACCATCAGAATGTAGGAAAGGGTTTGTATTCTGAGTTGACTCAGGAATGGAGGATGGTTCCCTCTCTATAATATTCATCTGGTCAGTGAGACGAGGTCTCCACTCCAGGACTCGAGACTGAACTAAAGGTAGGTCAAGAACAGGACCTTTTGATCTAGTCCATGGGGGACTAAATCCACTTAAGGTGGGATTTTCAGGCGACAGTCGGTCGTCACAATCGGGTGGCAAAAAGCCGAGAGTCATTATCAGGATAAATAGACACTGCCGATTCAGAAACAGGGCTTTCTAAAGTAGCAGGTCTTGACCAATCTAAACTGGAACTCTTGGAAACACCAGAAGGTAGTTCCAATAATGGAATACTGGAAACTTCCCAGAATTTCCAACTCCCCGGAGGATGAACGATACCTTCCTCTTGGAAAGAAGAAGCTAAGAACTGGGGCGTTGGCAATTCAGGAACAGGACAGTGACCACTGACTCGGGAGACAAAATAGGGGTTTTACACATTTCAGTGGGGCTGTTCTCCCATAGTTGGAGGACCAAATGATCTCGAAACGATTCAGGCTTTAACACAGGAGTCTCATCACAATTTTCCGGAGGATATAACCAAGCATCCAGTGCTTTCTTTCTCTCGTAAGTCCTAGCTGGCTTAAGAATGGGCTTAGGCTGAGTAGTAGCCCTAGTAGGATGGTGACATTTCCTCTGTCGTCGGGACTTGTTACAATCTCGAGACAGAAGGTAGGACGCCACTACTGCAGCCACCCCATAGGAGTCATCATCACTACTAGAACTGGAACTCTCAGAGACTTCAGAAGAAACAGGACTGTCATCCATGAGTTCTGGACTATTCAGAGTCTCTGTTACAGGATCAGGACCCTTCGGATACCAGAAAAAGTGCCTCCTAAGATAAACTGGAGGTTCAAACCAGGCCTTTAACTGGATATGGTGAGCTTTTACCGGTTCACCATCAGGCAGTCTCTGCAGCTCATAGGTGACCTTATTCTCATGTACCTTAGTAACACGGAATACCCCCTCAAACCTAGGGATGAGCTTGTTCGTCAGAAGGTGTCCCAACAGGTGCACCTTCTTAAGCACCAGAGAACCCTCTTTAAACGGTTTGTACCGAGGATGTCCTTCAGCCCATGGGTCTCTCGTTTCTGCTGATAGCAACGGGATACTATCAACATCGTGAGCACCCTTCAGTATGTTCTCTGCTGGAGTACAGCCAATCTCAGTGTGGTGGGAATGGTTGTAGCTGAGAACTGCTCGGGATAAGAACTGGTCCCATTTCCGAGATTCCCCAGAAATCACCCTCAGTAACTCACCAATGGTACGATTCACTCGCTCCACTGCACCGTTACTAGAGGGTTTATACGGAGTCGTTTTCACATGTACAACATTATACCGCTCCAACAACTCAGTAAATTCCTGGGAAATAAACTCAGGGCCGTTATCAGTCAATATCCGGACTGGAACACGAGGAATAACAGGAAAAACTCGGTCTTCAAGCGCCTGGCATATCGTACTGCTCTTCTTATTCCTTGTGGATACTGCCGTTACCCACTTGGAATAATGGTCGACTACCATCAGACACCCAATAAAACCAGTACTGGTTGTTGGGAGACTCACAAGATCCATAGCAACCAATTCAAAGGGAGAAGAGGTCACTATTTTCAAGGTCGGAGGGGCAACCACCTCCCTTGAGACCTTACAAGTCTGACATTCCCAACACGTCCGGCACATATCTCTGATTACATTAATCAAAGATCTGTGCCAGACGAGTCGACGGAGCATTGCACTCATTTTTCCGATCCCCCAGTGAGCATTCTGGAGGTGTGTCTCGGCAACTAGGTCAATCAGGACATTGAAGGTGACTACTGGGCCTACTGAGCCGTCTGGATTCCGCTTCACTAGCAAACCCTGGTGAACTTCCAGGTTCGACCAACATCTCCTATAGGGTAGACAGGAGCGTGGAACTCGAGATGCAGGAACCCCAGAGTAGATCATCTTAATGACAGATTGAATCTGTCGATGATCTCCTTGGATCTTGGACACCTGACTAAAGGACAGAAGAGCATTTCCGTAGAACACTCCCTGATCAGATTCAGGATCAGTTACCTTCATAACAGTGGTCTCGGTATGCAGGGAGGAGACTGAGAGTACCTTGGGAGACAACTGAAGAACAGTAGTGTGGTCATACACCAACTGTTCTCGGGGTGAATCCAGTGTCAGGTAGGCTGCATCCAGTATATTCCTACCAAGAACAAAACAAAAGTTAATGTCTTTGGCAGCTACCACCGCATAAACAGCGGTAGCCTCCACCCAGAAGGACACTTCACCTCTAACTGGACGTAGCCTAGAATGCTGGTGCAGGAACCAGTCAACCCCTCTAGCTGTTCTCCTGACAGTACCTGGTACTCTATGCCAAGTTGGCTCAGTACAGACTCACTTACTAGACAAACCTGTGCTCCTGTATCAACAAGAGCACAAAATAAGGTCTCCTGCATCATTACTATACCTACTGCCGAGTGTTGAGACACATGGGTACAACTGGACTGACGAGGTGCCTTTTCTGTCACATACTGGATTACAGGACAATCCTCCGGCGCTTCCTGATCATCAGTGATCAAGGCTTCAGCGTCAGGAACACGAGATTTTACCTCCGCCTTATGGCCCAGAATCACGTCAGTTAGAGGGACGTAATTGCGGAGCTCGATCAGAGGGTTAAAATGCACTCCAGACAGACACTGAAGATGCACACACTGAGGCTCAGTCACGGATGGATCACGATAGACTACGGGACAAGTGGGACCCCAATGGACCCAGATTTCCAGGTTCAATAACTTTGATGCTGCCAATAGCAACTCCAGAGCTGGGACTGTACCTGGAAATCTCATTGCCTTGATCTTGTTCCTGCTGGTCTTGTCCAGTTTGAAGCCTAGTCGACCGGCGTCTTTCAGAAACTGCTGAACTAAGGCATCCCGGAGCTTGGCTCCCTTCAGCGGAGAGTCGGGTGCGACACCTGACCCTTCTGTCCAGCAGTTCACGACTAGCTCCAAGGATTCAATAAGATAATCTGGACCACCACAAACCTCCTTATACAAGGCCAGTCCAGTAGGCAACTTCGGAGTACTGGGTTCAGTAGCTAACAGACAGTCAGTTAATGCAGGCCAGCGGGATAACCAGTCAGCGGCGGCATTCTGATCTCCTGGACAGTAATTAACAATAAAGTTAAATTCGGACAGGTCCTCCAGTGTCTGTGCTAGACGACTGTCCAATATCTTCATGTCATGAAGGTACATCAGGGGACGGTGATCAGAATGGATCACGAAGAACTGACCATAAAGGAAGGCCCTGAAGGTTTTCACTCCCCATCGCAGAGCAGCCAACTCACGCTCAATGGTAGAGTAACGGGTCTCGCAGTCAAGAAAAGTCATGGAGTCGTACGCTATCACCCGACGCTCCCCTGGATGCTCCAAGGACTCCTGGCACAGACAAGCACCAGCACCTTCACCCGAAGCGTCAACAAACAACTCCAAGGGTTTAGCATCAGCGGAGTAGTCGGGGTATGACAACATAATGTCCTCTTTGATCAGTTCCTTCAAGCGCATAAAGGCACTGTCCATTTCTGCAGTCCACTTCAGTTTCCTAGTTCCTTGAGATTTTCGTCCTCCAGTCTTCGCAGATAATGGTTTGGCTATCTGTGAGCACATGGGGATAAACTTCCTTTGGAAGTTGACCAGTCCCAGGAATCCCCGTAGCTCACGCACAGTGGTCGGTTTAGGGAAATCTTCCACTTTCTGGATGTATTCTGGTAGCTTACGCATACCAGAACGTCCAACCAGATGACCAAGATACTGGACCTCGGCTTGAACCCAAGAACACTTCCCAAGTTTTATCTTAAGTCCGTGCTTCTGGAGAGTAGCCAAAACTCGTTCTACCAGTTTCAGGTGTTCCTCGAAAGAAGACCCAAGCATCAATATGTCGTAAATATAGACAACCACCTTGGCTTTTGGGAACTCTTGGAGAATACTCTGCATTTCTCTCTGGAACACTGCAGGTGCATTTTTCAGTCCAAACGATAAGCGTCTGAACTGCCAGTGTCCAAAGGCAGTAGAGAAAGCCGTCTATTCCTTACTGTCCTCTGCCAACGGTAACTGGTAGTATCCATGAACCAGGTCAAGGGTTGTAAAGTATTTGACTCCTTGAAGTCCAAATACGGAATCGGCCATGTTAGGCATCGGGAACTTATCAGAGACAGTCACTTTATTCAGTCTACGGTAGTCCACACACAACCGTATACTATTGTCCTTTTTTCGGACTGGAACAATGGGTGAAGACCAAGGAGAGATGCTGGGTTCAATAATACCCAGTTCATGCAACTCCTTGCACTGTTCCTCGATGGCGTCAGCGACGGGTTTGGCAAACCGTCGAACTCTCTGATAAATGGGCGTCTCGTCATACAGGTGGATGCGTATTGGTGTGCTTGAGCACTCTCCCACATCATCATCACCAGTACTGATAACTGGAAGATGACGTCGAAGCATTTGACAAAACTGGTCCTTCTGAGAAGAGTCCAGTTCGTCGGAGATAGACAGATTGTCTATCTCTTCCAATACGCTCGGTTCAGGAGTCAGGTCACACTCCTGTGCTATCAGGCAGGATAGAGGAGCATCCACCATTGCTATGGTGAACACCTTCCCCAAGAGATCGCCCTTCTTGATCTTGGCAGTTTCTTCAGGTGAACCCTTGACTAAAACTGAGGCTTTTCCATCTTTCAGTTCAAGGATGCCAGGAATTGCTGTAACTTTCCTTGACAGACCGGGGGTTATGATGTCGCCATCATAATACATTTCCGGCCAACAGTTGGTCGGACAAGCAGGGCACCTAAAAGACGTGTCAAGTCCCTTAGGAAAGTTAACAGTAACTGGAACAAGTACTGGCTCAATACTGGCAATCCTCGTTGAATCGGCTGCGTGGACCTCAAGTGCGTAAAGCACTTGCTGACAACAGGCTCCACGTATCGGGACATAATACACCCAAAGAGGCTCTTGGGGAGTACTGCCAACGCTCAGCCGATTTCGGGCTCCGTCAACTATCACCCCATTTGCTCTCAAGAACTGGTAACCAAGCACTACGTGCTCAGCCATAGTCCCTGAAGGCACTACATGGAACACACCCGGGGCGAATGTCATTCCATGCAGTATAGGGGTCAACAGTACAGTACCTAGGGTCTTAGGTCCTGTTTGCCCTAAACCCTTCAGACCAATGGTGTTGGGTACCATCTGCAGCTGGTAATCCTGTACTACTCTCGATGACAGGAGGTTGCCCTCAGCTCCGGAGTCAATGAGAGCATCCAACGTTCCCGATGGAAACTCAGACATGGTCACTAGGACAACCATGAGTGGTACAGGAGCCAACTGCGCCAGGTTAACCCTACGAAGGGTTTTCAATACTGCCTCAGTTTCTGCTTTCTCCCTGGAGGAGTCAGTTGTAGAAGCTCTGGACTGTGTCGAGGACAGGTTATCACAGGCCAATCCTGAAAGAGCCATTGGAGGTGCGCCATGACTTCTTCAGGTTGAGGGGTAACCTTGGAAATCGAGATTTCCGAGGCTGCCGCCGGAATACTAGGAGCATGCATCCTAGCACTCACACCCTCCTTCGATGTAGCCCCATCTTCTACATCGAAGGCCTGGTGTTTAAAGCCCTATGATACTCCTCAGTTCTTGACTTCCTGGGCTTTGTCTTCTTGCTCTTCTTCTTCTTCTTCGCCACAGTCCGAGAAGGAGCACTGGACTCGCTCCCACTTCGGGTCTCCCGGCCACTGGTTGATCCAGAATAGGACGACGTGGTCGGAGTAGCATTCACCGGTACTGCTCTCCACCTTGAAGGAGTCTGGACAGAGGTAGTCTCCCTCCCAGGGCTGCGGGCATTAGCTGTGTTCTGGACAGGTGATCTGCTCATAACTGGCGCCTGTCGTCCACACTGTGCCACATGATGGTTGGACGAGCCACAACGTAGGCAGAGGTTGAGGCGTCTGCGACACTCGTCCACAAAGTGCCCTGGTTTTCGGCACCGTGCACAGTACCTCCTCTGGAATTGGGGAGATCTATCCGGGGTGCGCGATGATGGCAGGCGCACTTCCACAGGTGCAGGTTTGGGGACCGGTCGAGGAGGAGTGCGTAAATACGCTCTGTCAGGTCCAGGTGAACGGCTGGGGGCAGCCATGGCAACCCTGTCGGCATACGAGCCATGCCATGACTGTCCCACACGACTGATGGCCAAATCCTCTGCCTTCTGGCTTCGCTGACGGGATGCCTCGTCGAGAACACTCAACAGGTGCAAAACATCCTGCCAAGTGGCCTGACAGCCAGCGTAGACATTAATGGTGGCCAGAGACTGTTCCAGCCAACTCGCAACTTTGCTTGGAACAGTTCTGAGGAGCTTCTGCCTAAGCTCCCTCCGGTCCAAACTACGGCGAGGATAGGCAGACTTGTACAGGGAGGCCAACCGGACGGCGTAAATTTTCAGCAGTTCGCCCTCGCCACAGGTGGCACTGCTGAACCGAGCCTTCCTGCCCGCATCACGCCTCTCTCGGGCTTCTCGGCACCAGTCGAGGAGGCGTTCCTTCATGTCGGGGTATGAGATCTCGGTACCCCCCATGGCTGAGAACGCCTCATGAATTTCTCCCTTCAGAAATTTCCCGAGATCAACAGTCCACCGACCAGAGCTTCCTGCGGTATACTTACTGGCACAGTAGGCCTCGAAATCCCTCAGGAACCGGGCAAAACTCTGGCCAGTTTCCAGCTGGAAGATTCCAGGCTTGGGATTCCTCCTGGAGTCAAGAACCTTGATAAGATCAGACAGGCTCCGTTCTGTCTGGAGGGACTGGACAAGGTCGGTGGAGACTGTGTCAGCTGAGCTGACACTGAGGCAGGAACTGGTAGTGTCTCCAGAAGTCTCGCTGCCAGAATCGTCGCTGGTTGACTCCTGGGACATGGTCATTTCAGGTATGGCTGGTCTGGCTCTTTCCTTAGCCTGGCATCTCCGCTTTGGGATAGCCCCTGCCTGGGCAAGAACTGCCTCAGCGGTAGCTGCTGGAGCCTTTTCTGGCTTACTGGCTTCAGCCGGATTATCCTGGAACTGCTCCCCTAGTCCACTGGCTGCAGGCTCTGGTGAACTAACAGAGTTAGTTGCCAGAACAGGCTAGGAAGCAAGCAGTCCACTTGGCACAGGAGACTCCCAAAAGCCTGGTACAGGGGGGATTAACGGTGTGAACCCTGGAGGGAGCTGGAGACCTCCAACCAGTGGCTCTGCTCCAGACACTGGAATTGCCAGACCATTGTAATTTGGCCAAGCAGGGGCCATAGATGGAGCACTGGTGGTCACTGTGGTTGTGACCCCAGTGGCAATGTGGCACGTTGGTGACGGCTCCACGCTCTTCAGGGCCGCCACTTGAAGTGTCAGGGACTTGACCTGAGTTGCCAGGTCACTGACAATCTGGACCAGACTTGCCACATCCCGGCTCAGGCTCTTCTTAGCCTTTCGGCGTTTACTGGATGATGCCATCTCTAAAGGTTGGTGTTTCCCGGGTCTGGGCACCAAAAATTATGTAGTGGTTTGCGGACTGTGGCCCGAGGTAGCACCCGAACTGCCTATTGTCCGAATGCCGACCACAATCCGACGTTCACTACACAATAAATACTGTATACAACGGTGAAATACTCCAAGAAACCTAAGTAACAGGTCAAGAGAACGGAGCTCTGGGCACCACCCCTTGATTTATACTGGGCAAGGGGACCCAGCTTGAACCTTGTTATTAATCATACCTTTCCTTCTCTTGCCTTTGGCTTGCTGATTTTAAGTAAAGGTATAAGAACATTAGGTGAAAGGGAATATTATAATTAATAAAGGAACACACTGTGGGAGGAAAGAATTATGATAAATTACTGTACTTAAGAGATCTTAAAAAACAGTGGCTAGGGAAGGGAAACTGTGGTGAGAGTTTCTGAAATGAAATGCTGTGTACATAAAAAAACAAAAAATGTTTATTTGGAAAAACTAATAGGAATAATATTACAGTATATCAATTAGAATAAATAATCAAAGGAAAAATTAGCATCCCTTACGTAAAACTTCAGCATCCGGGTAAAAAGATAAACAAATTACACAAACAAGATTTCCACAGGTGGGGCACTCATAAGTGTTCCTATACAGTTCAAGTATAACCAGGGGCACTTCTAACCGTGTATCTATTTGGGCAAGTACCAGTATGCCATTTCAATAGTTCCAGTTAACTATTAATGTTTATGACACTTAAACGTTTGACTGTCTCCACAAAAAGACGGTTTTAGGCTCCCTTACGTTCACTGGGTTCTGGAGCAAACATTTAAAAAAGCTGTCCATCACTAAGTTCCAGTATGGAATCACCTTTTGTGATCTGGTGATGTGGAGTAACAATATCTTGATCCTTGTTGATGAAATCTTGGATTCGCAAGGTTTTCAACTGTCGAAGCTCTTTTTCAACTGAACTGAGAATACTGAAGAAGGGCCGTGCCTGATGTCAAAACTTCTCTAATGACAACATCTTCTAGCTGAGCATTGAAAATTGAGTTCAGTTGCCTCTCTAAAAAAAAAAAAACCTACAGAGAGTAGGGCGTGCTGCAAAAACAAATGTGATTAGACAACTGGTAGGACCAAAAAATATTACAATACACCTTAAAACTATAAATAATGCTTCTATTCATGACTTTCTGTTATAAAAATAAATGAATTTGTTGCTGGCAAAATATGTAAACCTATTTAAGAAAAATTGAAATCTTTACAGTGAATATAAGGAAAATCATTATAGTACAGTACTGGGGCAGAATATCAGACATTATGACAAAAGGGAATTGATAATGAGAGTTACTTTAAAACATATAAAACCCAAGCTTGTTATATGTGGAAATGGTTTGTATTTTCCCCAACTATTATTAATTTTTTTCACATCGCTAGGGTGCAGGGGTGGTACACCTGGCTATTCAACTGGCGGTTGGCGCGAGTTTCGAATTTTCTGCCGTTGACGTAGGGGACGTAAGCTATATATATAACTACCGGGTAAGTCTTGTGCTTAAAACTACAGTATATGCTTATACAGTAGCCAGTATATTTGCAGTATTGATCATACTGCAGACAGAAACCTATAGTATATATTATACAGTAGTTATTTTCCAACATACCCCTGTGTATCCATGCACAGTCTATTGTTGAGACCAATTATATATGGCAAGAAAAGACTTCTTTCCACATACTGATAAATGATCAATTACAATTTACCCTCATTATTAAAACCTTTGGAAAACCAGTGTTAAGTTACACTTATCTATCCTTACAGCTTAGAATCTTTCCATTGGGTTTCCTGAATAGTAAAACTCTTAGGTCTAAATTTTGGGGGAGGTCGCAGCAATTGGCTGGACGGGAAACACAAGTATGTGTTTTTCCTAATTCTTTTCTAGCTTATCTATTCTAAGCTATATGCAATAAATATGCAAAATTATTAATAATAATATTTATATAGTTTATCAGGTGAGATGAACTACCGCATACTCATTTAGTTTTCCTCTCTTTACAGGAGGACCATCCCAGGTGCCAGAGAGTCTTTTGCAATGTGAGGAGCAAGGACTTCTGTGGCCATGTAGAGTGCAGAGCTCACTCTCTTTGCTCCATCTCCAAGGGATCTCTTAAGTACTGGGACCCCCAGGACTGCAACATGTGCAAGGCCTTGGTTACTGAGGCTTTTGATGACCCCAAGACAGCGGTGTCAAGGGATGCAGCATGGAGTAAGCTGCACAGATGGGTTCGTGGCTTTCAGAAGAATGCCACGGGGCCTTACCTTCTGAATGAACGGATGCGTGCCTGTCTGTTTCCTATGGCGTCTGTGGATGCTGTTATACCCCAGCCTCATCCTGAGATCCCTTGCGTTCAGATATCCGTAGATACGGATGTCTCTGACACGATGAAGGATATCCACCTAGATGAGAGGATGTAAGAGGTCTCCGAGGACACCGAAAAAGACCTTCTAGCAGGAGGTCTAGAAGAGGAGTCTACCCTGGCTCCCGAGACTGAAGAGGACGACATCGAATCGGAGTCCGTTTCGTCGGTTCCGGCCCCAGAACCTGTACCCTCTACTCTTCTGCTCCTCCATCGGATGACATGGGAAAAGCTTTGGCTAGTCTCATGACTATGATGGAAAGTCTTCGTAAGCAGAACGAAGAAAGGGACGCTGAATTGAGGAGAAGGATGGACCATCTCGCCGCG
Source organism: Palaemon carinicauda (assembly GCF_036898095.1). Taxonomy (NCBI): domain Eukaryota; kingdom Metazoa; phylum Arthropoda; class Malacostraca; order Decapoda; family Palaemonidae; genus Palaemon; species Palaemon carinicauda. The sequence goes on along the minus strand of NC_090726.1, from coordinate 106,571,479 downwards.
TCCCGTGGGTCTCAGAGGAGACTCAACGTGAAAGATCTTCCTCCTTGCTCTGACGTGAACCCTTGGAGGCATGCGGAATACATGCCCATCACCAATGGGAAGATTTCATTTCAGAGAAGCTGGGGGCTGTCCTCATAGAGGATGTTGACTTTTGGCCCAGCTTTAGGTCCTACCCAGACTGCTTCGTCCGCCTGAAGGCGGAACCTGTTTCCAAGGAGGAGACAGAACCAAAAGAGGTCATAGTTCTTGACCATGAAAAAGCTCAGGCTCTGTTGGCAAGTAGCCTGAAAGAAAAGGGCTTCACTAATTCGAAAGTGCCAGCCCTTAGCAAGACACACCCTTCTTTTCTTGCTCCTGCTAAACTAGCCTTTCCCTTTATGGCAAAAGGGTTTAAGGCAGTTATGAAGGCGGTGGACGCAGGCAAGCCTTGCCCTACACTCGAGGAGTGTAGACCCTTGTCCCTAACTCTGCCTACGGATGGGAACGACTGGAAGGAAATCCACCTTACCTTCTCAGTTGGGAAGCTGGAGGCGGATATTGCTGGATGTCAGTTCAGTGAAAACCTCCCTAAGTTGTCTGAGTTTCTCTTGCAAAGGGATCAAGAGACAAAGGAGAGACTTGCCGCATCCCTGTCCCTCCAGATTACCTTGGAGGCAATGGCAAGTGACAACAGATCCCCAGATATGTACATGGTCATCGCCAATTCACATTTGGCTACACTGGTCAAGGACCTATATGGCTTTGTGAAAGCCAGACGGGCATGTAGGGAGTTCGTGTTCGCTTCGGCTGCAGTGAAACACGAACCCAGGAAGTTGATAACCTCTAATATCTGGGGAAAAGACCTCTTCCCAGGCGAAGTGGTCAAGGAAGTAGTCGACAAGGCCGCCACGGAGAATAGGGATCTTCTCCCGAAGTGGGGCATGTCGGCGAAGAGGAAGTCTTCCCCGGATGAGGGTCCCCAACCAAAGAGGAAGACGAAAAGACCTAGGTTGCCCTGTCAGACAACAGCAACAACTTCCCGCAGTTCCCATGACCGCGGTGCCCCAGATGGTGGCACAACCCCAGCCAACTTACCAGATGGTGCCTCAGCAGCTGGTTGCCCAGTCACCAGCATTTCAACCTGCGTATGAGAGGCAGACCACTACCTTTCGTACTAAAGGTAGAGGGTCGAAAAGGGGCTCCTCTAGATACCCTCCAAGAGGAAGAGGGGGTAAGGGAGGACGCGATCAAGGAGGCAAGTCCTCCGGTCAGTCGAAGCAATGAGATGCTTCCGGTAGGAGGAAGACTCCAACAATTTCAGGATCGCTGGACCTTTGATCCTTGGGCCCACAGCCTAATCAAGAACGGAATAGGATGGAGCTGGAGGACAGCTCCACAATCATTTCCTCAATTCTTCCAACACTCCACCCCCGTCATGGAAGAATACACCTGAGAACTTTTGAGCAAACGGGTGATAAGGAGGGCAAAGTCCATCAAGTTTCAAGGAAGGCTGTTTTGTGTTCCCAAGAAGGACTCAAACAAACTCAGAGTCATTCTGGACTTGTTGCCACTCAAGTTCATAGAAAACAACAAGTTCAGGATGTTAACCCTTCAACACATAAGGACCCTGCTACCAAAAAGGGCGTACACAGTCTCGATAGACATGGCATATTCCAATCAATCGCCCGCTCTCCTCCTACCTAGGATTCAGGCCACAGAAGAAGAAATACGTCTTCAGAGCCATGCCCTTCGGACTAAACATAGACCTAAAGATTTTTACAAAGCTTGCAAATGCAGTCGTTCAACAACTACGCCTAGAAGGTGTCCAGGTGGTAGCCTACCTGGACGACTGGCTGGTGTGGGCAGCATCCGAGACGGAGTGCACGCAAGCATCCAAGAGAGTGATCCAATTCCTGGAACATTTGGGATTCAAGATCAATGTCAAGAAGTCTCGCTTATCTCCAGCTCATTAGTTTCAATGGCTGGGAATTCATTGGAACTTGAAGTCACACCGTCTCTCCATTCCCCAGGGAAGAGGAGAGAAATAGTGTGATCCGTCAAGAGACTACTGAAATCCGACAGGATATCAAGACGCCAATAGGAGAGAGTATTGGGTTCGAAGGCCAAGAACCTGGAAAGGTAAGTGCCCTTGCAACCACCTCTACCTTCAGTCATCATCCATACAGACGCATCAAAGGAAGGTTGAGGAGGTCACTCTCACCAACGGAAAGTCCAAGGGACTTGGTCTTCCCTATTCAAGACCTTCCACATCAACATTTTGGAAGCCATGGCAGTCTTTCTCACACTGAAGAAACTGTCTCCTCGACATTAAGTCCATATAAGACTGATCTTAGACAGCGGAGTGATAGTGAGATGTTTGAATCGTCAAGGGTCGAGATCACCCCAAATCAACCAAGTGATGTTGGCCATCTTCCGCTTAGCGGAAAAGAAGAGATGGCATTTATCAGCAGTTCACCTTTAAGGGTTCCGCAATGTGACGGCAGACAATCTCTATCCAGGCTCATGCCGATAGAGTCATAATGGTCCCTAGATGCAGGATCATTCTCCTTCATCTTATGTCAAGTCCCAGAACTGCAGATCGACCTCTTCGCGACGAGCGACAACAAGAAACTACCTCGTTACGTGGCCCCATACGAGGACACTCTTGCGGAAGCGGAGGACGCCATGTCCCTCGACTGGAACAAAAGGAACTGGATTTACCTGTTCCCTCCAACTAACCTCTTAATGAAGGTCCTCAACAAGGTGAGATCCTTTCAGGGAATGGCAGCTCTAGTGGCTCCCAAGTGGCCAAAGAGCAATTGGTTCCCTCTGGTATTGGAACTGAAGTTGAGGCTGGTCCTTCTGCCAGACCCAGTACTGACTCAACAAGTACAGAAGTCGACTGTCTTCGCTTCATCACAGAAAACCCAAAACCTTCATCTCATGATTTTCTCTCCTTAGCAGTAAAGAAAAGGTTTGGGATCTCGAGAGACAGTAAAGACTTCTTAGAAGAATATAAGCAAGTCTACTAGAGGACAATATAAGTCATCTTGGAAGAAGTGGGCTGCTTTCGTCAAGGCAAAAGGACCAGAAGAAATCTCAACAGACTTCTGTTTATCCTTCTTTATTCACCTTCATAAACAAGGTTTAGCAGCCAACACGATAACGACGTGTAAATCAGCCTTGATTAGACCTCTGCTATATGCCTTCCACGTAGACTTGTCAAACGAAATTTTTAAAAAGATCACTAAGGCCTGCGCTAGGCTTAGGCCTGCAGCCCCTCCGAAGCCCATTTCATGGTCCTTGGATAAGGTCTTATACTTTGCTTCAACAGTGAACAATGAGGACTGTTCTCTGAAAGACTTAACCCAGAAAGTTATATTCTTGTTTGCTCTAGCCTCGGGGTCCAGAGTTAGTGAAATAGTGGTCCTTTCCAGAGTTGAGGGCCATATTCAGTTCACAGAAGTGGGAGAACTGAATCTCTTTCCTGACCCAACATTTCTCGCCAAGAACGAGCTACCTACCAAACGGTGGGGTCCCTGGAGAATCTGCCCTCTGAAGGAAGATCTCTCGCTGTGCCCAGTAGTGTCTAAAGGTCTATCTTCGTAGAACTTCAGACTTCAGGGGAGGACAGCTCTTTAAAGGAGAAACCTCGGTGTCAAATCTATCCCTAAGACAACTAAGGGCGAAGATCACCTATTTCATTCGCAGAGCGGATCCTGACAGTACACCCGCAGGTCATGATCCAAGAAAAATTGCTTCGTCATTAAACTTCTTCCAATACATGGACTTTGAGCGGCTTCGCTCATACACTGGATGGAAGTCATCCAGGGTGTTCTTTAAACACTATGCGAAGCAAGTACAAGAGTTGAAACGATTTGTGGGGGCAGCAGGTAGTGTCCTAAAACCTGTCGTCTAGTGCTGCGAGGAACAGTGAATTGATTGGGATTGTCAAATTATGGGAGAAGGTGTTGACACTTCACAGTGCAATGCCTTAAGATAAGTGTCACCAAGGTGGCACTATGGACTGTTCTAGTTATTAAAGGTGAAAGAAACAGAGACAACACTTGTGCCGTGTGTTCTTACACAGTGTGAAGAGACAATCAAAATCGCAGAAATGCATATAGGAAAATTTAATAAATTTTCAGTTTTGTGGCCCTAACAATTTTTTTTCCTTTCAGGTGAAATAAACATTTCTGGTACTGATTGCAATGCATGTTTCTTATTGCATTTATTAACATTATGTTAACATTATGTTATGTATGTTGATTTGCTGGTTATTTATTACCAATAAATACTTGATATGTATTTGCATTTTATTTTGCCCCAAAATTCATCTCGATAAAAATATGCTAGAGTATTATGCTCCCTTAATAATCTGCATATATATATATGAACGAAATATAATTAATACATTTGTTCTGGTAAGAGTACAAACTTTACCTGGCTATGCATACAGCGAGACCTGCATGCTTTTGATGCTATATTTGTTTATATGGTATATGCAAACCTCGAGACTCTTTCCTAAGTCTAGTATGACTCTTCCCTGCAGGGGGCAGGAAGCACTAAATATGGTTTATGATTAGAAGTAATGATGTATAACGCTAACGTCATAGGCTATGTCTCTATGGTCTGGATGACCAAGGAATAATCGTCCTGAGGTTAAGTCACATTTGGAAAATCCACAGATACAGTACTTTGTAAATAATGCTCTGGTAACCTTCCATCAGGACGACATGGCCTGAGCCCAAAAAACGGATTTTGAGCGAAGCAAAAAATCCATTTTTGGGTGAGATAGCCATGTCGTCCTGATGGCCCCGCCCTCCTTTTCATAGAATAGGCCTTTGGCAGGATCCCTCCCGAAACTACTATATCTGTAGCACCTTGCTCAACGCTACAAGGAATAAAACATGGCGGCGACGTAGAGCGCCATCTGGATACTCAAGTAGTAACGGAGGAAGGGAACCTTGATACCGGCTCCCCTTAAAAAATTGCCACTTTCCCCCTCGAAGTGAAAACGCTATTCGGGGTGAAGATTGCTATGTATCGTATCAAGATATACGTCCCCTGATTTATGCGATATCCTTAGGAGAAATTTTAAGGATATTCGAGTCAGGAGTTAGAATTCTGGAGACCTAAAGGTAAATTCTCTGGGAATATCACTGTAGTCAAATATACCCTAGGAAGCTACTTATAGGAACCTTCCATCAGGATAACATGGCTATCTCACCCAAAAATAGATTTCTCCATTATTTAGTTAGCAGAACGACTTTCCCGGTTGTAATAGCATTAATAAATTATGAAAGCTATTTAGGCACATTTATACTAGTAAAGATTTATATTGTATGCATATTTTCCTTTTCCTTTAGTCGATCGTACACGTTAGAGTTTCGGGGATTTAGGTAACCAAAATTGTCTCGCGCTAGGCTACCTAGCCTAGGCGCTGTAGTATACTTTCAGACATTATCCCCGTTTACCCTTGGGTATCATTTTATTAATTCAACGGGAGATAGTACATCTCCTAGAATTATATAACCCGATACTTGTCTCCTGTGGAGATTTAAGGGTAATCCCTCCTTCCCTCTGAGTGCTGCTGCAGGCGGCAACCCTTTCTGGTCTTGCCATAGAGTAGTTAACTCCGGCTTGACTAGGCTAGGGTTTTCTGTCTCCCACCTTTGCCGGCAAGATCCCGGCTTTGGTTTTCGACAGAGCCTCAGAGTATTCAGTCTTTCTGCCGGCGGCAGAGCAGCATGGTGAGTAGTCACTCCCCTGCCGGCTTACAGCTGCTGGCATAGGAGACTGAGCCTCCCTAGGCTGCACCTGAAGTGATAGTATGATGCCACCGCTTTCTCCCCTGCAGTCTAGAAGACTAGTCCTGTGTCGGCAGACCCTAGGCTTTAGAATAGTATTCTTCTGCTGCCTAGGATGGCGCCGACACAGAAACATGGTTTCTCTCTTGTGTAGAGGCGGCGGCAATCCTGCCGCCTTCCTCTACACTTAATAGATTTGGCAGACCTTAGGCTGAAGAATTGTTATTCTTCTGCCGCCTAGGATGGCGCCGATACTGAAACATTGTTTCACTCTTGTGCGGAAGTGGTGGCAATCCTGCTGCCTTCTTCTACACTGGATACAGGACCCTCTTCCCTCCCCTTTCTGTCCTTTAGCGATGACTTAGCCATTGCAATCCTATGGCCGTTGTCCTGCTATCTCACCGCTTGCCGGGTGGGTTGCGGGGCCAGACGGGCCCCTTCATAAGCAGCTGTTTAGTCACTCAGTCTTTCCCTTATGGACACAAGGATCCAGGAAGGTTGTGCCGGCTATGATGGCTGCCAGTGGGAGACCCTTCTGCTGCTGAAGGTTCTTCAGTCCTCCCTTGGACTGTCATCCACAGTCCTGAAACCGGCAATGCCGGCTACAGATCTTGCGGCTGGATGGAAGCCTGAATGTTTCATTCTCCCCTTCCATTTGAACCCTCTTTCTCGAGGAAGGCTATAAGGTTATTTTTGGGCTCAAGCCATGGCGTCCTGATGGAAGGTTCCTTTTTGGTAGCTTCCTTGGGTAAATAACTACTAAGATATTCCCAGAGAATTTAACCACAGGTTATCACAGAATTCTAACTTCTGGAGCGAGTATCCTAAAGGTTTCCCTTTTAAGACATCGTATATCAACAGGGGACGCATGTATAAACGCGCCACATAGCTATCTACACCCCGAACAGAGTTAATGCTTCGGTGTGTAAGGGTTGAGAATAGCTGGGAGCCGTTCCATAGCTAATCTCATTCGTGGCTACTACTGATACTCGAGACGTAAACAAACGGGCGCCATTGCTTAAATGACGTCACGTCCGTCTTTATCCTTTGTTCAGTAGCTCGCCCTACTCGGATTTTCCCTGTGCTTTACTTATCGCTTTGCATCTTCGTAATGTCGGTACCTTCAGCCTCGCCTTCTTCTGGAAAGTTGAGTACAAGGTTCCAGTATTGTTTAGTTAAGCTCTGACCGTAAAGTAAATATTACTTTCCGAGATAATTGCTGTTTTGTGGCAGAGCTGTGCCTCTACCGGACCCGCCATTTTATGGCGTCGTTGTTGTTATGCATGCCTTATTTAGTTAGCCACAACAACGCTTCCGGCCTTATTTACTAATCGAATACATTAGTTTATTTAGTCTTCATAGCTAGGAACTTTTATATCGTGTTTCGACGCTTTTTATCGGTCATCGATTGACCTCATACCAGTCGGCTACTATAGCCCCCAGGCCAGAGCGCCTGTATATAAGTGTTCTTGCATGATTTTATTAGTGATCCTAGACTAAGTTATGAAGATAGTGGCATTATTTTACAATACTTTCGACAGTGACGCAAGTGTTTTTTCGCCTTCAGGGACCATATAGGGGATAGGTTAGTTAGTGTCCCTAACTAACCTAACCTCCTCGTAGGACCCCTATATGCTTCCTTCATCCCCTGCCTTGGCACTCCCTCTGTTTAGCCTTGATTTCCTTTCTGAGTAAGGGGATCAAGTGTCTAATGGAGTATTCATCGCCTCTCAGTCCTCCCTAAGGGAATGAACCCCCCTTAGGGTTGCGTCCGAGAGTGAGGTTAGGCTAGCCCTTCCTCTATGGCTAGGAATAGTCTATGACCATCCTGCCATAGCGATATGTCTTCTATCCTTCCTAGTTCAGGGCTTCTAGCCCTGTTCTAGGTTAGGTTTTGGAAGGTTACTCTGTCCCCTGCTGAAACTGTACCCATGCACCGTTTCAGCCTGGCGGCCTTATCTTAGGTTAGGGAGTGTCCTCCCTTTCCCTAGTGACCGCTCTGGTACAGAACCCCTTCCTTGGAAGACCCTTCTCTTCTCCCCTCCCCACCTATCTCTTGTATAGCCTAGCCTACACTTAGGTTAGTCTATACCCATCTGTCCCCTGTCCTACAACTCCTCCTTAGGGTGGAGTGATAGGGCTACCTTGAGCTTCCTTGTGCAGTCCGCTCTGGTACATATACCCTTCATAGTGTCCTATGGGGTTAGCCACTGGATGCGTTCTGCATGTGGAGGTCTCTCCTCTCTTGGGTGTCCCCTAGCCCTCCCTTGGGCTACCCTGCCCCCGGTCCCCTGCGACCCCAGCTCCTGGGTGATAGAGCCTGCCTCTATCATGGGTACACCCTCTCAGGGGGGGATGTTTGGATTCCATGACTGGACTTCTTACATCCCTCCCCCTGTCTCTCTCTCTATCCGGGTGCCGGTCCCTTGCCGCCTCCACTGTCGGCGATACCTGCCTCCTACCTTGGTGACTCTCCCCTACCCTCATGCCGTCAGCCCCTCCGCTTGCCGGGGGACTGTCGACCGCCGCCGGCTCCCGCCGACGGCCTTCCTCCTTCCTCCTACCTCACCGTCCGCTTGCCGGTCGGCCACCGGTGTGCCGGCATTCACTGCCGGCAACCGGGTTCAGCTATACCATCCTTATCCCAGTCACCAATCCGGCATCCTCCAACCGCCGGAGCCGCCGCTCCCCTGCCGGCGTGCCGCCGTTGTACCGGCGGCCGCCACCCTGGCTTTACTCTTGACTTACATTTTGTCTGTCCTAATGCCAGAAACTCTGCTGGAGCGGCCTCCGGCGTGCCGGAGGTCTGCCGGAACCTCCCGGAGGCGTCAAGGATACTTGCACCCCCTTCTCCTAGCTATCACTTGTATACTGATAGCCCTACACTGCAAACAGATAGCCTGTTTACACTCTTTAGATCAGTGCCTTGGTACTGTTCTATTAGTAATCATGCTGTCCCTTTGCATTCTTCAATATTCCAGCATGCTGCGTGCATCTTAGCGCGGCTGGTTGCCGGAAGCAATTACCCTAAGGGACCTGTTAGTTCCCCAAATTAAGGACTGAGTGATCTCAGTCCCAAAACTTATCCTTGGTTTTCCATGGAATTCCATTGCCCTGTGGAATTTCAGGGAATACTATCCTGTGCCTTTGGCCATCTCAGATTACCCGGGGATAATGCTTGCGGTAGCCAGACGGGCGAGATGCATGGAGTATGTTCTCTTTACTACTTCATTCTCTATGCATCACACCCTTTCTTTAAGTTAATATTAATGATTAATCTTAACTTAGCTTAAGAACCATTCTTATGACTCCCCCATACTCATTTTCTCTTTCTTCCACAGGAGGAGCAGATGAAGTGTGACTTCGACTTCTGCGCTGTGAAACGCCCGCACTTCTACGGGCATACGGCTTGCAGGACTCACGCCCCTTGTGCTAACAAGAAAGGGGATCTGAAATTCTGGGATCCACTGGATTGTACGGTCTGCCAGGCTCAACTAGTTGATGCCTTCCATAACCCTCCCTCAGCGGAGGTCAGGGACACTTCTCGGGAGAAGCTACGCAAGTGGGTGCGTGGCTTCCAGAAGAATGCCACCGGACCGTACTTGGCCACTGAAGAAATGAGGTCACTCTTGTTCCCTAAGGCCTCCCCTGATTCAGTGGTACCCAAGGATGTGATTCCCACTGTCCAAATTACAGTGGAACCTGATGTTGTCATGGCTCAGTCCATGCACGAGTGCCGCCTGGATTCTGAAGATGACGAACATATGTCGGACGTCTCGGAAGACACAGAGAAGACTCTTATGGCTCAAGGAGCTGAAGATGATGAAGACCAGGTGGAATACGCCGAGTCGGAGCAAGAGGTCGCTCCTCCTTCCATCTCCGCTCCTACTCCTACACCGACGGAAGTATCTATCCCGTCTACCTCCACGACCCCGGATCCCTCTTCTTCCACTCAAGAAATGATCCGGTTGATTAGAGCCGTCATGGACGACAGGTTAAAGGAGAATCAGGAGTTCATCAGGTCCATGATGGGATCCAGAGAACCGAAGAGGATTTCGGTTAAGGATCTCCCCGCTTGCTCACATGCCAACCCGTGGAGGTATGCTGAGCATATGGTTATCGCGACCGGCAGGATCTTTGTCAGCGACAAGATCGGCACGGTCCCTTTGGAAGACGTGGAGTTCTTCCCAAACTTTGAGGCCTACCCGGACTGTTACGTCCGACTTCGTTCCGAACCCGCCTCTAAGGAAGAGACCGAACCCAAGGAAGAGATAGTGTTCGATCTCGCGAAGGCCCAGGCTATGCTAGCCAACACATTCAAGAGTAGGGGTTTTACCTGCTCCAAGCTTCCGGCCCTGAGCAAGAAGCACCCTACTTATGTCGCACCTGAAAATGCGGTTCTTCCATTCTTGGAAAAGGCCTTCACTGCGTGCCTTAAAGCTGTGGAAGAGGGGAAAGCCTGCCCTGCACTGGAGGAGTGCAGACCCTTCTCCATAGTCACTCCCCCTGACGCTCGACACTGGAAGGATATCCAGCACACTTTCGTCGTGGGAAAGCTAGATCCTGACGTCGCCGGACGTCAGTTTAACGAAGACCTCCCTAAGCTCAACGATCACCTCCTTCGTCGGGAACAAGACACGAAGGAGAGGCTCGCAGCATCTATGTCTCACCAAGTCCAACTTGAAATTATGGCCTGTGACACCAGAGTACCAGACCACTACATGGTACTCTCCAAATCCCACATGACAACCGTGATGAAGGACTTGTACCACTTCATAAAGGCTCGGAGAGCCTGTCGTGAATTCGTGTTCGCAGGTGCCACTGTGAAACACGAACCCCGGAGGCTGATTTCCTCCAACATCTGGGGCAAACACCTCTTTCCTTCTGACCTTGTGAAGGAAATCACCGACAAAGCCGCCACGGAGAATAGGAACCTTCTCCACAAGTGGGGCATGTCAAGAAAAAGGAAACCCTCTCAGGACGAAGGACCTCAACCTAAGAGGAAATCCCAAAAACAGAAACCCCAGCAACGTCAACCAAGACGTCAGTTTCCGGGACCCGCTACCTCCCAAGTGGCAGCTCAGCCACAACAGACCTTTCAATTGGTCCCCCAACCGGTGTTGTCACAGTCACCGGTCTTCACCCCTGCTTTCGAACAACAGACAACTACCTTTCGTCCCAAAGGTAGAGGCTCGAACAGAGGTGCAAGCAGAGACGCATCTCGCCGTCCCTACAGAGGCAGAGGAGGAAAGGGAGCTAGCGGCCGAGGCAGCAAGCCCTCGGGACACCAGAAGCAATGAAGTGCTTCCGGTGGGAGGAAGACTCCGCCAATTCCAGGATCGTTGGACCTTCGATCCCTGGGCACACAGCATCGTCAAGAAGGGTCTAGGCTGGAGTTGGACTCAACCACCCCCAACCTTCCAGCAATTCTTCCAACAATCAACCCCCCTTCTGGAAGAATATGTCCTAGATCTCTTGAACAAGAAGGTGATAAGGAAGGTAAAGTCCACCAGGTTCCAAGGGAGACTGTTTTGTGTCCCCAAGAAAGACTCCGACAAACTCAGTCATTCTGGACTTATCCCCCCTCAACAAGTTCATAGCGAACGACAAGTTCAAGATGCTGACTCTTCATCAGATAAGGACCCTTCTGCCTCGAGGTTCCTACACGTTCTCCATAGACCTGGCGGATGCCTACTGGCACGTTCCAATGAACCATCACGCTTCCTCCTACCTAGGATTTCGACTCCAAAGGAAAAGCTACGCCTTCCGGGCCATGCCCTTCGGCCTCAACGTGGCCCCTCGGATCTTCACAAAGCTGGCGGACGCCATAGTACAACAGCTCCGCCTCCGAAACGTCCAGGTGATGGCCTACCTCGACGACTGGCTAGTCTGGGCTCCATCGCCCGAAGATTGTGTGAAATCTTGCAACAAAGTCACCCAGTACCTAGAACACCTGGGATTCAAGATCAACGAGAAGAAATCTCGCCTCTCTCCAGCTCAGAAGTTCCAGTGGTTGGGAATCCAATGGAACCTTCAGTCACACCGCCTTTCCATCCCCCAGAAGAAAAGGAAGGAAATAGCAGGGTCTGTCAAGCGACTGCTGAAATCCAAACGAATTTCAAGACGCCAGCAGGAACGAGTTCTAGGCTCTCTACAGTTCGCCTCAGTGACAAACCCAGTGCTTCGTGCACAGCTAAAGGATGCCGCGGGAGTCTGGAGACGTTCTGCATCCATCGCTCGAAGAGACCTCAAGAGACGGCTTCCAAACAGACTTCGACTTCTCCTAAAGCCGTGGTCAGAAGCAAAGGCCCTGAAAAGGTCCATGCCTCTCCAACACCCTCCTCCATCACTCAACATCCACACGGACGCTTCGCTGGAGGGTTGGGGAGGTCACTCCCACCAAAAACAGGCTCAAGGCACCTGGTCTCCCCTGTTCAAGACGTTCCATATAAACATCTTGGAGGCCATGGCGGTCCTAACTCTGAAGAAATTATCCCCGCCGCCCTCGATCCACATTCGTCTAACCCTAGACAACTCGGTGGTAGTTCGTTGTCTCAATCGCCAGGGCTCAAGATCGCCCCAGATAAATCAGGTGCTTCTCCCAATCTTCCGTCTGGCGGAGAAGAAGAAGTGGCACCTGTCTGCAGTTCACCTACAAGGATTCCGCAACGTGACAGCGGATGCTCTATCGCGGACAAACCCGATAGAGTCGGAATGGTCTCTAGACGCAAGATCATTCTCCTTCATCTCTCACCAAGTCCCAGAACTTCAGATAGATCTCTTTGCAACGAGCGACAACAATCAACTTCCTCGGTATGTGGCCCCGTACGAGGACCCCAAGGCAGAAGCAGTGGATGCCATGTCACTGGACTGGAACAGATGGTCCAAGATCTACCTGTTCCCTCCCACCAACCTTCTGTTGAAAGTCCTCTCCAAACTGAGAACCTTCAAAGGGACAGCGGCCCTAGTGGCTCCCAAGTGGCCCCGGAGCAACTGGTACCCCCTGGTCCTGGAGCTGCAGCCCAAGCTGATCCCTCTCCCGGGCCCAGTTCTCTCCCAACAAGTACAGAAGTCGACTGTCTTCGCTTCATCATCGAAAATCAAGGACCTTCATCTCATGATTTTCTCTCCCTAGCCGCAAAGAAGAGGTTTGGGATCTCGAAGAAAAGTCTGGACTTCCTAGAGGAATACAAGACCGAATCCACAAGACGGCAATACGAATCATCCTGGAGGAAATGGGTCTCCTTCGTCAAGACAAAAAATCCTAAAGAAATCACGATTGATTTCTGCATGTCCTTCTTTATTCACCTTCATGGACAGGGATTAGCAGCCAATACGATTTCAACCTGCAAATCAGCCTTGACCAGACCAATCCTATATGCTTTCCAAATTGATCTGTCCAGCGACATCTTCAACAAACTACCGAAAGCATGTGCTCGCCTACGCCCAGCACCCCCACCGAAACTGATCTCCTGGTCACTAGACAAGGTGCTCCATTTCGCCTCCAACTTGGATAATGATTCATGCCCTCTCAAGGATCTGACTCAGAAAGTTATATTTCTCTTTGCTCTTGCTTCGGGAGCTCGAGTCAGCGAAATAGTGGCATTATCAAGAGAAGACGGACACATCCTGTTTACCGATACAGGAGACGTTACCCTCTCCCCTGATCCGACGTTTCTCGCCAAAAATGAATTACCCACCAAAAGATGGGGCCCCTGGAGAATATGCCCCCTGAAGGAAGATGCCTCTCTATGCCCAGTAGAGAGCCTCAAGGTCTATCTTCGCAGAACTTCGAACTTTGGTGGAGGCCAACTCTTCAAAGGAGAAACATCGGGCAGCGACCTGTCACTGAAACAATTAAGAGCGAAAATCACCTACTTCATTCGCAGAGCAGATCCTGACAGTACACCCGCTGGTCATGATCCTAGGAAAGTTGCATCATCTCTGAATTTCTTTCAGAGTATGGACTTTGAAAGCCTTAAGAACTTCACAGGCTGGAAGTCCTCGCGCGTTTTCTTTAAACATTATGCGAAACAAGTGCACGAAGTCAAACATTTTGTGGTAGCCGCAGGTAGTGTTATGAAACCTGCACCTAACTCTGCGTAGAACAGTGAGTTACTTGGGACTCTAACTCTTCGGGTGCCTATGTTGACCCTCGAGCGATACATAGTGATGTTGAAAACACTTAGTGCTTTTATATAACTGTTCTTATCCCAGGTGAAATGTCATAGTTGTTACACAAGTGCCGCATGCCCTGAGCATGATGTGTTTTATTCAAAGACTTGCGTTCCTCGAGAACGAGTACCTACTAATAAACTTGAAATTCCTTTTCAGATTCAAGAGCAAGTCTTTATTACTATGTACATTTTAATTACTGTAAATGAACTTTACTTATTGCTGTAATTTATTTAATTTCTGCATTTGTGAAATAAAATTTCTATTTTATTATCTGTGCGTCTCAATCAGCTCCTACTTACTATGAAATACATGCCTGTCATAGTTTTATTATCCCCTTTTTCCTTACGGTTATGGAGAAATTAAGATACTAACTCTTAATTTATATTCACTCTGATTATGTAATGTTCCAATACGAATACTTACTCTTCATACCCTGGAGATGATTCATCTTTCTCAACATACAGTGCCCAACCACCACTGGTCTGCTTTTCAGAATGTTCCTATACAAATACCAAACATTCAGCTTCATCTCCAAGTTCTTCAAGTTCTTCTATCAGGATGAATAGCCCTTCAATACCACTTTGACGTCGGCATGGCCCGTGGGAACTTCACTGCCAAGGGGGGCAGGATGCTTCTTCCCTACGGTTCTTTACCAAGATTACTATGCTAATTTGTCAATGCCTTGGCACTTACTATTAGGGGAAAATCTACCACGATACATTGATTCTCTGGTATTCTTCCATCAGGACGCCATGGCTTGAGCCCAAAAAACGGATTTTGAGCGAAGCGAAAAAAGGGATTTTGACGAAGGAAAAATCTATTTCTGGGGAGAGACCTGTGGCGCCCGGTGAAAAGAGTCCTTCTTATATACCTTTTCTGATAAAACCTTCCAATTATACCAGAGAAAGATAAAAGCATGGAATGCTGAGGTTACAACCCTCGCGCGAGCACCTTTAGGGTGTCGTGTATAAAGCAAAGGCGCGTGAAATCCACTATTCACAGGTTGTCTTCCATTTAGTTAATTCCTTCGTCAAAGGGATGGGCCGATACAAAGGCCCTTGCCAACCACCAGCGCCACACCACCCACGCCACGACGCGAGCGCCATCTGAACAACATCCTTCTGTATGGCCATGATGGCTTGGAAAGGAAAGGGTGGGATTGTGTAAAATAAAGGGGAAGGGTTTCACCGGGCGCCACAGGTCTCTCCCCAGAAATAGATTTTTCCTTCGTCAAAATCCCTTTTCTGGGTCGATCTGTGGCGCCGGGTGAAAATGTACCAGAGAATGCCTTCCAAGCCCAACAATAACTAATTTAAAGAGGGGAGAGAAACAACACCATGTAAAGAAAATCATAAATAATTAAGGTAAACAAACATGATAACAGGGAAGCCTCCGAGTATCAGAGGAAACATGCTACAAAACTGACATGGCTAAGAATATCCCAACCCTGTAACAACGGTAATCAATAATAGTTACAAACATAACCTAATATGTAATAAACTTAGGGCTAACGAACCACCAAGGAAGCGGCGTCGTGGTGCGAGTGGCGGGTAGGAGGGAGAAGAAAAGAGATGGATGAAAGGAAGAACAAAAGATCACTGGGGAGAGATACGGCTCCCAGCTGCAACTGTTGGGTATTTAAGAGCCTGTAAGTTCATTAGATAGTGGCGTTTGAAGACCATAGGAGATTCCCAACCCGTGAACTTTATAAGGTCATCAAAGTCCATCTTCTGGGGGAAATGATCCCGGATTGGCTTGTCAAACGAAGTATAGGATCTATAGCCTAATACCACGTATGGGAATGGTACCTCCTTGTTCCCTGATAAACAAGGGGCCAGACGATCGGGTAGCAGTCGTGGCTAAAAAGGCCCTGAGAGTGGTGACCGGACATAGAAAAGTATCTTGGAGAAGAGGAATAACTTTCCAAGGGGACCACCTATTTTGGGGGTTAACGGCCGAATCATATTGGCGAATTGTCGAGTCCCTTTTGACTGATTCGAGTAAGAAATCGTTTTCCGGTTCAATGTTCGAGTCTCTACGAGCTGCCAACTTCCTGTAGTCCACAAAGTTAGGGTTTTGGACATCCTTGAGTAATCTGACAGAGTGAGTTTGGAATACTCGGGTCAGTTTGAGGAACGGAATCCGGATGGGACGGAGTTTCCACTCGAGGAGGAGAGGAAACCAACTGTTCTTGGGCAGTGAGGTGGTACTAAAACCACTGCGCCCCGGAAGGAGCGCAGTCGGTGTTAAAGTTTTTAGAAGATTCACTGGGAGAGATAGGGAAATCTTCCTCTAATGATTCCAATCCCGGGGTAATGCGTCCATGGCATGAGCCCGAGGGTCCAGGATTGGGGTCACATAACAAGGAAGTTTGTGATTGATCTGAGATGTGAATAGATCTACCTGGATGCCTGGAACGAACCTGAGTATCCACCGGAGTGAAATTCTGACTCCAGGGAACTCGTCCTGGATAGTGAGCCCGTTCTCACATCCTGGCCTCCCGCTAGGTGAGGTGCTGACAGGAACCAGTTCTTTTCTGTTGCCCAGGCGAAGAAAGTGACCAGGATCTGATTCAGGTTGGGTGACTTGGATCCTCCCCTGTTTCCGTAGTGTACCTCGTCTGTGCTGTCTGACACTCGAATTAACTAAATGGAAGACAACCTGTGAATAGTGGATTTCACGCGCCTTTGCTTTATACACGACACCCTAAAGGTGCTCGCGCGAGGGTTGTAACCTCAGCATTCCATGCTTTTATCTTTCTCTGGTATAATTGGAAGGTTTTATCAGAAAAGGTATATAAGAAGGACTCTTTTCACCCGGCGCCACAGATCGACCCAGAAATCTATTTTTGGGTGAGATAGCCATGGCGTCCTGATGGACCCTCCCTGCTACTTCGTCCAGTTTTAGGTCCCACCCTGCTCTGCTGTATCATGGTGATGGGCAAGCAACTGGCTTCAGGATAAAGACGGACGTGACGTCATTTAAGCAATGGCGCCCGTTTGTTTACGTCTCGAGTATCAGTAGTAGCCACGAATGAGATTAGCTATGGAACGGCTCCCAGCTATTCTCAACCCTTACACACCGAAGCATTAACTCTGTTCGGGGTGTAGATAGCTATGTGGCGCGTTTATACATGCGTCCCCTGTTGATATACGATGTCTTAAAAGGGAAACCTTTAGGATACTCGCTCCAGAAGTTAGAATTCTGTGATAACCTGTGGTTAAATTCTCTGGGAATATCTTAGTAGTTATTTACCCAAGGAAGCTACCAAAAAGGAACCTTCCATCAGGACGCCATGGCTATCTCACCCAAAAATAGATTTTTCGCTTCGCTCAAAATCCGTTATACTTACTCCCTTATTTATTGTAAACATACGGTTTAATAAGGCAGCCTTTCACTCCATGCTTTTTCTTACTCTGTCAGCTAGTGTCGCCAGGTGCTAACCCAGCCGGCAGCATGTCGGCCGGGCCAGTGCCGTCAGGTACTTACTCGGTCGGCGGCATGCCGACTGGACCAGTACCACCAGGTACTACTATATCGCCGGTCGGACTGTGCTGCCAGGTACTAGCCCTGCCGGCAACATGCCGGCTGTACTGCAGTATATGATTATACAGTAGCCAGTATATTTGCAGCATAGTATATACTGCAAATAGAAAACTATTGTATATATTATACAGTAGTTATTTTTCAACATATCTTGTGTATCCTTACACAGTCTTTTGCTGAGACCAATCCTATATTAAAAGAATAGAATTCCTTCAATACTCTGATTAGAAATCAGTTAATATCTTACCCTACAATATTAAATAGTTTAGAGGGGTGGTAGTACACTTTCTATCCCTAGAGGTTAGAACCCTTCTCTTGTGAGTTTTCCCTGATCAGGAAACTCGATAGTCTTAATATTGAAAAGGGAAGTCACAGCAATTGGCTGGGAGGGATACACAAGTATGTCTTTCTAATTTCTAGTCCAGCCGGCGACATGCCGGCCGGACTGTGCCGCCAGGTGCTAGCCATGCTGGCAACACACCGGCTCAACTACAGTATATGATTATACAGTAGCCAGTATATTTGCAATATAGTATATATTGCAAACAGAAAACTATAGTATTTATTATACAGTAGTTAATTTCCAACATACCTGGTGTACCCTTGTACTGTCTTTTGTTGAGACCAACTCTATATTGAAAGAATAGAATTCCTTCAATACTCTGATTGAAATCAGTTAATACTTACCCAACAATATTAAATAATTAGAAGGGTCAGTGGCGGTGTACACTTTTCTATCCCTAAAGGTTAGAACCCTTCTCTTTTGAGTTGCCCTGATAAATGAAACTCTATCTTTAATATTGGAGGGAGCACAGTAATTGACTGGGAGGGATACACAAGTATGCCTTTCCCTATTTCTTTCTAGCTTACTATCATAAGCTATAATGATTAAAATAAAAATATTGCATATCTGTTTATCATGTGAGATAAACAATTGTATACTCATTTTATTTTCCTTTCTTTACAGGAGGAACCCCAGATGAAATGTGATGCGACTTTCTGCAACCATAGGAGTAAAAACTTCTACAGTCACAAAACGCGCAGGTCTCATGCCCCCTGCACCATTATTACCGAATCCCTTCAATATTGGGACCCCAACTCTGCAATATCTGCCGGACCTTGGTGACCGAACGTTTCGATGACCCCAAGTCAACGGAGTCAAGGGATGCGGCACGTGAAAAGCTGCACAGGTGGGTAAAAGGGTTCAAGAAGAACTCTCCGGGACCATACCTACCTAACGATAGGATGCGTGGCTTACTGTTCCTGAAAGTGGGTAGTGAAATGGTTGTGCTCCAAGCAAGACTCGCACCTCCCTGTGTCCAGATTGCCATCGAGACGGATGTCAGGGAGGCATTACAAAGTATGGATATCCACCAAAAGGTAAGGATGTCGTTAGTGTCTAGGGACACTGAAAAGGATCTATTAATGAATTATCCCGAGGAAGAGTCTACTCTACCTCTGGAAGATGATGATGATGTCGAGTCGGAGTTTCTTCCGTCTGTGCCGGCACCGGAGCCGTTACCCTCGACGTCTTCACCTTCTACCCCTCCATTGGACAACATGAGCCAGGCACTGGCCCATCTTACGGATTTAATGGAGAACATTCGCAAACGAGATGAGACAATGGAAGTGAAATTCAAGAGAGAGCTCCGTGAAGCTCCACCTTTCGCTTCCCGAGGGTTATACAAGCGACCCAGAGCCCAGGAACTCCTGACCTGCTCCAAAACCAATCCCTGGAGGTATGCGGAGTTTATGCCAATTTTCAAAGGCAAACTTTACATCTCAGAGAAGATGGGAGCTGTCCCCTTAGACGACATCCAGTTCATGCTTCGACTGAAGCATGAACCAATGCCAAAAGAGGAGACGGAACCGAAGGAGGTCATGGTTTTCGACCATGATAAGGCACAGGATCTCTTGTCAAGTAGCCTGACAAAGGCGGGCTATTCGTTGTTGAAAGTGTCCGCCTTGAGCAAGAAACACCCTACCTTTCTTGCTCCTCCTTTACGTTGAAGGCATTTAAATCTGTTGCCAAGGCAGTGGAGGCAGGTGAATCATGCCCTGCACTAGAGGAGTGCAGGCCTTTATCGTTAGCCTTGCCCATGCAGGAGAAGGAATGGAAGGAAGTCCACGTAACCTTCTCAGTAGGGAAACTGGACGCAGACATTGCTGGTCGACAGTTTAGCGAGAATATCCCTAAACTTTCTGACTTTCTCTTGTGTAAGGAACAAGAGACGAAGGAGAGACTTGCGGCGTCTTTATCCCTACAAAACTGCATAGCGATGTGTGCAGGCCAACGAAGTACCCCAAACATGCTCATGGTCCTGGCCAAAATGCATATGGCCACCCTAGTAAAGGACCTGTATGCCTTCATGATGGCTAGGAGAGCCTGTAGAGAGTTTGTGTTTGCTGCTGCAACAGTGAAACATGAACCCAGGAAGCTGATATCTTCTAACATCTGGGGTAAAGACCTCTTTCCGAACGAAGTAGTCAAAGAGGTAGTCGAGAAAGCCATCACGGAGAATAGGAATCTTCTCCAGAAGTGGGGCATCTCTTCAAAGAGGAAGTCTTCTCCGGGTGTGGGTCCTCAACCTAAAAGGAAGACGAAGAAGTCTAGACTTTCCCCTCGGCCTGCTCAACAACATCTCACAGTTACTATGACCGCGGTGCCCCAGGTAGGCGGTCAAGGAGGTAAACCCTCCAGTCAATCGAAGCAAGGAGACGCTCCCCGTAGGAGGGAGGCTCCAGCAATTTCAGGATCGTTGGACCTTCGATCCTTGGGTCTACGGCCTAATCAAGAAAGGACTTAAGTCCTTTCTTGATTAGGCCGTGGACCTTCTGAATTCCCAGGAAGGCTGTTTTGTCTTCCCAAGAAGGACTCAGAAATACTCAGAGTCATTCTGGACTTGTCACCACTCAACAAGTTCATAAGAAACAGCAAGTTCAGGATGTTAATCCCTCAACACATAAGGACCCTGCTACAAAAAGGGGCGCTCACAGTCTAGATAGACCTGACAGATGCCTATTGGCACCTTCTAGTCAGTCGCCCCCTCTCCTCCTACCTAGGATTCAAGTTACAGAAGATAAAGTATGTTCTAAGAGCCATTCTCTTCGGACTAAACATAGTCCCAAGTATCTTCACGAAACTTGCAGACGCAGTCGTGCAACAACTACGCCTAGAAACTGTTAAGGTAGCAGAGTACATAGACGACTGGCAGGTGCGGGCAGCAAAATCAACTTCAAGAAGTCTCGACTCTCTCCAGCTCAAAGGTTTCAATGGCTGGAAAACCATTGGAACCTGAGGTCATAATGTCTCTCCAATCCCTCAAGGAAGAGGAAGGAGATCGCAGAGTCGGTCATGAGACTACTGTAATCCGATAGGATTTCAAGACGCTAACAGGAAAGAGTACTGAGCTCTCTCCAGTTCGCAGCAGTGACAGACCCAGGGCTAAGAGCACAGCTGAAAGATGCGTTAGGAGTCTGGAGAAGATACGCATCAAACGCTAGAAGAGATCTAAAATGACCGATATCAGCCTTACTTCGATCACTTCTCAACCCATTGTCGAAGGCCAAGAGCCTAATGAGGACTGTGCCCTAGCATGCAACCACCTCTACCATCGATGACCATCCACATGGATGCCTTGACGGAAGAATGGGGATTTCACTCCCATCAAAGGATCCAAGGGACTTGGTCATCTATGTTCAAGGCCCTTCTCATCAACATTTTGGAAGCCATGGCAGTCCTTTTGACGTTGGGAAAACTCTCCCCTCGCAGATCAGCCCTTATCAGGCTGATCTTGGACAGCGAAGTGATAGAGAGATGTCTGAACCGACAAGGCTCGAGATCGTCCCATATAATCCATGTGATATTAGCCATCCATTGCATAAAGAGATGGCACCTATCAGCAGTTCACTTACAAATGATCCGCAATGTGACAGCGGATGCTCTACTCAGTCTCAAGCCGATAGAGTCAGAATGGTCCACAGACGCAAACTCATTCTCTTCCATCTTGGAACAAGTCCCGGAACTGCAGATCGACCTCTTCGTGACGAGCGTCATCAAGAAACTACCTCAATATGTAGCCCCATACGAGGACCCTCTAGAGGAGATAACGGACGCCATGTCCCCAGTTTGGAATGGATGGACCCGGAATTTCCTGTTCCTTCCATCCAATCTCCTGTTGAAGGTCCTAAACATGCTGAGATCCTTCCAAGGAACGGCAGCTCTAGTGGCTCCCAAGTGACCCAAGAGCAACTGGTTCCCTCTAGTGAGGGAACTGAGGCTGAGGCTGGCCCTTGTACCGAACCCAGCACTATCTCAACGGGTTCAGAAGTCAACTGTCTTCGATTCATCACAGAGAAACTTAAACCTTCATTTCATGATTTTCTCACCCTAGCGGTTAAGAAAAGATTTGGGATCTCAAAAGGCAGTATAGACTTCTTAGAAGAATACAAGTCTAAGTCAACTAGAAGACAATATGAATCGTCTTGGAAAAAGTGGGTTGCTTTTGTTAAAGCAAAAGGACCGAAAGAAATTTCAATAGACTTCTGTCTGTCCTTCTTTATCCACCTTCATAATCAAGGTCTAGCAGCTAACACGATAACTACGTGTAAGTCAGCCCTGACTAGACCTCTTCTATATGCCTTTCAAGTGGATCTGACGAACAAAATTTTTAACAAGAGCCCGAAAGCATGCGCTAGACTTAGGCCTGCAGCTCCTCCGAACCCCATTTCATGGTCTTTGGACAAGGTCCTACATTATGCTTCATCTGTGAACAATGAAGATTGTTCTCTCAAGGATCTAACCCAGAAGGTTATTTTCCTGTTTGCTATAGCCTCAGGAGCTAGAATTAGTGAAATAGTAGCCCTATCAAGAAATGAGGGCCACATTCAGTTCACAGAAGTGGGAGAGCTGAATCTCTTTCCTGATCCAGCTTTTCTCGCCAAGAACGAGCTACCCACTAAAAGATGGGGTCCCTGGAGAATCTGCCCTCTGAAGGAAGATGTCTCTCTATGTCCAGTAGTGTCTCTAAAGGTCTATCTTCGTAGAACTTCAGACTTCAGGGGAGGACAGCTCTTCAAGGGAGAAACCTCAGGATCAAACTTATCCCTAAAACAGCTGAGGGGGAAGCTCACCTACTTCATTCGCAGAGCGGATCCTGACAGTACACCTACAGGTCATGATCCGAGGAAAATTGCTTCATCACTGAACTTTTCTCAGTATATGGACTTTGAGCGTCTTCGCTCATATACTGGATGGAAATCATCCAGTGTGTTCTACAAACACTACACTAAGCAAGTCCACGAACTGAAGCATTATGTGGTGGCGGCAGGTAGTGTATTAAAACCTGTCATCTAGTGCTGCGATGAACAGATAATTGATTGGGACTATCAATTAGGGTGAAAAGGTGTTGACACTTCCAGTGTGATACCTTTTAAGTGAGTGTCACCATGGTGACACTAAGACTGTTCAAAATCTCAGGTGTGGAATTATACAGATAACACTTGTGCCGTGTGTACATAGTACAGTGTTGATAGTATACAACATTTACAGAATTTATATTGGGAAAATTTATCAAAATTTTCAGTTTTAAATTGGCACTCATCATTTCTTCCCTTTCAGGGAGAAAAATATTTTCTGTATACGTTGCACGTATAATTCCTCCAACACGTTACATACATTATTCCATTTAGTCATTTATTCGAAATAAATGTCTATTAGAGTGTAATTGCGTCCTATTTTGCCCTGCAATTAACACATTAAATATGCCAGAGTTCTCTTACTTATTTAAGTAAACCTCATATTATTGTATGCTTACAAAACAATGGATATAGCTGACACTTAATTGTTCCGACAATATATACAAACCGTGAGACCTTTTGTATATCTAGTGAATACTTATGTATGATCATACAATATATGCTAACCTTGAGGCCCCTTTTCTACTGTCTAGTATGACTCTTCCCTGCCGGGGGTAGGAAACACTAACATTGTCTATGATTAGGGGTAATGACGGATAACGGTAACGTCATTTGTCTCAATGGGCCAGATGACCATAGAAAAATTGTCCCAAGGTTAAGGCACCTGTGAAAATCCACAGATACAGTACTTTCTAGTAATTCTCTGGTAAACTTCCATCAGGACGACATGGCTTGAGCCAAAAAAACGGATTTTGAGCAAAGCGAAAAATCTATTTTTGGGTGAGATAGCCATGTCGTCCTGATGGACCCGCCCTCCTTTTCTATAGAAAAGGCCTTGGCAGGATCCCTCCCGAAACTACTATATCTGTAGCACCATGCCCAATGCTACTAGGAATAAGCGCCACCTTGGATATGGCGCCATCTAGATACTCAATAGTAGTATGGGAGAAAGGGTAACCTTGATAATGGGTCCCCTTCTATTTTTGCCACTCTTCCCCCTCGAGAAGAAAACGCTATTCGGGGTGAACATTGCTATGTGACGTATCAAGATATACGTCCCCTTATTTATGCGATATCCTTAAAGAGAAATTTTAAGGATATTCGCGCCAGGAGTTAGAATTCTGGAGACCTAAGGGTAAATTCTCTGAGAATATCACTGTAGTCAAATATCCCTTAGGAAGCTACTTAAAGGAACCTTCCATTAGGATGACATGGCTATCTCACCCAAAAATAGATTTTTCTAACAGCCATTAACTCTAGTTCTGTTAACACGATAGAGTTACAAGATTTCAAATTTATTGATATATATTCTGTGAACACGAAATATCTGATGTTACGCGATATAAATTTCCCGCCTGAGAGAGAGAGAGAGAGAGAGAGAGAGAGAGAGAGAGAGAGAGAGAGAGAGAGAGAGAGAGAGAGAAAGGTGAATAAGAATCTAAGTCAAATATCCCTTAGGAAGCTACTTAAAGGAACCTTCCATTAGGATGACATGGCTATCTCACCCAAAAATAGATTTTTCTAACAGCCATAAACTCTAGTTCTGTTAACACGATAGAGTTACAAGAGTTCAAATTTATTGATATATATTCTGTGAACACGAAATATCTGATGTTACGCGATATAAATTTCCCGCCTGAGAGAGAGAGAGAGAGAGAGAGAGAGAGAGAGAGAGAGAGAGAGAGAGAGAGAGAGAGAGAGAGAGAGAGAGAAAGGTGAATAAGAATCTAAGTTTGAAAACAAATAAATTTTAGATTTTAATGAAGTAGCAAAAAAGTAATCTAATTTTATGAATAAATGTACATCCATACTTGTAAATGTAGATGTTTACAATTTTGCATGTTTAAAGTACATCGTGGCTCTATATTTGTGAATGTGGTTTGCTCTAAGATAGTATAGAACAATTTAATTGTTTTCCAATATTTATAATCAACTTCTTGGTTTACATTGCGCACGTAGATGGCTGTGGATCGTCAGCGTCAACAGCTGATTCGTCTGTTGTTATTGTTGTTCGAAAAACATTTTAATAAGAAACGGGTTGAGAGTTTGTTGTACAGTGTTAATTTATAGGGAGCAAAATCATAACAACAATACTCTTAACTACATGTGAGCATAATCATGATACCCTTGGGACCTTGAAAACAGCTGACAACACACCAAAATAAAAACAATCTGTAATTGCTGTTGTCAAAACACATCGGGAACTGATAATCGTAAAGTACAAAAATTATCAAACAAGGTTTAGTTAGCATCGAAAACCAGGATTATTTTAGACATCTTTCAGTTCATATATGTCATGTTATCGGCTAAATCTACAGATCAGCTGACGAAATCGAATGATGTCTTAATCCCTGTCGAATTGGACAGAGTAAAGATGTGTTTTGTGCAGCGTTCCGTTCACCACTCGCCCTGAGCAGTGACTTTAGCTTGTGTTTCTTGTTTTTAAAACCATTGGCAAAGATATTAGTTGACCTCATGGAGACTATAGTGAAAAAGAAATAGTACATCATATCTGCCCCTGACGCCCTGTGTACTGTCTTAAATGTCAAATCACGGACAGAGAAGCAAAGAAGTGGTTAGGATGTGATTGCAAGAGGTACTTTCATAAGAAATGCGTGTATAGTGACAAGCATCAGTAATAAAGAAGAATCTAAACTTGAATTGGATATCCCCATGCT
Source organism: Palaemon carinicauda (assembly GCF_036898095.1). Taxonomy (NCBI): domain Eukaryota; kingdom Metazoa; phylum Arthropoda; class Malacostraca; order Decapoda; family Palaemonidae; genus Palaemon; species Palaemon carinicauda. The sequence continues at coordinate 106,545,870 of NC_090726.1, read as the reverse complement.
GTGTTGAAGAAGCCAAAACAGCCTAGTCACATATTTTAGAATTGGAGGAGCAATTGAGTGAGGAACCATACTTTGAGTGTACAAGAACAGAATTGATGAATTGGAAAAAATCACAAATTTTAAGTAATTTGTATTTTTCCTAACAATACTTACCTCGAACTACTTTCTTAGGAGTGTCTGGGATCTCCTCCCAACAGACCAGAGTTTTGTGTAGTTTACCCTATAGTCCCGTTTTCTATGAGGGGTAACCTCAGGTGGAGTGGAACATGCCCTGAGGCTATCCCCCAGGTCAGAGAGCATGCTTGCTCAGGTCTCGATCTCCAGTAAGTTCTTGATAGCTTAGGTATCTATGAAGTCCAGCAAGGCACTCGGGGTAGGATGGGCGGGCCATTACCCGAAAGTAGTTCGAGGTAAGTATTGTTAAGAAAAATACAAATTACTTAAAATTTGTGATTTGTTCCAACACAGAATACTTACCTCGAACTACTTTCTAAAGAGACTTATACCTTAGGAGGTGGGAGTGTCCTTCAGGACCTAGAGACCGTGACGAGAATAGAAGAGGAACCTAGGTAGGAGACTAGGTTCTGCTGACCTCAAAGAAAACACGAGAAAAAAGGGAAAACTACGCATAAAACCATCTTAGTGTCTATGTAACTCACTTCTGCAAGAATCCTAGGAGACATGTCCTTCCAATGATAGTGTATCCCATGGCAGTTTCAGGGGGGCTACCCGAGTCATTTCCGGTAAGGGAATAGGGGAAGGAAGAACAAGGGGGCTCAGGAAGGAACCTGTGTCTCTTGGACTCGCTACCCGCAGTTACCACTGTGGCTACACCCTTAAACCATTTGGAGCGCGGAAATGACGGGACCGCGCGAGAACCCGCCCAGGGACTTTCTCGAGTAGTCCTTCAAGCAGTGAGCCGTAAAGGTCGACTGGTTAGACCAAGTACCTGCCCTCAGGCTTTGGCCCACTGCCATGTTCTTCTCAAATGCCAAAGAGGCATTTAGACTCCTAATGTTGTGGGGTCTGGGCTTTCCTGGAAAGGGGACCCCTGCACTACTGTAGGGCCTGACGATCACTTGCCTTATCCAGAAGAAGAGAGTGTTCTTGGAGACTGGCTCCTTCCCAGTCCCGAGGAAAATGAACAGACTCTTGATCTCGGGATGAAGTCTAGCTGTCCTTTCTAATAACTGCCATACTGCAAGTCCCTCGGGTTGTCCGAGCGAGGAATAGCTGGCACTGGGAACAATTCTATTTTGGGGTCCCAAACAACTGGATTCTGAGTCTTGGCTACGAAGGAGGGTAAGAATCTGAAAGTAGTATCTCGCCAGCCCTTCGAGTGTGAGATCTCGTACGACAGGCCAGGAATCTCACCTACTCTATGCTGATGCCAGAGCAAAACGAAAGACTGCCTTGAGAGTGCGCTCCTTGTCTAGAATGTCTTTTAGAGGCTCGAAGGGAGGTACCAAAATCAACTTCAAGTACCCTAGCCACATCCCCCTGGGGCACTCTAACGGCTTGGGGGAAAAAACGACTGCTCGAAGCTCTTGAAGAGCGTCGAGATCTACCTGGAGGCACCCAGGTCTATGTCCTTCAGGAGGAAGACTTGGGATGGACATGCCCACTTCGTCCCTGAGATAGACCAGGGAGTCTGCTATCTCGTGAATGGAGGCCCCTAACGGCCTGATGTTCTTAGAGGAGCACCCCTTAGAAAAGGTAGCCCACTACGCCTGGTACACCTCGACTGACGAACGCCTCAGGTACCCTGTCATCCTTGATGCTGTCCTCGACGGAAATCCTTCCTTTTTCAGCAGACGCTCGATAATCTCCACGCGTGAAGGAGGGACCAAGGGTTTTCGTGGAGCCTCTGGAAGTGAGGCTGCCGGAGAAGGTCTGGTCTGTCTGGAAGTGTCCCAGGTGTAAGGCATACCAGTTCCTTTAGATCCGCGAACCACTCCCTCTCTGGCCACCAGGGCGCTACCAAAGTCACCCACAGGTTGGCCGTCCGTCTCATTGGAAGGCGTCCTCGAACATTGCTGCTGGATCTGGCACAGGAAAACAAAACACGGGGAGCTGTGTTTAGTCTCGTGGCGAAGAGGTCGAACACCGGGCAGCCCCACTTCAGGGAGAGGGTTTTGACAACTTCTGGGTGTAGGGACCACTCGGGCCCTACCACTCAACCCTTCCAGTTGAGGCCGTCGGCCAGGACGTTCCTCTTCCCCGGAGAGAACCTGGCTGAAAAATGAATTTGTTCCACTTCAGCCCATTCTAGGAACTCCATCGTGAGATTGCACCGTTCCTTCGACTTCAGTCCTCCTTGCTCTTTCACGTAGGCCACCACCGTGACGTTGTCGCACCCCGGATCCACGGAGCTTCCCCGGGGTAGATGGACGATCTCTAGGCCCGCTCTTTGTACGATCCTCATGTCCAGCACGTATATGTGCAGGTTCGTCCCCTCGACTTCCCATTTACCTTTTGCCATTTTGTCGAGAAGATGAGCACCCCAGCTCTCCTTGGATACGTCAGTGAACAGGAGCATCTCCGGAGGGTAGGCAGAAAAGGGCATTCCCTTGAGGGTGTTCGTTCCGATTGCTACCACCCCAGGACTTCCTTCGTCTCTGGGGACACCAGGACTATCCAGTGCGGGGAGTCCCATCAGTCTTCGCCAGACCTTGGCTCTCCTGGGTTGGCCTGACAGGAAGGGCCAGAGTATCTGTTTCAGGGTGTCCTGTTTCTCCGCGGAGGGGAAGGACCTCGCCATCCGGGAGTCTAGAACCAACCCTAGGTAGGTCATCTTGGTGGAGGAAATCAGCCGGGACTTCTCCAGGTTGATGATGATACTAAAGACGTTGTAGAACTGCAGGGACTTCTCGTCTTGCTCCCTCAGTACTTCCTCTGGGACTGAAAGCCACAACCAGTCACCTAAGTACCGAATCTGGCGGGCGTCCTGTTCGTACGCCCAGTCTAAAACTGTTGAGAAGACCTTCGTGAAGCCCTGAGGACTGCCGACAGTCTGAAGCATAGGGTTTTGAACTGCCATGTTTTGGTACTCCATTTTTCCCTCAAGAACCTCCTGTTGGAGGGATGGACAGGGACCTGGAAGCAGACGGCTTCGAGGCCTATGGACCTCAGCAGTCCTCCTCCTTCAAGGTCGCTAGGACCGACTTCGGAGTGTCCATCTTGAAGCCGGTGTTGTACACGAATTGTTAAGGCCTGAAAGGTCTCCAGAACCCTGCCGCCTTCTCCACCAGGAAGAGCCTGTTGTAGAACCCTGGACTCGGTTTTCGACTGGTTCTACTGCCCCTTTCGCCAGCATTGCCGAGCCTTCTACCTGCAATATTGCTACTCTCCAGGGGTCTCTGGATGCCAACCACTCCCCCTGTTGATCTGGGATCCGAGGTGGAGGTCCGCTAGGAAGGGAACCTTGTACCCCTCCTTTAGTACTGCTACGGTCCCCGGATCCGCTCCGTGGTCCCGCCATGCTTGCCAATATCGTTTGAGGCATCCCCCACCTGAGGCGCCAGCAGGAGTAGGGGGGCCTCCCCTCCTAACTCCTTCGAGAGCCGCGGCCTGAACGCCCTCTCCTGGAGTCTGAGTAGGAGGGTCTGAAGGTTAACTGAGGAGTCGAAGCTCCCCTACAGGGGGCAAGGCAAGGGAAAGATTACGTGTGCCAACTTCTACATCCAAAGGGCGGACGGAGCCGAAGAGGCACTGGGGCAAAGGTGCGGGGCTCCCTCTCCAGCGGCCACTGAGGCAGGCACTGGAGAGGCAATAGCCCCGTTCGACCCGCTCGGGGAAAAACCACTCTGCCTTCGTCACGGATGGGGCCGTTATGGGCCTACCCCCTCCCGGGGAAATCCGTGGGGTTTAAGTACCAGCGGTTGACCACGAAGCCTGAATGGAGCAGTCGTGGTACCGGGTATGGATGCCATGCTGCCGGGTCGATCCAGCGGCTACCTCCGCTGGAAGGATGGAGCTCCTGCGGATATCCATGGAGCCACGGGCTTCCCCGTGCTGGCTGGTTGGTTCCTTCGTTCAGGGCTGGCCATCGAAGGACCGGAGGCCGGGACAAGGCTGCCAGTCCAAAGGGGCGACTCTCTCCGCTGGGCGGGAGAAGTCGGAACCTTCACGGGCTTATGCCTGTCGACCGAGACCTGGCTGTCGAAGTTTTGGAGGCTGGGACACGGCTGCCAGACCGAAGAGGCGACTCTCCGCTGGGCGGAAGGAGTCGGAACCCTCGCGGACTTATACCGGTCTGCCAGAGCCTGTTGTAGGGTTGCCGGGGTTCACGTCGAAGGGCAGGCATCACCGTCGGAACGGGGGCCTCCGTCCTGGGTCCACTGCGCTCGTGCCGAGCTAGGTGGCCTTTGGAGGATTTATGCCGGTCTGCCAGAGCCTGCTGTAGGGTTGCCGGGGTTCACGTCGAAGGGCGGGCATCACCGTCGGAACGGGGGCCTCCGTCCTGGGTCCACTGCGCTCGTGCCGAGCTAGGTGGCCTTTGGAGGTCAGGACTCGACTGCCAGACCGAAGGGGCGACTCTCTCCGCTGTGCGGATGGAGCCGGACCCTTCGCGGACTTACGCCTGTCGACTGGAACCTGCTATGATGAGTCCCTCCGTCGGGTGCCGCTGCTGAGCTTCCTCAGCGCCCCGTCTTGGAAGGCTCCTTCTCGGCGACGTCCTCGGCTGCAGAAGTGACTGAAAAACACGCCAAAGAGGCTGGAGAAGAATTAGGGACATTTTTTCCCACATGGGGTCATCAGAGGAGACGTGGCCTGCTTGCACCAGGACTCCGTCTCCCAACACACTCCCGCCCCTCCCTCAAGCCCCTCACTCGTCTGGAACGACGCCACAACCCCACTATCCTGAAGATCAGACTCTTGGGGAAGGGCCGCGGCCCTCTTCCCCACAACGGACTTACCTCGTCCCCTACTCTGGGTAGGGGAGGGTGGTAGGGAAGCTCTGTCAGACGAGACGCCCGGCTACTTCTTCTTGGTGCTATACCGCACCCACTCCGACTCCTGGGGAAGAGCAATGGGCACTTCCCCACAACTGACTTACCTCGTCCCCTACTCTGGGTAGGGGAGGATGGCTGTATAAAGAAGCTCCATCCGACGAGGCATCGAGAGAAGTAAGCGGCGAGGAGAGGCTCGTCTTCCTATGAGACCTCTTGGACGCATTCTTCTTCTTGGTGCCGAAGCGCACCCACTGCACCACGTTCCAGGACTCGCACTCCGGACACGTGGCTGTAGGAGAACATAAGCTGCCCCTACACGACGAACACAGAGGATAAGGGTAGGAAGGATGATTTATTGTTAATTTGTTCTCTTCAGCTATTTATTTCCTTATTTCATTTCCTCACTGGGCTATTTTTCCTTATTGGAGCCCCTGGGCTTAAAGCATCCTGCTTTTCCAAAAAGGGCTGTAGCTAGGATAGTAATAATAATAATAATAATAATGGGTCCACGTGAGGACCGCGAAAGACACAAAAGGGGGGTCGGGGACACAGGGTCGCACTGGGTAAGGAGAGAGCGTCGAGATGTTATCACGACGCGACCAGAGAACTTACTGGAGATCGAGACCTGAGCAAGCATGCTCTCTGACCTGGGGGATAGCCTCAGGGCATGTTCCACTCCACCTGAGGTTACCCCTCATAGAAAACGGGACTATAGGGTAAACTACACAAAACTCTGGTCGGTTGGGAGGAGATCCCAGATACTCCTAAGAAAGTAGTTCGAGGTAAGTATTCTGTGTTGGAACAAACATGTTGCGGAGCTTAACGCATACACAGCAAATTTCACCCAGACCACTGACCTCACTGAGAGGGTTGATATTCTATCAACCACTGATCTCACTTGAAAAGATTGATATTCTATCAATGAATATTGAATCAATTAAAGAAACACTTCAAACACTGAAGGGCCCAAAACCAGAGAAAACAACATACGCCGAGAAATTAAAGGAAAATACTCTACTGGTAATAAAATTAACAAATGCAAACAACAAAAAATTACCGAGAGAAATAATGAGGTCAAACACACACTTCAAAACATTCCAATCCTTAATACGAGGTCAACCTCAAATGGAAATGTAAACTTTGCAAATGAGAGGATCAGAGAAGCAGTAGCAAAAATAATTTGTACAATGGTTGTCGACACCGAGATGAGGTTAATTGAAAAATTAAAACCAAGCAATGTTTACAATAATGAAGATGAAGTAGTAAATGCCTTGATTCAAGAAATCGTTACCTGGACCAAATCCAAAATATAGAAGAGAAGAGATGTGTAGTACTGAAGAAAAATGCTGCAGGTGGGACTACTCACTGTGTGCTGAAATGTGATCCTCAAGTTTGAAGGGCTATTCATGATTATGAGATAAAGATATGTTACGATGGGATACTTATAACATACGTGATAGGTACCATGTGATCACCTGCTACCACTGTCAAGAGGTATGGACATCTTGGAAGATTGCAAGCCTAAGGATGATGATAAAGTCTGCAAGAAATGTTCAGGAAAACATTCCACCAAGGAGTGTAATTGGCAAATGTCAATGTGTATTAATAGCACAAAGTTGAACTAACCAAATGACTACATAGTAAATTGAAGAGATTGCAAAGCTAATGACTTGGAATTGAAAAGACTAGCAGAAAATACTGATCATGGATACTAAGGATGTTATAAACTGTGGCTATGTAAATATACAATCTGTGGGTAATAAAACTATTCAAATTCGAGAATTGATAAATGGGAAATATTTGCACATACTAGCATTATCTGAAACATGGTTAATTAACTTTGACAAGGCTAAAATCACTGAAATGACACCCACCCCACACCTTCTTTCTCATTCCTAGAGAGGATTGGTCTGGTGGGGGTGTGTCATGGATAGATAGAATATAGAAAAGAATGTTACAACATGTAAAGTTTCTGCTCTTAAGAAGCAGAGAGAAGAGGTCCCGCTAATGTTTACCAGAAACTGTCACTGCCGTTGATTGAGGTCAAGACATTTATTAGATGTGCCTAGATCTGCAGACCTGGGGCATAAGGATCATCTGTTGTAGCAATTCAAGGAGCCAGCATTTTGTTAGGACCCATAGCATAAGGAGAGTCTGTTGTCGCAGAAGAACATACATTAACAGAAGGTAAACACGTCTCGCTTCAATTATAGCGCCATATGGATCATGATTACACCAGCAGAACGTTCGGGAAGATGTGATCAAAGAGGCGTGGTTTTAAGGAAAACCAATGATGAAGAAAGGAGAAAATTCCCTTATTTGGAATTAACCATAGTTAGCCCCTCCCATACAGGGGTATATAAACTTCAAAAGATTGAGAGAACGAGAGTGAGCACAGAGAACGAGAGAAAACGAGAGAAGGACCAAGAGAGAATGCGTAAGGACCAGAAAGCAGATGTGACCAGCCTTGGGACAACTTGTCCGAGATGTCTGAACCAGTTGACCCGTCGTTATTACCAACCACGAAGCGCCCAGACCTGAAAATTCTACGTCCCTGAATCTTCAAGATCTGCTGTGAAGAGTACCATCATTTCTTTTAACTATTATTTATCTGCTTTCTTGGCTGTTCCCTTATTTGCTGAAGTGTAGTTTAATCTGATGATTTTCTTTGTTCAATTCTGTGCTTCCCAAGTACTCAATCAAGAAACATTGATCTTTGACTAGTTGTAAATAAAATTATGTTTTCTTTTGCGAGTTTTCTTTCTATATAACTTTTTTCTCTTGGTTGTTGTTGATTTATCCTAATTTCATTAATAAATTCAAAAGAACCTGATTCGATCCACCAAGGATCGTAACAGTTGGCGACCTTGCCAGGATTTTCGACAACATAACCAATTGAAAACAGGGAGAATATAGAAAGAAGCAGAATGAGTGAGATTACGATATATTTGATAGATTCAGGTAAACTTCTTAGTCTAGATGGTGATGCTCTCCGTGAGTATGTTTTTAAGAGAGAACAAGAAGTGTTTGAGAGAGACGACAGAGCAGCGTAAAGAGAAGAAAATGAAAGACGAGAAGAAAATGAAAGACAGCGTAAGCACGAGTTAGAAATGGCTCATTTAAGACAAACTCTTCATAACAGACGGTCAGGTAGCAGATCAGGGAGTAATTCATCTTTAAATAGTGACACTGATAATTTAGATATGAGTGCAGTGCTCAAACTTATACCGAAATTTGATGAGGAAGATGTTACAAAATATTTTATGTCTTTTGAAAAGTTAATGAACAGAGTAGGTTCTCCAAAAAGACAGTGGACTTTGAATTTACAATCAGTTTTAAGTGGTAAAGCACATTCTGTGTATAGTTGTTTGTCTGAGGATGAAAGTGAAGATTATGATACTGTGAAAGAAACCGTACTTAGTGCATACAGATTGGTACCAGAAGTGTACCGTAAGAAGTTTAGAAGTTTGAAAAGAGATGATACCAGTGCATATGTAGAGTACGGAAAGAAGTTAGAAAGATCGTTTTGTAATTGGTTGACTTCCACTGAAGTCGATAATTTTGAAGATCTCAAGAACTTAGTTTTGTTAGTAAGTTTCAAAGGTAAGATATCCCCAGACATCAAATTATATATAGAAGATAGGCATGAAACATCTTTTGCCGATGCTACGAGATTAGCAGATGAGTACAGTCTCACACATAGTTTGAGTGGCAGTAAAAAGAAAAACGATATTTTGTCAAGTAAGCCAAAACAGATTAAAGGTAGTTCTAACAATAACGATATTAGGAACACGGATTATTATTATAATTTTTGTTACACGTGGGAAGGAAGGTCATATTTCTCGGTACTGTAAGAGCAAATGAGCAGTCAGTAATTCAGAGGTTACTTGTGAAAATTGTAATAAGAAAGGGCGTATAGCTAGGAATTGCACAGTAGAAAGCACAAATTTTAATAAACCTGTGTCACTAGTTAATAATCTTTCTTCAAGAAGGAATGGTTTCTTGAAAGAAACTAGGAAACATTATGGTGAATTTTCGTCTGAAGGTTTAGTTTCTTCTCTTAAAGGAGGTGACTCAAGGGAAGTAGTTTTGCTTATGGATACAGGAGCGGCGGTATCACTTGTTAGGAGGGAGAGTGTACCAAGGAATGTAGTAATCAGCATGAAAGAAAAAGTTATGCTACACTTGTGTAGTTTGTCCTTTGTTAAAGATGAAATTGAAAAGTCAGGCAGTGACAGGAGATGTAAAGCTAGCAGTCGTGGATAATTTGCCCGTAGACGGCGTTGACATTATTGTTGGCAATTATTTAACTACCTCTAATTGTGTGAATCCTATTTTAAGTGAAGTTCAAGTGCCTGAAATGATAGTAACTAGGTCAGGATTAGATACAGATATTGACTACGGTCATAGGTTGTTCGAGGATTCAAACATAGGTAATACAGGCGGTGATGATGATCTTAGCATGAGTGTAGCTGAGGAAACCGACTCTATCAATGTTGACAGTGTGAGCCGAGATGATGATGTAGCTGTCGAAAGAAGTGATGTACAGATAGACAATGTAATAGGCCCAAGTAATGGCAGCTGTAGTGTTTCAGAAACTAGTATATTGAATAAGGATGAACTAGTTAAGATGCAGAGGGAAGATGAAACACTAACTCGAATATTTGAATGTGAATTGGATGATGAACCTGAAAATGTTTGTAAGGAAACATTTAGTCTAAAAGACAAACTTTTGTGTCGCTATGTTCGTCCTAAGACAGGTAGCAAAGAGGAGGTCATAGAGCAATTAGTAACTCCTAGGAAACTTTGTGAATCAATTTTGAAATTAGCTCATGATGAACAAGGACATTTAGGAGTAAATAAAACATTCAAGTGTATAAGTAAAACGTACTTTTGGCCTAAAATGAAAAGTGAGGTGAAAAGAGATATGTTTTAAGTTGTCACGAATGTCAAATGGCTGGCAAACCTAATCAAGTAATTCCCAAGGCTCCGTTATGTAATATTCCATTGGTAGGAGAACCTTTTGAGAATGTTGTAATTGATATAGTAGGCCCTTTGCTCAGAAGTAAGGGAGGGAATATCTATCTATTAACAACCATTGATAGACTAACACGATATCCAGAAGCAATCCCAGTAAGAAATTGCCATGCAAAAACTGTAGTTAAACGCTTGCTGAACTATTTCTCTAAATTTGGACTTCCTTGTGTTATAGAGAGTGATAATGGTAGCAATTTTGTATCAAAGTATTTCAGAGATAAAATGAAAGAGTTAGGGATTAAACTTGTAACTTCCACCCCGTACCACCCTGAATCATAAGGAATTGTTGAACGTCTTCATCAAACGTTGAAAAGTTGCTTAAGGAAGTTGTGTAATAATTTTGAACATGATTGGGAAGAAAAGTTACCTTTTGTCTTGTTGGCTTTACGATTAGCTCCTAATGACACCACGGGATTTAGTCCTTTTGAATTGTTGTTTGGTCACACCGCCAAAGGACCTTTTGAAATTTTAAAGTGTAAGTTAATGGTAGAAAGGATTACATACAGAATATCGAAGATCACAAAGAGGATTTAAGGAAAGCCTGGCAGTTGGCAAAATAAAATGAGAGCAACCGTCAAGGGGAAACTAAAAGGAAGTACGATCTTAAGGCTAAAGATAGAATTTTCCATGTGGGTGATAAAGTCTTAGTATTAGTCCAGAAAGAAGGTCCCTCATTATCTTATAAGTTCGAGGGTCCATTTCCTATCATAGATAAGAGGAAATTTGAATTACTTAATTGATATGGGTAGGCGTAGAGCTAAGTGGTTGCACATCAACTTGCTAAAGAAATATAATTAACGTCCAGTGCCAGTTGTAACCGTGGTGCAGAGAGAGATTACTTTTGAGAAGAACTCTGTTCTTAATCATTTTACGTTGTTTAATCCTAGCTTAAAGGAAGAAAAAACAAGGGAATTATTCAATGTTTTTAAATTATCCAGAAACTGTTAGTGATAAATTAGGTTTAACTAATCTCTTAGAACACAACATTGAGTTGCAGGATACAAAACCCATTAGACAAAGTCCTTATTGTCTAAGCCCAGAAAAAGCAAATTCAGTCCGACAGGAAATTAAGTTTATGCTAGACAATGGTTTGATTGTTCCTAGCGGTAGTGACTGGTGTTCTCCAATATTTCTTGTTAAGAAGGAAGATGGATCAGATAGGTTGTGTATTGATTTTAGAAAAGTGAATAGTTTTACAAAAAGTAATTTTCCCCTCCCCAGGATAGAAGATTGTTTAGATAGAAAATGAAACTCCAAATTTATTTCTAAACTTGATTTGGCCAAAGGTTATTGGCAAGTACCTTTAAGTAGTCGGGCACAGAAAATATCTGCTTTCATAACACCTTTCGGTAGTTATGAACTCAAAGTTATGGCTTTTGGTCTACGAAATGCAGCGAGTACTTTCCAAAGATTAATGAATAAAGTTTTAAATGGAATTGATAACTGTGTCGTGTATTTGGATGATCTTGTAGTGTTTTCAGATACATGGGAGCAACATTTACGCATTTTAGCTAAAGTCCTAGCAGTCCTTGAGAAAGCAAACTTGTTTTAAATCTGAAGAAATGTGAATTCGGGAAAACCTCGATCACATATTTGGGTCATAAAGTGGGTCTAGATAAGATTTGTCCAAAAGATGGGAACATAGAGGCTATCATCAACTTTCCAATCCCTACCGGTAAAAAACACGCAATGATATTCATTGGAATGATTTCATATTTCCGCAGATTTGTTCCCAATTTTTCAGAAATAAGTGCTCCAATAAGTAATCTTTTCAAGAAAGGACGAAGTTTTGTATTTGATAATGAATGTATCGAAGCTTTCAATAAGTTAAAGGCCATAATGATTTACGAGCCCGTACTAATGTCACCCGATTTTAGCAAGGAATTTAATTTAGCGATAGATGCAAGTGATATTGGCATAGGAGGAGTACTGTTGCAAGAAGTGAACGGGACTAAGCACCCTGTAGCTTATTATTCAAAGAAGTTAAATAAAGCACTGCAGAATTATTCAACTATTGAGAGAGAATTTAGTTTAGTTTAGTATCAACTTTACATTTTGAGATTTATGTACGTAGTGGTCATGTTTTAACTGTGTATACTGATAACAATCCGTTAGTTTACTTAGATAAGTTTAAGAATAAGAATAAACATCTCATGCGTTGGAGTTTAGAATTACAAGATTACGATTTAAAGATAGTTCATATAAAGAGAAAGAATAATGTAATAGCCGACAGTCTTTCTAGAGATTTTTCAGAATGATATGGACGTTTGTTTGTTTTGTTTTTTCTCTTTCATCAACAAGTAAGAGTGTGTTTTGCTTTTGTTACGTGACGCGAGAGTAATGAAGTAATTGTTTCTCAGTTTAGGGATACGTGATTCTCTCCCTTGATAATTTAGTTTAAAAAAAAGATATCAGTAGATTTTCCTTTTTTTTTTCTTTTAAGGGGAACGTGTCATGGGTAGATAGAATAATATAGAAAAGAATGTTAAAACGTGTAAAGTTTCTACTATTAAGAAGCAGAGAGAAGAGGTCCCGCTAGTGTTTACCAGAAACTGTCACTGCCGTTGATTGAGGTCAAGACATTTATTAGATGTGCCTAGATCAGCAGACCTGGGGCATAAGGATTGTCTGTTGTAGCAATTCGAGGAGCCAGCGTTTTGGAAGGACCCATAGCATAAAGAGAGTCTGTTGTCGCAGAAGAACATACATTAATGGAAGGTAAACACGTCTCGCTTCAATTATAGCGCCATATGGATCATGATTACATCAGCAGAACGTTCGGGAAAATGTGATCAAAGAGGCGTGGTTTTAAGGAAAACCAATGATGATGAAAAGAGAAAATTTCCTTTTATGGAATTATCCATAGTTAGCCCTTCCCATACAGGGGTATATAAACTTCAAAGATCGAGAGAACGAGAGAAAACGAGAGAAGGACCAAGAGAGAATGCGTAAGGACCAGAAAGCAGATGTGACCAGCCTTAGACAACTTGTACGAGATGTCCAAACCAGTTGACCCGTCGTTATTACCAACCACGAAGCGCCAAGACCTGAAAATTCTACGTTCCTGAATCGTCAAGATCTGCTGTGAAGAGTGCCATCATTTCTTTTAACTATTATTTATCTGCTTTCTTGGCTGTTCCCCTATTTGCTGAAGTGTAGTTTAATCAGATGATTTTCTTTGTTCAATTCTGTGCTTCCCAAGTACTCAATCAAGAAACATTGATCTTTGACTAGTTGTAAATAAAATTATGTTTTCTTTTGCAAGTTTTCTTTCTATATTCCTTTTTTCTCTTGGTTGTTGTTGATTTATCCTAATTTCATTAATCAATTCAAAAGAACCTGATTCGATCCACCAAGGATCGTAACAGTGTCTCGGGCTCCTTCATTCATAAAAGTTACTCAAATCTCAAAATGTTAAAAACAACTAGTGTAACAAGCTTTGAATAAACTGAAATAAACTTTACGCAGAAAAAACAAAATATTCATTGTAACAGTTTACAAACCACCGAGAACAAATGCCAGTATCTTCTTTGAAGAATTCAGTGAACTCATCGAGATGATTATCATGGAGAAAAATTAATGAGTTATTTGTAGAGAATTTAATCTTTGGATGGATGACACATCAAACCCAGATGCTTCATCATTTAGTGACTTATTGGAATCATATCAATTGGTGAATGATGTTGACTGTGCAACTACGGTAATTTAACTAAACGAACAAGATAAAATGACAGTGGGAATCCAGTAGAGAGTAGAGTTCCCTTGCTGTAGACTGGAAAAACAGCCGTCAAAGTAAGTAAAAGCACTGTACAATCGAACAAAGATTTAAGCAAAATAAAACTTTATATTGTGTGTAGTATTTAGCGGACACTTTCTAAAGAAACAAAGATTTCTGTTAAATCTGTTGTGTGTGTATTTTAAGGCACACACACAGAGAGAGAGAGAGAGAGAGAGAGAGAGAGAGAGAGAGAGAGAGAGAGAGAGAGAGAGAGAGAGAGAGAGAGAGAGAGAGAGAGAGAGAGAGATTATTTAATAAATTTATTACACCCAAAGACGTCAAACAAAGTTACATATTAGCAGTTACATACAGTACATCAGATATCAACAGAAAAAAAAAAAATACAACATTGAATCATCAGTATATCAGTTACAAAAATAACATATATGAGATCGTATTCCATTATCACAACAACTGCAACAGACAGTTTAGCAGCCACCAAAGTGTGGATGACGAGTCAAAATTACATCTAGGGGGTCATCTTTGAGTAAGTATTGGCAGGTTTGAAGTAAATTTTGTTCTTGAGGTAACAGATTCCTGACAGTGGAGCCATGAAGGCAGTAGTGTTCAAGGTTATTGGCATTAGCAAGGTTACACAGTTTACATGAGGTGTAGTGTGGTATATCTATTGTCTGTCCAACCTGCCAAACAGGACGATATTCCAACCTTATCCTGGCACTTACATTATGCCTACGCACCATGAGTCCATGTCGCCGGTACTTGTGACGGCTCTGCAGAAAGTTATGATGTTGTATGGAAACACTAGTGCCCCTCTCTCGATCCCTACGCTGTACTGTACAGGCAAAAGCTGCTGAATATATTCTATGTTTAAGGCAGCGAAGTGAGGGCTCAACATTTCTGTCATCAAGGTCCAGCGTGCAGGCAGCTTTAGCAAGACTGTGGATGCCCTCCCAATGTGGGAGGGTATCCACATGAAGGACAAGACAAGCGAGGCAATGTAAACAGCAGCGAGTTGACACAATATGTCTCGCACAACACGGCCACAGCTGGGCCTAGAAGATGTCAGTGCCTGTAGTGCAGATTTGGAGTCACAGATCACCAATCCATTCACATTTCTTCTAACAAGTAGAGTTACTACATCCCATATACCTTGAAGTTTGCAATAAGTGGAACTGGATGAGTTTGGCAACCTGCAACCATGCCACCCACCCTCAGGAGATTCTAAAGTGGGGGAGAACATAGCACATGCTGCACTTCCATCTGCCTGTACTGAGCCATCAACGTAAATGTGGTGTCCTGCAGGAACTGAAATTGACACTTTGGATATTGTTTCCAAAACCAGCTGCTTCTGTAGACTGGTATGGGCATCTTTAGAGGTTGGTGTGAAAGTGACAGCAGGAATAGGAACCCGCCATGGTGGAAAATCTTGAATGACTGCTTGCTCAGGTACACCGATATCAAGGTGTCGAAGATTTTCACATACTGTCCTAACTAGGTTATGGCCCCCTGGCCGGAGTTGAGGTCTTAGTGCATCTTCGTCAAGTGATGCTCTGAGGACAGCAGAGAATTTTGGAGTAAATTGTGGAGAGTGTAGACATTTAACAGAAAACAAAGTTACAGTGGGATAAATTCTCTCTATTAATGGAGGTAACATGAGTTCGGTCTGCATGTTGACTATCCAAGTGGAAGGAGGGCATCCTAGGATAAACCTCATAATTCAATTTTGGAACAGTTCTAGAGGTTGTAACGCCTGTCTGGGTAATTGAATTAAAGCAGGAGATAAATAGTCAACAACTGACCTTAGGAAGAGGATATAGAGGGTTTTAGCCACAGGGATAGATATACCTAAAAGGAAAAATATATTATGATCTGTTATTCATTCATTGAAATGAAAGAAAATTAAATCGCTAACGTGTTTGATATGCATACGTAGTAGCTTTGAGCGTTCATACATAGAACACAGTTTTGCTTATTGGGTATTCTAACTTAAAAATGTACCGACATAAAATTCATTGTAAATAAATAATCGTAAGATTAAAAGGAAAAAATATGAGAGCAAGGCAAGGAAAGAGAGTGAAGCAATAAGGGAGAGCGGGGTGAGGTTGGTGACGGGAGCGAGGCGGGTGCCGGGTTGCCATGCATGCCATAATTCAGGGTCAGCGTACCATGTATCATAATGCCCGTACCATCTACCATAATCTCACACTATTTTTTTAAAGAAAAATGAAGTTGGAATTGCATTCCGTGGACAATAAAGCTTTGAGTGAAGAGTGACCTGGTTTATACCTGCAGATTAACGGAATAATCAATTTAGCGTGTCGGTGTGTCACACTATAGAGTAATAGTATTTCTTCCTACTGTCGGACTGATCTTCTTCTTGTCCTGTTTGGCCGAAAAGGCAAGGCAATTGACAACAACTTTCCCTTTATATCTTTTTCTCATAATTTCAGTTTTTGGTACAGTATACTGGAATTGTTTGCAATCACATTACTTTCAAGTAGATTCTTGTTCTTTATAAGCGGTGTCGATTGACTTTCTGTGTTTGTGAAACACGATGCTTTACATAAGGAGAGATGAAATACCAATTAAAAACAAGCTTTGCTAGAAATGGTTCTCAAAAGCACCATTGGAATCAATCTTATATGCTGAAAATCCGTTCCTCAAGATATCGTCAGATTTATGACATTTATGGCATAGTCCAAGCATTAAATGTCATTCAGCAGTAAAATGAAACTTTACAATGTTATATAATCAATTGTAATGAATTAACAAATGAGTTAAAAACATTGTGAGAGATAGAAGCTATATGCCTTATTTATACTATACTTAATATTAATATGTACATAAAATATAATAGGAATCATTGTACCATAAGATACACAATTCCAAAATATATGTACCATAATTTCAAGAGAAATACCATAATCTGGGTTTGCAGGCATAGCAACCCTGGGCAGGTGACAGCCGACAGTGGTGACGAGAGTGATGCATCATAGTGTGTATGTTCATACGTAAAAACTTATTTCACTTTGCAATAAATAAAAGTAGAGTAAGAATGTGCTTTTCTAGTTTCTGTGATCTTCATATATATTAATATTGTATTTGTTTAAGTTGCCTAATAACAGAATCCCAAAATAGACAGTCTTCCCCAATGTCCAGGAAGGTAACACCCCATTTTTTCATTATTTTTTATAGAGAAATTATGTTCCGTTTACATGACATCTCCAGGAACATAATCCTCGTGTTAACGGGGAGTCGACTATAAATCATTATTTCATTTTCTTGTTTTATAGGATATCATATGCTATATTAACCCTGGAAAGATATGATGGGTCGTATGCAACCCCTACAGCATTTTCAAAACCTGTTTTTTCCCCATAAATCATCAGCTGTCTCGAATATGGAAGTGATTGACCTGTAAGGGGTGACTAGTCTACATGCCATTGTCTGCTTTAGGACTGATTTTCGTCTAACTTCCCTCCTTCCCCGTTTTTTTACCCCCCCAGAGGTCTTTATAGGGGTAAGTGATCAAACAGCAAAGTTATTACATAATTATAAATTGTCGAACAGTGTTGATACTTGTTTGGTTCTTTATAGTTGGAAAGTGTGGATGGATGGTGTGTCTACCACTTGCATGACATTGGTTTTGGCTTAGATGCCATATATTGCCATGAGGTCCATTTTCCCTCAAATGCTAATTTCTGAATTTTTTTTTTTTTGCAAATTTGATTTTTTTCTATTTATTTTGAATTTATCTTCAATAATGGCCAGCAGGCAGTATTCCCTCGGCATGGATGTCATCAACACACTTCTAATGGAGTTAAAAAGAGATGTTGATGATAATATGGAGTTTGCAACCCCATTCTTTATTTCAAGTGGTAGATTGGGCTGTAAGAGTTGTTGCGGTCTGCGGCCATTTTGTTGACATACCCGAAAGGTAAGTTGGCATATCTCTATATATTCTTGTTCTGTATAGAATTCGTGATATTTTGGTATATTTTAATGCATAAATATCATATTTTATAGGAGATACAATGATTTTCATAAGAAATTTACATTGTGAAACTAGGCCGTCAAAAAATGACCTTTAGATTTCGCCCCTGATATAACAGTAAATTACATCTTAGTGCACATTTTATTATGTATTTCTGTTCTAGGATAATATGAGTTTATTCTATAAAAAAATTAGCCTCTTCCTATTTCATTTGGGTACCCAAAAAAATTCATGAAATTTGGACAAATTTTTTTGGCCAAAAAAAAGTTACCCTTTTTTTTTTCTCATTTCAGATCTTGACTTCTATGGGTCCAACTCATTTCCAGCAATTACACACTGTTGCTTTGCCAAATAAGAAGGTGTTCCTAAAGGGATTTATGTGTATATGTATATTTCTATTTTTTGTGAATATATACGCCGTCTTTTTTTTGTATACTTAAATTTTTAATATATTTCCAATAAATAGTTATTTTGTAGATGGGTATCATTTATATTTTCAGTAGTTTTTAGCATTCTTTGAAGTATTTTTAGCAAGTCAAACAATACAGATTGATGCATAACTAAATTTTTCCTGAATTTTTTTCGGAGTCGGGTCGCGCGACCGAGTATACCCTTAAAGGGGTGTCCGAGGAGCGTACCTATCCAGGGTTAAAGCATTTTTGTATTCTATTTTTCAATTTTGGAAGGATTTCAATAAAAAATTACCAACTTTTTTGTTTACCTTTGCGATCAGCTGATCTGAAAGGTCCTGCTAGCATATTGAGAGAATGCGTATTGTTTTTATTAAAATTTTTTGAATTATTCAAAATATCTTCAAGATGAACATTATATCAGCAACAATATGTTATAGGATATCATAGTTTTCATGCAATATGTTTATAGCCATCATTATTAGTTATCATACAAATACATTCTCTCTCTCTCTCTGTGTGCGTGCACATGTGCGTACGGGTAGTTCATTTTCAAGGCTTCATGCAGTATTTAACTTTTAGTTCATTATTGAGCCTTCATATTTCATTAGACATTATTGCGTTTAATTGTGGTTTATTAAAGTATGTTTGTATTCTATTATTCTATTTTGGAAGCATTTCAATAATCAACAATTACTTTGGTATAAATTTTGGTAGGAATCAGTTGATCTCAAGGTCACGCTATCGTATTGCGATTACACGAAAATATGTGTTTATATAATTTTCGTAACTTATTCAAAATATCTTCATAATGAATATTACATCAGCACCAATATGTTATAGGATATGTTTCAATACATTTCGTTTATAGTGTTTATTATTAGTTATATGTAGTAGGTTGGCCAGGGCACCAGCTGATACAGACTCACAAAATACTTTGTCTTGCTACTTGATATTTCAATAATAAGAATACTAATAGTAATCGTTAGTCTATTGGATGGAAATCACTACTGACAGATCGCTTTTCGCCGATAATATGACATCACTAGACATATATGAACTCGACAGATATTAAATCAATGTATTTTTTTAATGAAAGTGGATACTGTATATTATCAATTAAAGAAACAACTAACATGATAAAGCAGTTCATTCTTATACAAGAAAATAGATTATTTCCAAAGAAATATTTGTCCTATTAGTATACTATTTCGACATACTTGTGATGTCATCAGTGAGAAAAAAAAAAAGAAATCTTAAAGTCGAACAGTCGTAAGTCAAATACCTGTATTATCGGGGTGTTAGCGAGCACTTGTAGTTGCGCAGACCTTGTCAAAGAGGGGAGTTTGTCTGTGCATCTTTCCTTAGTGTCAGGTAGGCTCTCTCATGAAAATGAATACTGTAGTCTCACATGTAAGAGTTATTTGCCTAAGCATGCAAGAGCACAAACACGTTAGATTTCCTGAGGAGGTTAGTAAGCAAGGTATTGCAAACTCCTTTGGTGAAGCTGGCATTGGTGACTGCTATAGAACGTTAGTGAGTCTAGCAATAGCAAGATGAGCGTTGGTAAATGTACACAAAGATTAGTTAGGTTCCCAAAAGAGGTTGGTATGTAAGATCTTGCCAACTTATTTGGTAAAGCGAGTGCTGGTGACCGTTGGCAAGGAAAGCGCTGGAGGAGTGCTGCAGAACACTGGCGAGACGAATGCTGGAAAGATGAGCAGTAGCAGGGTGAATGTTGGCGAGGCTAGTGTTGTAGAAGGTTGGTTGCACTTGTATTTGTAGATGGCAAGTATGCACAATTGAAACTGCATGAGCTTTGTTATGCTCAATGGATACAATGTAGGCCTTATTGAACAGGCAATACATGTACCGTAACCCCGAATGGTTATTGCCTACAAGATTCGTAAATGGGAGAGGCGGCGACCGCAAGCGATTAGCAGGCATCACCATCTGCATCAATGATCCCGAAGAAAAATTGCTGATGAAACTTGTAAGGCCAGATGAGCGGCAACCGCAAGCATTTGCAGGACCACTTTGGAGGGGCATCGTACTTATGGACGTGAAGGGCTCTCATCAGTTGAAGAAGGTGCTCGGTGTAGCAAACTTGCATACCCTCAACCTGCTTTGAAGACTCAGACAGAGGGTGGGTGTCATAAGCTATGAGCTGTGAAATGTGACTGGTCAGTTTCTGGGTTCTCCTTGAAAGGATAGCTCAACTGGTACTATTCTGCAACTACTCTTGTTTGTACGCCGGAACAGTAGGAATGCAGAGAGCTATAGCTGAGGGCACGCGAGCTCTATCAGTACATTACCTCCACAGTCTCGTAGAAGACCATGTCCACCCCTGGGAAGGTAGGTGTAAACTCCGCTGTGCCCCTAACTGTAACACCTTTGAGATGCATGAGCTACAGCTAAAGGCATGAGAACTCTGAGTATTACCTCCAGTCTCTCTGAGAAGAAGACTGTAGTCAACCTCTGAAGAGGCATAAAAAGGCTCCTACTGTGCCTCTAACTGCAGCTCCCTTGTAAATAGCAACAAGAGAGACTCCCACGGTGGAGGGCGCCATTGCTTCGCTAAGGGATGCAATGATGTCCGCACAGTTGATCATTGTTCTATTCGTTCATTGGAGGACAAAAAAAGCAGAAACATTAAGTCAAAGGCCAAAGTGAGCGGGGTGGTTGATCTAACCCCGTCTAACTAGCAGTGAGTAGTTATACCTCACTAAAATGTCTTGCTAGCTTTTAGCATTTGCCAAAATATCCACTGTAAAGAGAGAAAGGGTTTTGATTTGTGTCAAAGTTAAATAAACTAAAACCTAATTTGAATGGCTTGGTGAAATATAAATGTTCAATCATGGTACAGACGACGATGAAAATAAAGGCAAAGAAAGTATGACTCATCACCAGCTATAAAGTTGTCATCGACCACCAGATGGCTTGATAGTTCCCAGAAGGGGAGTAATTTTAAAAGAACAGTAAAAGGGAACTTTTCAATTTAGGGGTAGGCGTCAACATTTAAACAGCTACGAGAATCAATATGAACATTAGGGGTTAAATAGAAAAAAAAACTTTCTCCTGCCATCAAAACACCAGCGAAGACCAACTTCTTCAGGTTTAGGTTGTTGTTGCACAACCTCACACAGAGGGAATGACTGGGAGCAGTCATGCACCAGCAAAAAGGTACAAGATTAATGACAGGTTTGCACATAAACCAGTTACATATTTGCATCATAAAAAAAAACTACAGCATAACCTTGTTCTGTAGTATACAATAACTCATTCAGGTTTACCCTAACACAACATCCTGTCAGCACACTTTTCTATTACTCTATAAAGATCAAGCGAAAATATCGAAATGGTCAGACAAAATGAGAGCAATAGTAAATTTGTACAGCTTGTGGCTGAAGTCAAAAGTTACAACTACCTCATTAAATACTTAACATCCGTTCCAGATTTGCTGAAGTAATATTCCTTAACACTATGGCTAGTATTCGCGTAAGAGGAGAAGGTTGTCATATGGTGTTGAATCTTCAAATTATAGCACTGAAGTGTAATAGAAGGAGCAAAAAATTTCTAACTAGACAGTAATACAACTGCTCTTTATTAAAACAATTATACTATAAACTTAGTACATGTACTACATGTCATTTAAAAGTACATCCATTAAGAAAAACATAAGAACAAGAACAGTTGCATCTACATTAATTTAAAAGCACACTTTAAGCATTAGAGTACATTTTTTACATTAGGGTAATTACAAATATTGGCTAATGTGTGGTGGACTCACGATAGGTCTCCCTTTCTAACCACGACACTGCTCCAAATACAAAAATTCCCAAACTTTATAATCCCTAGTTAATCAAAGGGTTGTATGGCATACAGTACATGGAGAACAGAACTGCCCTTGCAGATATCATCAACTTCCTCTAAACATTCTTTCATAACAATCAAGAGCAAGATGATATTTTACAATAAAACAATTTCAGTTTCTTATATATAAAAAAATAATCACATCCAGAACAGATCAATAGTTTTGAACAAGAATGGCAACAACATTAATTTGAAGATCAGAATGATTCTAATATTCCAAGTAGAGCAGCAAAAAATGATTTCATCCCAGAATTCAATCCCCAAACACAATTAATAAATATACAATAAAGAGAAACTTGAGCAATGCATCATTTCTTCTTGACTTTGAGGAATTACAGAGTGCACAGACTTGAGCATTTTTTTCAGTGGAAAGTTCACTTGGTGCTTGTATAGTTTTAAAAGAGCACATATATCCTTGGAGCAGTGTCGTGGCCACGTCGTACCATTGACAGACAGTCAAGCACTTTGATTCAGCATTTGCTCTAATAGTGCTTTGTTTGGTGATATAGATAAGAAGTACTTTGTGGTTGTCTATATATATATATATATATATATATATATATATATATATATATATATATATATATATATAAATATATAATGTATACTTTTCTTTTCTGTTTATTGTGGAATTTGCAACCCAACACATCTGTCAAGTGGTAACAATGTAGTGTCTGGGTTGTCAGATCTCTCCACTGCATTTGCAATCATCACTTCCAACTCCAAATTCAGTATTCCTTTTTATTTTTATGGCTTTACTGTACAGAGGTTATTCTATCTTACACAACCCCGTAGCCTCAATTTTCATCTTTATATATATCAAACAATACTAAATTTAACTTTAATACTCATATAAAGAAAGAATTTTCAAACATTACCAAATATGTTTGTGAAACCCGAGAGTAAAACATCATTTACATTTATGAACTGCCTTTTATTTTCGACAACCCGTTGCACAAACGAACACAAGCACGCGCACACACACACCTGATCTTCACATATCCCCTACTGCAAAAGTGTCTACCTATATAACTACATGTTGCAGTCTAAATATATATATATATATATATATATATATATATATATATATATATATATATATATATATATATATATATATATATATATATATATATATATTTTATTTTCTGCACATATTGTGTTTCATTCTATTAAGTGAACAAAGCCACAAATTAACAATGACTTTCTTGCAGCAATACCCACAAACGCCCAACACTGCACATTTGTATTTGGACTTGTTCCGTGTGTAATGATCTTAAGCAGGGACTTTCTGAAGGTTATTTCCCCACAGAATAAAATGGAATACAATGCCAGAAGGAAAGTCCCATTATAAAAGTAACACTCAATTTGCCAATTGGACTGTAATACTTTGAACGGATAACATTTCATGTCTGTTGGTGATACATATTCAGTATTATATATGTATATATAAGGTATTCATACATATACACATTACACACACATGCATATATATATATATATATATATATATATATATATATACTGTATATAATTTATATATATAAATATATATATACATACAGTATATACACACACGCACACACACACACACACACATATATATATATATATATATATATATATATATATATATATATAAAATACATACATACACACAAAATATCAAACCGGTCCTGCTTCACTAGGCTTAGTCCTGAATAATTTATTTTGCCAAATAATTATCATCATAATAAAGCTTCGCTTTTACAGATGTAGATGAAAATAGGAAATAGTCTACTTAATGTAGCAGTTCAATAACTAATGAATTGCCAGTTATAGTTTATGGGCAGCCCTGACATGAAAAGGAATATATATATTTTTTTGGATTTTTATATAGGGGTCTAGAATTTTTGATTTGATTAAAAACAAGGCTACATTTCCTTCCTGCCTTATATAGAAATGATCTTAAAAGGAAGATTTGAACCTCAAAATGCTTCCGTCAAGTTCCAATCTGTCCAGATAATAAAATACTACTGACTTACAATTCTTAAAAGCAGCAGTTTCCAATATAGTTTTGGTTATATTGATAAAACCAAGATGCAATGCATGCAGTCAAAAATAAATCAAAATTATTACAGCAACTAAACTCAAAAAGTATATCTGGTTTTTAAGGGATTAATTTTGTGAACAATTCATTCAAAATCGTAAAAATGTCTTGGACAGTGAATATTTCATATACAACATAAAATGAAAACTATACTCAAAACATAACTGACCTCCTAAGGTAGATCACCATTGTTGCTTTATTTTTTTCTGACTAATCTCAGGAACAATTACATGCACTGGTGTAAAATTTGTCTGGATGGTGTTGGGACAAAAAACCACCTAAATGGTGAGTTTTAAGGAGTTAGCGTATCTTACTTCACTGCACTTACACAATAAGGGGTTAATTACAAAGAAAAAAGAAAAGAAAAATGAGACAATCACTATGATACACCTGACACCTCTTCAATGATCAAAACAGTACAGTGGGGATCACAGATTCATTGAACAGAAATCTGTCCAAATGCTTTGTGATAAATTACATATTATGGCCATTAGCCCTAGTTGGCTGCTGCAACCACTTGGAGGACCGCCTACGTATGAATTGTACTCGTGATGGCAAAAGTGAAAATGAACACTATATACATAAGAGTAATTCCAACATTAAAATGCAAGTCAAGCAGATGACTGCTTGCTATTCCCAAAAGTTCGTCAGCTTGATCAGAGCGCTGTGCAAAAACCCTTTAGTGATTACTTTCATGCAAGCAGCTCAAGCAAGTCGTCCAGTCCTAGTCTATCCTGCCAAGGCCTAAGTAATCCTCATCATGATGGTCAAAGATTTAAATCAATTATCTAAGCCAACATGGCTAAAGATCACAAAATAGGGTGACAAGTAAGTAAACTAACCTTGCCTTCTACTGGTGATGGGATAGTCTGGTGGTGGTATGTGCTTTCTAGGGGCCAGTGAAATTCAGGCTGGCCTCGTTAAATGACAATTCCTTTATTTTTATATTATAATTATATTATATACTTTTTTTGCAATTACAGGGACACTGATGCTCTACATAGGAAGCAGGTGTCCCTGACAGAGGAGCGGATACAATATGACCTCAGGGTGGGTCAACGGAGGTGACACTACAAGTAACATTGGCACTAACTCAGTGTGACACACCAACAACTCACAACTCATCACTAGCACTGGCTTTGGGTGAACTAGCTGCTGCAGGTGAGAAGGCAAGGGGACAGCAGGGGGTGGGGGAGGTGGGAGGGAGGCAGCAGATACCAAGAGGGAGCACATTGCTGTTAGTCAAACTATACACCTTGTCACAGCATACAGACTCCCATGCAACAGTGGCCTACAAAACTTGGTGCAGACATTAGATGATGGACCTAACTATTTGAGTCCAAGACAAACAATAATGTCCCATAGGCTGGCTCCACTGCTGAGCAATGGATTTCTAACTTGCTCCCATGGCCAAAACAGTTGCTACCACACATGCAGTGGACTGGGCACCTGTGGGCTGATCATTGGCACCAAGTTCTTGCCATCAGGTCTAGGGTACCCGGGCAGGCTACACTGCCACAAAGTATGCAATAACAAGCAAATGGTATGACTGCTGGGTGCCTCAAGCCAGGGTAGTCATTAACTAATAGTTTTCAATATATACACTTTACATATCATGGGAGCCACATGATAAAAGTCTGAAAACAGCTTGAGGTACAGCCTATTGGCCCAAGAAATTATGACCTCCAGAGCCCCCATGGCAAGGCCTTATCCCCAAACTGGAGCTCTGTACACAGTGGGGAAGAAGAGAGGATTAGGGTATGGTGGATAGCAAGGCACCATGGGGGCTAAAGGAGGCAGTCTGGGAAGGCTGGTTTGGATGGTAACACTATCTTCCATCCTAATTATCATTTACAGCAGCTGCTGCAGCACCCTCGGATGAATCCACAGTAGAAGATCCACCACCACCACTGGTGCTATTGGCTGGCTCACCTCGATAATGTGGTGGAATCAGTTTACTATTCAACTCTGGTTGGATCTTTACTTCTGAAAAGACAAAGTTCTTTAAATAACGTAATCGTTTTATGTAAGTGTCTAGTATCATTGTGCTAAACAGATATATATTATAAATATTTTTTTTTCAATAATTGTAAAAATACAAGAGACTAAACGATAATACAACAGGAAATATTTTACTACCTTGATCTGTGAAATTGAAGAGAGGTGGTAATTCTCTGTTATTTGGTAGTCTTGTATTTGGATCCCTGAGCTCATCGAAAAACTTATGTGCACATGCTTGAAGCGGAGTAATACGCGCACATGGTGTATATTCTAACAATCGTGATACCAGGTTGATGGCGTCCTCAGGTGTGCGTTGGCGGAACACCTTAAAGAAAATCATAAGTCAGAAAAAAAAAGAAATTCCCACAGTATGCTACATGAGTCATCATTGGATAATACATACTACCAACACAAAAACCCTAAAACATTCTAGCATAATGCATGAGAGATATTTAATCTAAGGTACATTCGATTCTTTATGTATGTATATATGTATGTGTATATATCATATATATATATATATATATAGATATATATATATATATATATATATGGATATATATATATATATATATATATGGATATATATATATATATATATATATATATATATATACAGTGGAACCTCTACACACAAACGTATCTACATCCGAATTTTCCAACATCCGAAGTAAAATTCGAGCAAATTTTTTACTCTACACTCGAATTTTATTTCGACACACGAAGTAAACATTACGCCATTGAGCGTCGAGTGCTCAGTTCTCTATTCTTGTGTGTATCGTGTGGTTGTCCTCCGTTTGGTCTGTTATTAACAGTGCTTATTTTCTTCCTTTTCTCACATTTCCTTTTTGATTTTACCTATAATCATGGTGCCTAAGAAGCTAAGTTTCAGTACAGGAAGAAGGCAATTCTTTCATTAGAATTGAAGCAAGAAATTATAGAAAAACATGAGAGCAGTGTGCATGGGAGTGATACTGTATGGCTAAACAATATGGCCGGAATAGGCCTATGATCTCGAGGATCATCAAGCTGAAGGCAGCCATTAAAGCAAATAACCATCGAAGGGGATCACCATTATTACAAGACATCTTAGCAATACCCTGGAAGAGATAGTACGCCTTTTGTTGATAGGGATAAAGGTCAAAGAGGTTGTTGGCAACGATCATTTGTGAGAAGGGCCAGCGCGATGAAAAGAAAGAAAGAAAAAAGTGAAGTAAAGAAAACCATGATAGCATTAACAAGCTCTTTTAAATAAAACTTCTCTCTTTTTCTGTTTCTCTCTAAACATAGCATTAACATGTTCTTTAAATAAAATATCTCTCTCTCTCTCTCTCTCTCTCTCTCTCTCTCTCTCTCTCTCTCTCTCTCTCTCTCTCGTTCTTCTTCGCTGTTATAGTGTTAGACACGTCTATTATTTTTTTTCCGAGAGAGAGAGAGAGATTAAACAAAAATGTGTTTAGAGTACATATGATTTTCAACAGCGTCAACGAGTTGAAAAACAATTAAATGTAACTAAGAAAGTAATAACAGCTAATCTGAATTCCTTTATTAACTAAAACAAATATTGATACAAACACACTCGTGAGCGTATGCACAAACACACACACAGGTGCAAGAATTGCTACGCAGTAAGAGAGATGGTCGGGGAGGAGGTAGAGATGGTGACTGCGATAACATACCGTAACTCGTCACTGAAAGTGATGAA
>NC_090726.1:106483067-106513067 GCF_036898095.1 Palaemon carinicauda | reverse complement strand
GCTAATCTGAATTCCTTTATTAACTTAAACAAATATTGATATAAACACACTCGTGTGCGTATGCACAAACACACACAGGTGCAAGAATTGCTGTGCAGTAAGAGACAGACGGCAGGGGAGGAGGTAGAGATGGTGACTGCGATAACCTACCGTAACTCGTCACTGAAAGTGATGAAAATTAAAAATCAAAAGAAAAAAAATGTAAAAAATATGAAATATAAAAATAAAAATAAAAATAAATAAGCTAAGTTAGATTAAAGTTTCCGTAGTGTAAGTTACAGTACGTTATCGCAGTCACCATCTCTGTCTCCTCTCCGATCGTGTCTCCCCCTGCGTGTGTGTGTTTGCGCATACGCACACGAGTGTGATTGTATCAATATTTGTTTAAGTTAATAAAGGAATTCAAATTCGCTGATATTTTTTTTCTTAGTTACATTTAATTGTCTTTCAACTCGACACTGTTAAAAATCATATGTACACAACACATTTTTGTTTAATCTCTCTCTCTTTCAGAAAAAATTAATAGACGTCTCTAACAGTGAAGAACAGAGAGAGAGAGAGAGAGAGAGAGAGAGAGAGAGAGAGAGAGAGAGAGAGTATTTATTTATAGAACATGTTAACACCATGTCTACCTTCTCGCCGATCGTCCGTCTCCTCATGGCGTAGCAAATCCTACACCTGCGTTGGCCTGTCTCTAAGGTAAAGTGACAATAAAACACATTTTTTATTTATTATTTCTTTATAATTATCTTTTTTACATGCTTCTTTTATTTTATGCTTTTATGTTATTGTTATGTGTAATTATATGTAGTAATTTATTAAGGAGTTAATATAGGTTTTTGGGGTGTGGAACAAATTATACAAATTACAGTGAATTCTTATGGGAATATTTGCTCCAGCATACGATTGTTTTAACATACGAAGCAGTTTCTGGAACGAATTAAGATCGTATGTAGAGGTACCACTGTGTGTGTGTATATATATATATATATATATATATATATATATATATATATATATATATATATGCATGTCTGTGTGATTCATAGTTTTATAGTTGTCCCAGTGTTGAGTTGTCCTGCCGTTGAGTCGGCGGTGTTGAATTGTCCCTTTCCCCCAGTGAGATGCTGGACAGGCATTTACATTAACATAGACAAAGACAATGGAGGGAGAAGTGATGTATTGTTGTAAAATAAAAATTAAAAATGAGGATTTTTACCTTCGAAGCAAATAGATTCAATACTAAGTCACTTGCTAACACAATATTACTCAAAGTAAATAACCTTATCCCATTCAATATATCAGGTATACTGTCCTGATATCAAATATTCAGGTCAGAAGATATAATCAATTAAAAAGGGAGTAGCAATAAGATAATTAACCTAATATTGTTACTTTATTACACAAAATTTACATTGACATCAAGCAAAAGAGGTTCAAACAAACAAAAAATGAAATAAAAAAAATGCAACTTAGCAAAATCAAAAGGCAGTCAAAATATGCGCAACACGGGGTCTCTTGCAATAACAAATGATTAAAGTGGAGTCGGACACGTGGTAGTTAGACCCAAGACTGTACTAGTCTCTAGGCAAAAGTAATACGCAAAATCTGTACACAATCCCATTCACTCAGCCCGAAATATGTAAAAACACAATTAAACTAAATCAAGTACAACGAAAAGCGAATCTAGTCCAAAAGAGGAAAACGATGTGGGGACATGGTTTTACCTGCACTCCTTACTTGAAAGACAGCCCTTGTCCTCAAATGGCTGTTACAGCTTGTTTCTGGTAATTTGCTATACGTGGATAGTTGCATCCTTGACTGGCCCACCCCTGGAATCCTCGCTTCTTGGCTGATAGGGTATCTCTAGCACAGTTCCTAGGATCGTCTTCTTCCCTTTATCCAGCGCTGACAGGACCCAAGGACTCCTTTCCTCTGTTAGATGGGAGTCGAGTTGGGGGTGGGCCAGAGATGCAGACTGACTGACAAGTCAGTCAGCTGGTTATAACCACGGCTCCTGTACAAATGGGGCAACCCTTAGGTCGTGGCTGGGTTCAAGCTTCCAAACAAGTGTGTGTCAGGGTGCGTAGAATAACGCAGTTGAGGTGCCATATCGGGACTTGAGGGCAGGACAATGCAACGTTGTAAGGAATAAGGAGGAGGCAGGATTTTGTGTTAAATACGAAGAGAAATCTTGCAGCTCTAAGGGTATATACATACATAATAGTCCTACCAATTCTGGCTTACTAAAAATTAATAAAATTAGCAATTAGCAATGGGCTGGTGCGGTGGGCATAAGTCTTCAAATTAACAGACCTGAATAGGTACTGAGAGATAAAATAAGCTACTTATAAAGTCAGCAGTACTAACGTTATATTCAAAACCAGTGTAATAATTTATCTCAACCAGGGTTGCAATTTCTGCTTTTGAAAACGGGCTAAATCCTTTCTCAAAAGTGGTCGTAGTGTACATAAGGAAAAACACACAATGCTTCCTACTTTGTATTTCGAAAATAAAGAGAAAAAGATTCCATTTAATTGTTAAAATGAAAATTACTCTAAATGTAAAACTTTAAAACAAAACAAAAATAATAAAATCACCATTGTAACAGACGAATCCATGGGTTAAGCTATTATTATTGTTATTATTACTATTTACCAGTATACCAATTAACTTTCAAAAAAAAAAAAATAATGGTTGTGCATATAACAGACAATATGATCAATACAAATTCAACCAACCATTTTAGTTGTGGCCTTCAGAGGAAGTTAAACTTTTCATAGGTGGTCGATTCCCGAAGGAGATGACAAGAATACATTGTGGTGAGGGGGTATAATGATATTTGATGTAGGAAATTTGATATTCTTTACAGGTTATTTTGAAATGCCAAAGTAAATTCCTTATACTGTAGATATAAGATTCAGATGAAAATTTTTCTTAAATTATTAAATCAAAAAGATGAAATTATGGCTTCAATTCAATCATTTCCATATTTAGTGAATAAGAATATGCTCTGGTTTATAAATTCGAGTTCACTAAACTCTTGAATCTCAAACTTTAGTTTCAATTTTCAAAAAATTCACAAAATAAAAAAATAAAAATCATAAATATATACATGGCTTCCTGAAATGGACATAGTCATAGACAACAAAAAGAGAGCAATTGATTAACGTAAATGAAATTAATAACAGACTTAAGGACATAGGGGTTATTTGTTGAGCCGAATCTCGACTACTGGGGCCGGGGTTAAGCTCAGGACTTATTCCTCCTACCAGGTTAGGTTCCATACTATCTTTTCCCACCGGCATCTGTATAAGATTAGTACCCTCATTAACAGAACCAGTCTTTTGACTTTCTATACGACTCTATAACATAGTTTGGGATAAGAGAAAGCTTTGTCTTCTATATTGATAAAACAATGATAATGTTTCATTACAGTAAGTCAAAAGATTTTGAAATGCAATTAGTTTATCATAATTATAATCCGCTGAAAAAAAAGCTATAATCGTCCAAAAACAAGACGAATAGCGGGGCTGCGCTAAATAAGAAAAAAACGCTCCGGATCTAGCGCAAAACGCGCTGAAAAGGAAACTATGATCTTGACAGGTAGTTTGAGGAAAGAACCATCGTACGCCGGCGTAAGGCTTTTGTTTTGTGTTTCTACGCTGTGAAGTCAGTTTAGTTAATTTAAGAGTTCAGATGTTAAGGGGTCGGCAATATTGGGAGCGGGACCAAAATACAAAAGTGAAGAAAAATTTAAGGTAATATATAATTCTGATAAAATATAAATATGCATTAGTTAAAATAAAAGATTCTCTCTCTCTCTCTCTCTCTCTCTCTCTCTCTCTCTCTCTCTCTCTCTCTCTCTCTCTCTCTCTCTCTGAAAACATGTAACACCCCTGCTATGAAAAAAAAATATTATTTTGAAATTGGATTCTTATTTATTTATGTTATGCTCGAGTAATTTTCTTTTAGAAGGTTTATTTCAATGAAAAATTAAGGAAATTAGAATTTATTTAGAATTTTCAGAAACATCCATATTTGCTAATGAAAAAAAAAATTACTTTAACATTTTTAAATTCACCATCACATGATGAAATGAAATTTGTTCCATTTCAATTATCTCAAGTTTTAAGTTAATTTGACCAATGCTGACCAAGCACTTCAATTTTACCCTTTCTTCCTCTATCTCATAATTCACTCGTAAATGTCAACAGCTGAGAGTCTTTTTCCCCCTCTACTGACATTCAATAATTGAAAATTATGGAGGGGCATATTTCTTGTTCTTACGCTAGTTTCTATAAAAAGAAATGAAAAAAAAATCATTAAAAAATAAAGACAAAACATTTATCTAACATAAAATGACACTATCTGCTTACCGTTAGCCAAGGTTGAGCTACGACCAACCAAGTGTCAAATGATATCGCATGGAGAAATTTATTTCTACGTAGCATATAAATTCTATATATAATTTACACAGGTTTAAATGTTCTGTATATTTCATTCTATTTACTATTTTAACAAATGCTTGTACCGGTTTATTATGCAGAAAGGAATCGTTTAATATTAAAAGGAAATAAGCTGAAGATAAAATTGAATGCATAGAGGTATTAATTCACATGAATGTAACATGGATCTTCACTGAGAGAGAGAGAGAGAGAGAGAGAGAGAGAGAGAGAGAGAGAGAGAGAGAGAGAGAGAGAGAGAGAGAGAGAGAGAGAGAGTGTTTCGTTCTGGGAAGACAATTAAACAATTGTTAGACTAACCGTTTATTCTCACTAACTGCCGCTGCCCACTAGAAAGGGCTCAAAGTAAAAATTTACAGGTTAGAAAGAGCTTTGCAAAACAAGATATTAAATGTGTAAGATTACCCTAGAGAAAATGTGCACAGGCCCATTTATTTTTTAAATATATCCTACAACAATTACCTAGCCTGTTCATATTTGATTGTTGTTGATATTAAGAAATGGGCAGTGCACATTTGCTATAGTGTAAAATTACACTAGAGAAAATGTGCAGAGCCCTTTCTTAAAAAATATCCAACAACAATCACATAGCTACAGGATAAGTGATTACAAACTTTAACCATACATATGTAAAATATCTGCATAAATGAAACTTCTAAATAATACTTTTAAGAGATGTAACTCTACCATATTTTAACCAAGGAAATAAAAGAAAAATTTACATCAACATAAACTTGGAAATATGTAGACAATACCTAGAGCAATTCACTTATATATATATATATATATATATATATATATATATATATATATATATATATTTGGGCTTAGGCCATGTCGTCCTGATGGTAGGTTCCTTCAGTAGCATCCTATGGGTATATATGACTACAGCAGATATTCCCAGAGAATTAAACTAAAAGTTTCACAGAATTCTAACTTCTGGCGCGAGTACCCATAAGGTTTCCCTTTAGGATATCGTATAATAACGGGACGTATGCTTGACACACCACATAGCTATCTGCACCCCACATAGCGTTTACGCTTCGAGGGGGAAGTTGGTGGCAAGTTGTGGGAGGAGCCGATACAAAGTTCTCCTTCTCTGTTACTGTTACGGTACTCGGATGACGTCATAAAGACGCCATGTTGGCCGCCATCTTGGTTGACGTCATAACTGCGTGCCTTCGCATTCCTTCTCTTGTAGTGTCTATGACCAGGTGTTTTTTCCCAGTTGTTGGCTATTATTTCCCAGCATGTCGCAATCTTCAGCCTCTCATGCTTCTGGAAAGTTGAGTACCATATTCTTATATTGTATAAATCAGCTCTGGCCGTAAAGTAACGTCTTTTTATCTTTAAATACTGTGTTTTGTGGCAGAGCTGTTGCCTAAATCGAAGGCGTCCTGACGCTGTTGTTCGCTTCGCATGCTTTATTTAGTTAGCCAGAACAACTTTCCCGGTTCCTTAACTAACTATCAGTATTAGTTATTTAGTCTTCATTGCTAGGAATTAGTTATATTATGCCGATAGTATTCGTTTTTCGGCGAGTGTAGGTAGCCGAATTTACGACGCTAGAGTTGCTAGCCCACCGCCTAGGCTCGATAGTGTTAATCTATGAAATGAAGATATTAGGCACTTATACATATAAGATTCAGTGATAGCACATGGGTTTTTCTCCTTCTAGAAAGTATACAAGGGGGTTTTGATGAGCTTGGTAGTCGATTCCCTTGCCCCTAACAGACGGCTTAGGGCTTTTGTATACTTTTACACCTCCCCGGTTACCTTTTCACTAAGGTAATCTCTCCTCCCTCTGAGGTAGCCTAGGCTACATCCTTGCCCTCCTTACCTTGAATCGTATTCAAGTGAGATTAAGCTAGGATTTTCTTTCCCCGCCCAGAGCCATAGTTCATGAGCTTTGAGTTGGGGTCAGAACCTCAGAGTTTCAGTTTCAGCTACCCCATTAGGTGAATGAATTCTCCTTTTGGTCTCCACTGGTTGGCAAAAAAAGGGGGGGGGACTCTGCCCTCCTCCCTAGGCCACACCTGGTAGGGTTACGACCCTTCCTCCCTGTGTCCTAGCGACTTGTCCTACACCTGCCTTCTCCGGGCTGAGGGATATGCTTCCCCTAGCCTAACTTAGGCAGGCCCTGGGATTCTGTTTCTTTATAGTTTGGGACGGCACGGCCATGCCGTTCTTTTACTGTACTAACCTACCCTAGGCTGGAGAATGAATTCTTCCTATACCTGGGATAGTGCTGGTACTGAAACAGAACCTGCCCTTGGAGTGTTGGGGAAGGCTCACACCAACCCCCACAATCCTTCTCAGGACCCTTTTCCCCTCCACCTCTGTCCTTTCGTGATGGCCTAGCCATCGCACCTGTCCACCGTCCTACAACACGACCGAGTAACGGCGGGTTGTGGGGTCGGCCCGGTCCTTTCGCCTGCTAGTCCGAATTGCTAAGCTTCCCGCATATAGTTGAACCATAGGATAGCGTAACGACAGGTCTGTCTGCCGGCGGAAGACCTCCCTGCTATCTTAGTGTGTTCTTTGGTCCTCCCTTGGACCGCCATTCGCAACCCTAGCTGACTGCCGGCTTAGTTGCGGCTGGATGGAAGCCTGATCATACTCTTCCTTCCATTTGAACCCTCCTAGAGGAAGGCGAGGTTAGTGTAGTGAGCTGCCGCCCTTCCCTCTTCCTTCCTCTATGCTTTCTCTCTCTTAATCAAGTGCCGGTCCACTGTCGCACAACTCTGCCGGCAACAGCCGACAGCTTAGCCTAGGTCTCCTCTCTGTCCCATAGATTGATGTCAGGGTTGGAGTACCTACAGCTGGTTGCCTGCCGACTGCCAGAGGCCGCCGACATGTCGGCGATCTGCCATCAATTTCCGAGGATGTCTCCCTTTCCCCGCCACATAGACTGATGGCTGGAAGGAGTTACCCTTAATAGGAGACTCGCCGGCGCCTGGTGTGCCTCTGACACGTCGGCAGGTTGCCGGCTCCACCTAATTCATATTACGAAAGTGGACTGTAAACTTACTCTACCCTGCCGGCAATGTGCCGGCTGTGTCTATTGTATGGCTGTATATGATAGCCAGTACATCTATGGTATAGTACATACCCTAGACAGAAAACTATGGTGTATGGTTATGCAGTAAATACTTTCTAGCATACTCTGTGCATCCATGCTCAGTTCCTTGCCAGGACCTATTCAAAATGGGGGATAATTTTTTCCCCTTTTTCACTATGCTGAATGAACTCAGCTCTCTCCCTTTCACCACTGCTAATACCCCAGAGGAAGTACTAGCTGTGCTACTCTATCACTACTGGATAACTTCCGCCTTAGGGCTTACTCGAATGAAAGACCTAGAGTTAGTAGTGGAGTATGGTCTCGGCAATTGGCTGGGCGGGATTTACAAGCATGTGTCTTTCCTACTTCATTTCCAGCTTACCTATCCTAAGCTTACACTTGGAAAGGAATCTTATACTGTAATTGAGATTACTTTAAAACTAATCTAAGATTACTTCAAGTCAATGTTATAGACTTCCAAATACAGTGAGCCCTCGCTACTTCGCGGTTCGACCATCGCGGATTCACCACTTCGCGGATTTTTTTCATAACGCATGTATATACTGTACATATATCGCGGATTTTCCGGAAATTTCGAAAATACCGCGATGTGACCGATGGTGCGAGATTGGAGAAAGTGAGGAAAATTGAATCATGATTGATTTTCAATATAAATGAAACTTTGAGGAGCAACAAAGATATCATTTGTTAGAGATAGAGAGAGGTAAGGAATGGGAGGTAGTAAAAAGTAGCCCAGAGAGAGAGAGAGAGAGAGGTAGAGAGAGAGAGAGAGAGAGGTAGCTAGAGAGAGAGAGAGAGAGAGAGAGAGAGAGAGAGAGAGAGAGAGAGAGAGAGAGAGAGGGGGGGGGGGTTTAAATGTAATAAACAAAAAAATTTGATAGGTTATAACACATTGGTGCTTATGTAATATCAACTGTATACTGTAGACGGTTTGAATAAGTTAAGAAATGGTATAAACGATACTTTGTTAGTGTATTCGTACTCTCTCGAGAGCGGCAGCTAGATGTCAGCTGATCTAATCACAGCTAAAAGTAAAACAAAAAGAAGTCAACAATACTCGATTTTTAAAACACACCCGAAATTTAAAAACAAAAGTACACGCTTTCTTAATGTGCAATTAACTATTTAAAGAGTAGCAATTTTCTAGAATAAAATGATGTTTCCCAAAAAATAGTGGTTTGCTGATGAAATCGGATGTCGTATTTTTAGCTATGATTGAAATGGATGTAGACTCGGCATAATTTTTTCGTTTCGTATTTAATTGCCACTAAGAAAACTAATTTTAGTTTCTTCATCTAAATGTAAGTATTGTATAACACGAGAGAGAGAGAGAGAGAGAGAGAGAGAGAGAGAGAGAGAGAGAGAGAGAGAGAGAGAGAGAGAATGAATCAGCTGTTGTAATCAAATGGCGTGTTTTTGTTTCGTGAGAATGTCATCGCCACTACTATAACAACAACATACTGTACTGAACTTTACAGTATTTTACAGACTACTGTAATATGATAAAATAAAATATTTGTAATCTATTTTATATGAAATGGGGCTATTTTTTTTTTGTTTAAAATTTACATTTACGTATGTAAAACAACTCTCTCTCTCGTAAATTGTTTTCCTGCTTTGCT
Source organism: Palaemon carinicauda (assembly GCF_036898095.1). Taxonomy (NCBI): domain Eukaryota; kingdom Metazoa; phylum Arthropoda; class Malacostraca; order Decapoda; family Palaemonidae; genus Palaemon; species Palaemon carinicauda. The sequence goes on along the minus strand of NC_090726.1, from coordinate 106,503,897 downwards.
ACGTATGTATGATTTTATATAGATACGGTAAATAATATTTGTAATAACATATTTTATAAAAGGTTTTACTGTAATATCATTATTTATCACTTTCATCATGCGCGTTAAATGCCTTCGTTTGTTTACTGAGCGTACTTTATGACGGCGTCGTTTCCTGGCGGCGTCATAAAGAAAAAATTTCATTTGGAAGTCCTAAGAAAAATTAAGTAAAACATTGGTAATAACAAAATCAACATACTGTACTGAATAATCAATATAATCGATGCAAAAACTAACCTATACACAGATGTGTAAATGCGTTTGTTTCTTCATTATGATCAGAGATAAACGTAAACAAAACATTGGTTGCCATTTTTTATCGTGCTTTTTGGCGTGTTTAGGAAAAGAGTCGCCTTTAATATTTGTGCCTGTTTTAGTTTGGGGTACTGTAGTACATGCATTAAGTGTTCTGTACATTAAAGGGTAGTTTGTTAACAGTACTACGTACAAGGGAAGGTTTTAAAAGTCTGAATATACATGTTAAATAAATAGGTAAATATGGTGTCACTACTTCGCGGATTTTCACCTATCGCGGTCGGGTCTGGAACCTATCTACCGCGATAAACGAGGGTACACTGTACTCATATATCCCTTTCTTCTTTACAGGAGGAGTACATCCAGTGTGAGAGTGCCTTTTGCAGCGTTCGGCACCGTGACTTCTACAGCCACCTGGCGTGCTAAACTCACGCCAGCAGCTCTGTCACCCAAGGAACTCTGCGATATTGGAACCCGCAGGTTTGTGCAGTTTGCAAGGACCTGCTCAACGAGGCGTTCGAGGGTCCCCCGTCAGCGGAGGCCAGGGACATCGCTCGCGAGAAACTACGCAAGTGGGTGCATGGTTTCCAGAAGAACGCAACGGGGCCCTATCTCACTAGTGAGAAGATGAGAGCTTTACTCTTCCCTAAGGCATCTGTGGATGCCGTCACCCCCAAACCGGAGATCCCCAGTGTCCACCTGCCGGTTGATCCAGACGTTTCGGACGCACTCCAGGACATCCCCCTCGATGATGATGAGCGGATGTCAGAGGTGTCGGATACCACCGAGAGGACCCTGATGGCCGAGGGTCGAGAAGAGGAACCTACAGAGGCTCCTGACTCCGAAGAAGAAGGCGCCCCTGCACCCTCTATCACTTCCGTAGTCATATCGAAACCAGTCCCCTCTACATCGTCCACTCCTATGCCCACAAGAGCGGACACACCTGTGGATAATTTCCAAGCCTTGATTGCGGTCCTCGATGAGAGGCTCCGCAAGAGGGATGAGGATTTCAAAAAGGAAATCTTTCGTTTAACGAAGCAACCCCAGAGAAAGATCACCATGAAGGATCTTCCAGCCTGCTCTGTCACGAACCCATGGAGGCATGCCGAGCACATGCCTATCACTAGTGGCAGGAGATTCGAGAACGACAAGCTAGGCGCCGTCCCCCTTGAAGAGGTGGAATTCTGGCCTAGCTTCGAAGCATATCCGAACTGCTACATTCGCCTCAAGTCTGAACCCGTTTCCAAGGAGGAAACCGAGCCTAAAGAGGTCATTGTGTTTGACCATGCAAAGGCTCAATCTCTGCTAACCGGTTGTCTGAAGGACAAGGGCTACACCAACTAGAAGGTGCCGGCCCTGAGCAACATACACCCCTTTTCTTGCTCCTACCACCATGGTCTTCCCCTTCGCGGAGAAGTCCCTCCTAACAGTGTTGAAGGCGGTGGAGGAAGGGAAACCCTGCCCTATATTGGAGGAATGTAGGCCCCTCTCCCTCGCCCTACCCACCGACGACAAGAACTGGAAAGACATCCAGTTAACTTCCTCTGTGGGAAAGTTGGAGGCAGACATTGCTGGACGTCAGTTCAACGAGAACCTCCCTAAGCTCTCCGAATATCTTCTTCGTCGGGAGCAGGACACGAAAGAGAGGCTGGCTGCCTCCCTTTCCCTCCAGGTGCAAATGGAGACGATGGCTGGGGAACAACGGACCCCAGGCTTCTACATGGTCTTGGCCAAGACCCACCTTGCTACCCTGACAAAGGACTTTTATAGCTTTATCAGGGCACGGAGAGCCTGCAGAGAGTTCGTGTTTGCGAATGCCACCGTCAAACAGCTTCTTAAACACGAACCAAGGAAGCTGATTTCCTCCAACATTTGGGGGAAAGATCTCTTTCCCAATGACCTCTTGAAAGATATCGTTGACAGGGCCACCACGGAGAACCGGAACCTTCTCCAAAAGTGGGTAATGTCAGGAAATAGGAAATCTTCTTACGATGAGGGCCCCCAACCGAAGAAGAAACCCAACAAGCCTAGACCTCGGCAGCGTCAGGCTAAACGCCAGCTTCCGGCAACCGCTGCTCCCCAGTTGGTGGCTCATCCCCAACAAACCTTCCAACTGGTAACCCAGCCGGTGGTGAATCAGTCACCAGCCTTCACGCCCGCCTATGAAAGGCAGTCGACTACCTTTCGTCCCAGAGGTAGAGGCACCGGCAGAGACTCCTCTCGACGTCCCTCCAGAGCGAGAGGAGGAAAGGGAGCAAGCGGTCGAGGTGGTAAACCCTCGGGCAACCAGAAGCAATGAGATGCTTCCGGTGGGAGGAAGATTCCGCCTCTTCCAGGATCGTTGGACCTTCGATCCCTGGGCTCACAGCATTATCAAGAACAGACTAGGGTGGAGCTGGGTAACACCACCACCACCTTTCCACCAATTCTTCCAACACTCCACCCCCGTTCTGGAAGAATATGTCCAAGCACTCTTGAAAAAGAAAGTGATCAGGAGGGTAAAGTCCACCAGATTCCAAAGAAGACTATTCTGTGTTCCCAAGAAGGACTCCGACAAACTCAGTCATTCTGGACTTGTCCCCTCTCAACAAGTTAATAGTGAACGACAAGTTCAAAATGCTGACTCTTCAACACACAAGAGCCCTACTGTCTCAATAGACATGGCGGACGCCTACTGGCACATTCCAATGAATCACCAGACCACCACCTACCTAGGATTCAGGCTTCAAAGAAGACTGTACGCCTTCAGAGCCATACCCTTCGGGCTAAACATAGCCCCAAGGATATTCACGAAGCTCGCAGAGATGATCGTTCAACAGCTACGCTTACAAGGCGTCGAGGTGATGGCTTACCTTGACAATTGGCTGATGTGGGCGGAATCACAAGAAGGATGCCTGCAAGCTACCACAAAGGTGATCCAATTCTTTGAACATTTGGGCTTCAAGATCAACACAAAAAAATCTCGACTTTCTCCAGCTCACAAGTTCCAATGGCTAGGTATCCATTGGGACCTCCAGTCACACCGTCTTTCCATTCCACTAAAGAAGATAAAGGATATAGCAGGATCTGTCAAGAGACTCCTCAAATCCAAACGGATTTCAAGACAACAGGAATGGGTGCTCGGCTCCCTTCAGTTTGCTTCAGTGACAGACCCAGTGCTACGAGCACAGCTTAAAGATGCATTGGGAGTCTGGAGAAGATACGCATCAAAAGCTCGAAGAGATCTTAAGAGACCTCTGCCGACCCGGCTATGACCACTCCTCAAGCCGTGGTCCGAGGCAAAGAACCTGAAAACGTCGGTACCTCTTCAACTACCGCCTCCCTCGGTCGTTATCCATACGGACGCATCGCTAGAAGGATGGGGGGGGGGGTCACTCCCATTAGCGTCAAGTTCAAGAAACATGGTCTCCCTATTCAAGACGTTTCACATCAACATCTTGGAGGCCATAGAAGTCCTCCTCACCCTGAAGAGGCTGTCCCCACGTCCCTCAGTCCACATTCGACTGACCCTGGACAGCGACATCGTGGTCAGATGTCTCAACCGTCAGGGCTCAAGATCGACCCAACTCAACCAAGTGTTGCTGCCCATCTTCCGCCTGGCGGAGAAGAAAAGATGGCACCTCTCAGCAGTTCACCTACAAGGATTCCGCAACGTGACGGCGGATGCTCTATCCAGGACAGCCCCGATAGTCAGAATGGTCCCTAGATGCACACTCATTCTCCTTCATCTCCCAAGAGGTCCCAGAACTGCAGATCGACCTCTTCGCAACGAGCGACAACAAACAACTTCCTCGCTACGTGGCCCCATACGAAGACCCCCGAGCGGAAGCGGTGGACGCCATGTCCCTGGATTAAAACAGATGGACCAAGATTTACCTGTTCCCTCCACCCAACCTTCTGCTAAATGTCCTCACCAAGCAAAGATCCTTTCAAGGAATAGCGGCTCTAGTGGCCCCCAAGTGGCCCCGAAGCAGCTGGTTCCCATTGATTCTGGAGTTACAACCCAAGCTAATTCCCCTGCCGGACACAGTTCCGGCCCAACAAGTTCAGAAGTCGACTGTCTTCGCTTCATCAAAGAAAACCCGAGACCTTCATCTCATGATTTTCTCTCCCTAGCCGTCAAGAAGAGGCTCGAAGAAAAGCTTAGACTTCTTAAAGGAATATAAAACAAAATCTACCAGAAGGCAATACGTTTCATCTTGGAAGAAATGGGTGACCTTTGTCAAGGCTAGAAATCCTAAGGAAATTTCAATGGATTTGTTTGTCCTTCATTCACCTTCATGGACAAGGCTTGGCAGTCAACACGATTTCCACCTGCAAATCGGCCCTGACATGACCCTACTATATGCCTTCCAAATAGACCTGTCTAGTGACATCTTCAACAAGTTGCCAAAGGCATGTGCTATACTCAGACCCGCACCCCTGCCGAGACCCATCTTCTGGTCTCTTGACAAGGTGCTCCATTTAGCCTCAAGTTTGGACAATGAAACTTGCACTCTGAAAGATTTGATTCAAAATGTGATTTTCTTATTTGCTCTCGCCTCGGGGGCTAGAGTCAGTAAAATTGTGGCATTATCAAGGGAAGAAGGCCAGATCCAGTTCGCAGAAACAGGCGAGCTCACCCTCTTTCCTGATCCAACATTTCTCGCCAGGAATGAGCTACCCACCAAAAGGTGGGGTCCCTGGAGAATCTGCCCTCTGAAGGAGGATATCTCTCTGTGCCCAGTGGAGAGCCTAAAGGTCTATCTTCGAAGAACTTCGGACTTCGGTGGAGGACAGCTCTTTAAAGGGGAAACATCAGGTTCTGATTTGTCACTCAAAACAACTAAGGGCGAAGATCACCTACTTTATTTGCAGAGCGGATTCTGACAGTACACCTGCAGGTCACGATCCCAGGAAAGTCGCCTCTTCCCTGAATTTCTTCCAGTCAATGGATTTCGAAAGTCTTCGCTCATTTACAGGCTGGAAGTCTTTTAAGAGTATTTTTCAAACACTATGCGAAGAAGGTGCACAAATTGAAACGCTTCGTGGTAGCTGCAGGTAGTGTGTTAAAACCTGCTGCTTAGTGCTGCTATGAACAGCGAGTTATTTGGGAACTCTTAGGAAGCTACTGAAGGAACCTTCCATCAGGACGACATGGCTATCTCACCCAAAAATAGATTTTTCGCTTCGCTCAAAATCCGATTATATATATATATATATATATATATATATATATATATATATATATACTGTATATATATATATATATATATATATATATATATATATATACTGTATATATATATATATATATATATATATATATATATATATATACTGTATATATATATATATATATATATATATATATATATACTGTATATATATATATATATATATATATATATATATATATATATATATATATATATATATATATATATATACTGTATATATATATATATATATATATATATATATATATATATATATAGTGATGCCTCGCAACACTAAATTAATTGGTTCTGTAAGGGCTTTCGTGAAGTGATTTTTTCGTGTTGCGAGTCGCCTTTTACATGTAAATAGCCTATTTCGTTCCAAACCTAGAAAAACACCAAATTAAATTATCGTAGAAAGGATATTCACCACTAAACTACTAAATATATGACGAGTACCGGATTTTGATCATTTAATAAATTAATGATAATATTCTGGAAAAGAAGTTTTTAATTAGAGCACAGTAAAAGCAGAGTAACAAAAATGTGGAACCTTACCTTTGGAGTGAGGCGATGTCCGAGAGCAAAGTGTGGGGTGGTAGAGGAGGATGAAAATGGCGGAAAAAGTTTACGTACAAGTGGCAAAAAAATTAACACAACTTTACTAAAAAGATTTATAAATGACAGAAAACAACAATTAATTTTAGGAAATGCATCCATTAATGGCAGGAAATATTAACACTTAACTTCACGATAAACTTAAAATTTCTTTTTATTTTCCTTTTCTATTTTTTTTTTCACTATACATTTTCTATTTTCTAAATTTAATTACACTACATATTTTCTTTATCACTGCTACTTTGGTTTCTTAGCTGGCGCTTGGTCTGCTTCTATCAAAGGCCTCTTACTAAAATTTTTGTCCAAAGAAGCTTGTTTCTGCCTGCTTCTTAAAATTTTCCTGAGAACACTTAACCGCATGCCAGCCTCATATTTCTTGATTATTTCCAGCTTCATCTCGATGGAAAACATCATCCTCTTCTTTCCCTTGACATCAGTGACTTTCTTGAGACCCATGGATAATGATGCATTGCAAGTATCACTCACGAAAACAGTACGGACTGAAAAATTGTTACAAAAGCTAAATCTCAAACACTAAGACAACATAGGAACGCCGATACGTAGATGCACGATGGGATACAGTACAAGATGACGATCAATATGAGAGCAGGATCTCATGGTGGTAACTAGCATCTGAGTAGGAGATAACCAATGGGAACGCAGGAGTATGGTAGCGAGTTTACATGCTGGCGGCACTCAAATTTAAAATCCGTCTCGAATACGGTTGGGCTCCAGCTCTGTACTGCCTTTCGTTGTCCAAAACATTTTTCGTGATCCGGGTCGTAAAATTCTTCGCATCTCCTTTCGTGAAGTGAAAATTTTGTAAACTGATTCTCTCGTAGCTAGAGGTTTGAATGTGTGTGTATGTGTATGTGTATGTATATATATATATATATATATATATATATATATATATATATATATATATATATATTATATATATATATATTACTTATCAGTCACAAAACTGCACATGACATATATTAAAGGGTAAAATCCACAGGAAACAGGAAAGGAAAAGACCAGGTACCAAGCGCTTTTGTGTATTACGTACACTTCTTCAAGGTACCCTGAAGAAGTGTACGTAATACACGAAAGCGCTTGGTACCTGGTCTTTTCCTTTCCTGTTGATTTTACCCTTTATATATATATATATATTTACATATATATATACATATATATATATATATATATATATATATATAAATATATATAATCACCACCTACAGAAAACTAGCATCAAACCCTACACACCACAATACAAAATATATATATATATATATATATATATATATATATATATATATATATATATATATATATATATATATGCAGAAAAACCACAAGGAAAATGAAAATACGAAATATACGATTAAGTCCTGACTAGTTTCGTGATACTTCTTCAGTCCTCTGAAGAAGTATCACAAAACTAGTCAGGACTTAATCGTATTATTTCGTATTTCCATTTTCCCTATGGTTCTTCTGCATCTGAGCATCACGTTTTCCTGTGAATTTTATGCATATATATATATATATATAGATATATATATATATATATATATATATATATATATATATATATATATATATATATATATATAGTAGGGTCCCGAATTAAGCGTGTTCGAATTACACGATTCCCCTTTTCCGCGATCGCTATTTTTCAAAAATAAATTTTCTGTATCTGCGAGGCTGTTCAAAGTTCGCGAGTCAAGCACTACAAAATGTATCAAATCTATTGTCTTTTTAAGTATATTGGTAGCCCTAAATATGGTGATTTATAATAAATGTTACAAAACAATATTAACATTACATTTCATTAACATAATTTCATAATGAATAGCCTATTTAAGGATAAAATTCCACATCAACAATGAAATCAACTGTTAACTGTGCGAGTCCAGCTGACAAAATGTAAACAGAAATGTGGTTACGTTCTCGGCAATCTTTATCTTTCTCCAACCTTACGATAATTGTAATGGTAGTGTTAATGATGGTATATTAAAGCATTATTTTTGTTTAGTACAGTATATTTAAAAGCCTTATTTTTCCCTCTGGGCGTTCAAGGTTTTCACGAGTAGACTGGGTTCGTTTATCGGCAGTGAATAGCCTAAACTTCGGTAACGAGTCGTCAATATTTTGTCATATTTTAAACAGTATACATTTGATTTGCAAACATTGGTTTTGTAGAGTAGACGGTAAAATAAAATCGAGAGAGAGAGAGAGAGAGAGAGAGAGAGAGAGAGAGAGAGAGATTTGATGGCAGAAATCTCTCTCTCTCTCTCTCTCTCTCTCTCTCTCTCTCTCTGTGTAAGAAATAAAACCATAGTTCACATATGGCAACTTGAGTTTAAGAATGAAATTAACATGAATATTGTTAGTTGTGGCGATCAATTCCTCGCTTCAGGGGGTACACGAAACAAAAACACGACATTCAATTACAACAGCTGATTCTCTCTCTCTCTCTCTCGTTATATAATACTTACAAATAGATGAAGAAACCAAAATCGGTTTTCTTGAAGTGTCAATTAAATACAAAACGAAAAAATTATACCGTGTATACATCCATTTCAATCATAGCTTAAAATACGGTAACCGATTTCGTCCGCAAACCACTATTTTTTAGGAAACACCATTCTATTCCAGAAAATTTCTACTCTTTAAATGTCAATTGCGCTATAATAAAACATGTACTTATGTTGTTAAATTTCGGGTGTGTTTTAAAAATCGAGTATTGCTAACTTATTTTTGTTTTACTTTTGGCTGTGATCACATCAGCTGATGTCTAGCTTCCGCGAGAATACAATAACAAAGAATTGTTTACACCATTTCTTAACTTATTCAAACCATCTATACAGTTAATATTACATAAACACCAATGTGTTATAACCTATCATATTTATTGTTTAGTACTTTAAAACCATCTCTCTCTCTCTCTCTCTCTCTCTCTCTCTCTCTCTCTCTCTCTCTCTCTCATCGAACGTTATAGCGGTAACCTAATTGTTCGGTGACTTTAAAAATAGGCCTAGTACTTTCTTCTTTTACCTTTTTTGCATATGGATCCATAATTGAGGTGGGTACAAGTTGACTTATAGCCTAACTGAAGTTAGGAAAAGTATTTTGGATATGGAAAGGACAATTATCTTTCGTAACAGTTTAGAATTATCGTAAGTTATCACTCTGTCATTAGCGGCAGTTTGCTATTGTGGATTAAACGCATAAGGAAAAAAAAATTTCCAGCTTTGCTACGAATTTAGGAATTAATATGGATACGGTAAGTAAAATATTTGTAATAACAATGTTTACTAAATGTTTTTAATATCATTAGTTATGACTTAGATCATGTGTGTTTAATGCATTCGTTTGTTTATTATGATCGAAGATGGAGCGTAAACAAATGGAAGGTTTCCGTTTCAGGCGGCATCATAAAGAAAAACATTTCATAAATGGCATTCATTTCATTTATTTGAAAGTTCTAATAAAAAATAATTAGAACATTGGTAATAACAAATTCAACATATAATCTATACTTGGTAAAATTGCTGTCAATTCAAAAACACAGATGTATAAATGCGTCTGTTTCTTCGTTGTGATCAGAGATAAACGTAAACAAAACATTGGTTGTCGTTTTCTATTGTGCTTTTTAGCGTGTTAAGGAAACGCATGATATAAAATCGCCTTTATTTTGATAATTCTGGATTTTCAATCATACAACAAGCTAGTCTATAGAGTGATGGTTTTGCTATTCACCAGTTGTATTATACAATAGATATGACAAACATTAAAATTTGTCTATTTTGGGTTGTGTTATAACGGGAAATATATGGTGTTTACACCTATCCTGGTTGTAATTTTAACCATTTTTCAAGTTATTAGAAATTTAATGTATATTAAATGTTTTATTTATTTACAAGAACTATTTGATATTATAAAGAAATACAGTATAGTACAAAGAAAGTATTGGAAATGGGTAGTAAACACATTTGAATAGGCAAATTGCTGGTTCCCAGGGCCGCAATGGAATTATTTCTGTTAGTTGTGTGTTTCGAAATTCGCGATTTTCCATTTACACGAGGTCATTGATCGACCAAATTCTCGCATAATTCGGGACCCTACTGTATGTATATATATATATATATATATATATATATATATATATATATATATATATATATATAATATACAGTAGGGTCCCAAATTATGCGAGATTTAGGTTGATCAATGACCTCGTATAAATGGAAAATAGCATATTTCGAAACACACAACAGAAATAATTCCATTGGGGCTATGGCAACCAGCAACTTGCGTATTCAAACGTGTTTACTACCGATTTCCAATACTTTCTATGTAATATACTTTATTTTTTTTATAATATCAAATTGTTCTTGTAAATAAATCAAACATTTAATATACTTTAAAGTTCTAATAACTTGAAAAAAGGTTAAAATTACAAACAGGATGGGTGTAAACACCGTATATTTCCCGTTATAACACGACCTGAAATACAGACAAATTTTAATGTTTGTCATATCTATTGTTTATATAAGACAACTGGTGTATAGCAAAACCATCACTCTATAGACTAGCTTTTGTCGTATCATTTAAAATCCAGAATAATCAAAATAAAGGTGATTTTATATCATGCGTTTCCTAAACACACCAAAAAGCACAATAAAAAAACGACAACAAATGTTTTATTTACGTTGATCTCTGATCATAACGAAGAAACAGACGCATTTACACATCTGTGTATAGGTTAGTTTTTGCATCGACAGCAATCTTACCAAGTATCGATTATATGTTGATTATGTTATTACCAATGTTCTACTTAATTTTTCTTAGAACTTCCAAATAAATGAAATGAATGCCATTTATATAATGTTTTTCTTTATGACGCCGCCTGAAGCGGAAACCTTCCATTCGTTTATTGTACGTTCCATCTTTGATCATAATAAACAAAAGAAGGCATTAAACACGCATGATCAAAGTGATAAATTTGGGTGAGATAGCCAAGTCGTCCTGATGGCAGGTGCCTTTAGTAGCTTCCTAAGGGTATATATGACTACAGTGATATTCCCAGAGAATTAAACTAAAGGTTTCACAGAATTCTAACTTCTGGTGCGAGTACCCTTGAGGTTTCCCTTTAGGATATCGTATAATAACAGGGGAAGTATTCTTGACACGCCACATAGCTATCTGTACCCCACATAGCGTTTACGCTTCGAGGGGGAAGTTGGTGGCAAGATATGGGAGGAGCCGTTACAAAGTTCTCCTCCTCCGTTACTGTTATGGTACTCGGATGACGTCATAAACGCCGCCATCTTGGCTGACGTCATCACCGCGCGCGTCCTCTATTCCTTTTGGCGTCAAGGCCAGCCCCCATGATACAGTAAGATCGGGAGGGAGCCTGCCAAGGCCTAAAGAGAAAAGGGCGGGTCCATCAGGACAACATGGCTATCTCAACCAAAAATAGATTTTTCGCTTCGCTCAAAATTCGTTTTTTGGGCTCAGGCCATGTCGTCCTGATGGAAGTGTACCAGAGAATTGATGTATTGTGAATTTTTTCCCTTTAGTAGTGCCTTCGACTTCTAGACAATATTCATTTGGTCTAATGACCCCAGAGACCTTGTGACATTACCGGTATATGTCACTACAGATAAACAGTTACTATGTTACCGCTACTCCCCCCCCCCCCCACGGGAAAGACTGAGTCCTATTGGACTTGTGGAAAGCCTTGAAGTTACTTGATAAAGAAACTCACCCAGCATCGGGAAGTACCTGCCGGTCCCAGAGCAAGGTAGAAGATAAAGTAAGTATAACATGTTGGGACAAATTACCTTAGTCTAGATGAGTTTGTTTAAATGGAGGAACAATAGTATTTCATAGTTCAGAAATTTTTATACAGTATAGAGGGGTATTAAAACTACTCAAACAGTATTTTATTACAATGTTAGGGAGAAATAAGACGCACGAGTACAGCAAATTCTTTTATTTGGGCATAAATAAGAATTAGCATACATAAAATAAATAGATGTAAATTGTAATGGAATGCAAATCAGTTACATAGACTTGGGACATTGATAGAAATAGATGTGGTATCTGAAAAGGAAAACTTGCCATATCACACGTTCATTCCATAGGAATTTTAGTCTTTCTAGAATGTCTTATATACACTTCATGTTTGGAACACGTGGCACAAGTGTTTTAGTCTATGTGACATCACCTTAGTATGAGAATAGTCCGTAGTGTCACTCGGTGGCACTATTTTCACTATGTTGCACACTAGGGTCAACACAATCACCGTTAGAGTTAGAGTCCCATATAACTCACTGTTCATTGCAGCACTAAACAGCAGGTTTTTAACACACTATCTGCAGCTACCACGAATAGTTTCAGTTCTTGCACCTGCTTCACATAGTGTTTAAAGAACACTCTCGAAGACTTCCAGCCCGTGAATGAGCGAAGACTCTCGAAGTCCATCGACTGGAAGGAATTCAGGGAAGAGGCAACTTTCATGGGATCGTGACCTGAAGGTGTACTGTCAGGATCCGCTCTGCGAATAAAGTAGGTGATCTTTGCCCTTAGTTGTTTAAGTGACAAGTCTGAACCCGATGTTTCCACTTTAAAAGAACTGTCCTCCACCGAAGTCCGAAGTTCTCGAAGATAGACCTTTAGGCTCTCCATTGGGTACAGGGAGACATCTTCCTTCAGAGGACGGATTCTCCAGGGACCCCAGCTCTTGGTGGGTAGCTCTTTCTTGGCAAGAAACGTTGGGTCAGGAAAGAGGGTGAGCTCACCTATTTCTGTGAACTGGATCTGGCCTTCTTCCCTTGATAATGCCACAATTTCACTGACTCTAGCCCCCAAGGCTGGAGCAAATTAGAAAATCACTTTATGAGTCAAATCTTTCAGAGGCCAAGTTTCATTGTCCAAACTTGAGGAAAAATGTAGCACCTTGTCAAGAGACCAGAAGATGGGTCTCGGAGGGGGTGCGGGTCTGAGTCTAGCACATGCCTTCGGCAACTTGTTGAAAATGTCACTAGACAGGTCTATTTGGAAGGCATATAGTAGGGTCTTGTCAGGGCCGATTTGCAGGTGGAAATCGTGTTGGCTGCTGAGCCTTGTCCATGAAGGTGAATGAAGGACAAACAGAAATCCATTGAAATTTCCTTAGGATTTCTAGCCTTGACAACGGCCACCCATTTCTTCCAAGATGACTCGAATTGCCTTCTGGTAGATTTTGTTTTATATTCCTCTAAGAAGTCTAAGCTTTCCTTCGAAATCCCAAACCTCTTCTTGACGGCTAGGGAGACAAAATCATGAGATGAAAGTCTCGGGTTTTCTGTGATGAAGCGAAGACAATCGACTTCTGAACTTGTTGGGTTAGAACTGGGTCCAGCAGGGGAATTAGCTTGGGTTGTAACTCCAGGATCAATGGGAACCAGTTGTTCCGGGGCCACTTGGGAGCCACTAGGGCCGCTATTCCTTGGAAAGATCTCAGCTTGGTGAGGACTTTTAGCAGAAGGTTGGGTGGAGGGAACAGGTAAATCTTGGACCATCTGTTCTAATCTAGGGACAAGGCGTCCACCGCTTCCGTTCGGGGGTCCTCGTATGGGGCCACATAGCGAGGAAGTTTCTTGTTGTCGCTTGTTGCGAAGAGGTTGATCTGCAGTTCTGGGACCTCTTGGGAGATGAAGGAGAATGAGTGTGCATCTAGGGACCATTCTGACTATCGGGGCTGTCCTGGATAGAGCATCCGCCGTCACGTTGCGGAATCCTTGTAGGTGAACTGCTGAGAGGTGCCATCTTTTCTTCTCCGCCAGGCGGAAGATGGGCAACAACACTTGGTTGAGTTGGGGCGATCTCGAGCCCTGACGGTTGAGACATCTAACTACAACGTCACTGTCCAGGGTCAGTCGAATGTGGACTGAGGGATGTGGGGACAGCCTCTTCAGGGTGAGAAGGACTTCCATGGCCTCCAAGATGTTGATGTGAAACGTCTTGAATAGGGGAGACCATGTTCCTTGAACTTGACGTTGATGGGAGTGACCCCCCCCCCTCCTTCTAGCGATGCGTCTGTATGGATAACGACCGAGGGAGGCGGTAATTGAAGAGGTACCGACCTTTTCAGGTTCTTCGCCTTCGATCACGGCTTGAGGAGTGATCGTGCCCGAGTCGGCAGAGGTCTCTTGAGATCTCTTTGAGCGTTTGATGCGTATCTTCTCCAGACTCCTGATGCATCTTTTAGATGTGCTATTAGCACTGGGTCTGTCACTGAAGCAAACTGAAGGGAGCCGAGTACCCGTTCCTGTTGTCGTCTTGAAATCCCTTTGGATTTGAGAAGTCTCTTGACAGATCTTGCTATTTCCTTTCTCTTCTTTAGTGGAATGGAAAGACGGTGTGACTGGAGGTCCCAATGGATACCTAGCCATTGGAACTTCTGAGGTGGAGAAAGTCAAGACTTTTTGGTGTTGATCTTGAAGCCCAAATGTTCCAAGAATTGGATCACCTTTGTGGAAGCTTGCAGGCATTCTTCTTGTGATGCTGCCCACATCAGCCAATCGTCCAGGTAAGCCATCACCTGGACGCCTTGTAGGCGTAGTTGATGAACGATAGACTCTGCGAGCTTCGTGAAGATCCTCGGGGCTATGTTTAGCCCGAAGGGCATGACTCTGAAGGCGTACTGTCTTCTTTGAAGCCTGAATCCTAGGTAGGAGGAGGTCTGGCGATTCATTGGAATGTGGCAGTAGGCGTCTGCCATGTCTATTGAGATTGTGTATGCCTTTTGAGGCAGTAGGACTTATGTGCGTAAGAGTCAGCATTTTGAACTTGTCGTTCACTATGAACTTGTTGAGAGGGGACAAGTCCAGAATGACTCTGAGTTTGTCGGAGTCCTTCTTGGGAACACAGAATAGTCTTCCTTGGAACCTGATGGAATTTACCCTGTTGATCACCTTCTTGTTCAAGAGTTCTTGGACGTATTCTTCCAGAACAGGGTTGGAGTGTTGGAAGACTCGGTGGAAAACTGGTGGTGGTATTTCCCAGCTCCATCCTAGTCCGTTCTTGCTGATGCTGAGAGTCCAGGGATCGAAGGTCCAACGATCCTGGAAGAGGCGGAGTCTTCCTCCCACCGGAAGCATCTCATTGCTTCTGGTTGCCCGAGGGTTTACCACCTCGGCTGCTTGCTCCCTTGCCTCCTCTCGCTCTGGAGGAGCAGCGGTTGCCGGAAGCTGATGTTTAGCCTGACGCGGCTGTGGTCTTGGCCTCTTGGACTTCTTCTTCGGTTGGGGGCCCTCATCCAGAGAAGATTTCCTCTTGCCTGACATGCCCCACTTTTGGAGAAGGTTCCGGTTCTTAGTGGCGGCCTTGTCAACGATCTCCTTCACCAGGTCATTGGGAAAGAGATCTTTCCCCCAAATATTGGAGGAAATCAGCTTCCTTGATTCGTGTATTACAGTAGCATTCGCAAACACGAACTCTCTGCAGGCTCTCCGTGCCCTGACGAAGCAATAGAAATCTTTCGTCAGGGTAGCGAGGTGGGTCTTGCCCAAGACCATGTAGACGCCTGGGGTCCACTGTTCCCCAGCCATCGTCTCCATGAGCACCTGGAGGGAAAGGAAGGCGGCCAGCCACTCTTTCGTGTCCTGCTCCCAACGAAGGAGATATTCGGAGAGCTTGGGGAGGTTCTCACTGAACTGTCGTCTAGCGATGTCGGCCTCCAACTTTCCCACGGAGAAAATTAACTGGATGTCCTTCCAGTTCTTGTCATCGGGGGGTAGGGTGAGGGAAAGGGGCTTACATTCCTCCAATGTAGGTCAGGGTTTTCCTTCCTCCACCGCCTTCAACACAGCTAGAAGGGACTTCTCTGCGAAGGGGAAGACCATGGTGTTTGGAACAAGAAAAGATGGGCGTTTCTTGCTCAGGGTCGGCACCTTCGAGTTGGTGTAGCCCTTGTCCTTCAAACATCCGGCTAGCAGTGATTGAGCATTAGCGTGGTCAAACACAATGACCTCCTTCGGCTCGGGTTTCCTCCTTGGAAACAGGTTCAGACTTGAGGCAAATGTAGCAGTCCGGGTACGCCTCAAAGCTAGGCCAGAATTCCACCTCTTAGAGGGGGATGGCGCCTAGCTTGTCGTTAACGAAGATCCTGCCACTAGTGATAGGCATGTGCTCGGCATGCCTCCATGGGTTAGTCACAGAGCAGGATGGAAGGTCCTTCACGTAGATCTTCCTCGAGGTTGCTTCGTCAAACGGAGGATTTTTTTTTTTTAAAATCCTCGTCCCTCTTGCGGAGCCTCTCCTCGAGGACCGCTATCATGGCCTGGAAATTGTCCATGGAGTCGTCCGCTCTTGTGGGCATAGGAGTGGACAATGTAGAGGGGACTGGTTCCGAGATGACTAAGGAAGCGATAGAGGGCGCAGGGGTACCTTCTTCTTCGGAGTCAGGAGCCTCTGTAGGTTCCTCTTCTCTACACTCGGCCATCAAGGTCCTCTCGGTGGAGTCCGACACCTTTGACACCCTTTCATCATCGTCGAGATGGATGTCCTGTAGTGCATCCGAAACGTCTGGGTCAACCTGTCAGTTGGACGCAGGGGATCTCTGGTTTGGGGATGACAGCATCCGCAGATGCCTTGGGAAAGAGCATAGCTCTCATCTTCTCGCTGGGGAGATAGGGCCCCGTGGCGTTCTTTTGGAAACCACGCACCCACTTACGTAGTTTCTCACGAGCGATGTCCCTTGACTCCACAGACTGGGGAGCCTCGAACGCCTCGTTGAGCAGGTCCTTGCAGACTGTGCAAACCTGCGGGTCTCAGTACCTCAGAGATTCCTGGGTGACGGAGCAGCTGGCGTGGGTTCGCCACGCCAGGTGGCTGTAGAAGTCACGGTGCCGAACGCTGCAAAAGGCGCTCTCACACTGGATGTACTCCTCCTGTAAAGAAGAAAGGGATACATGAGTATTTGGAAGTCTATAACATTGACTTGAAGTAATCTTAGATTAGTTTTAAAGTAATCTTAATTACAGTATAAGATTCCTTTCCAAGTGTAAGCTTAGGATAGGTAAGCTGGAAATGAAGCAGGAAAGACACATACTTGTGAATCCTGCCCAGCCAATTGCCGCGACCTTACACCATTACTAACTCTAGGGCTCTCGTTCGGGTAAGCCCTAAGGGGGAAGCTATCCCGTAGGGATAGAGTAGCGCAGCTAGTACTTCCTCCGGGGTATTAGTAGTGGTGAAAGGGAGAGAACTGAGATCATTCAGCATAATGAAAAGGGGAAATAATTATCCCAATTGGAATAGGTCCCGGCAAGAGACTGCGCATGGATGCACAGAGTATGCTAGAAAATTATCTATTGCATAACTATACACCATAGTTTTCTGTCTAGGGCAGGGGTTCTCAACCTTCTTGGCCCATGCACCCCTTTCACCATTTGTAATGATGTCATCCCCCCCCCCCCACTTCCCGTCTTTTCCAAATTTGTCTCTCAAAAAGTGCACTGTATATAATATGCAAATATTACTAAAAGTCCTTTTATTTTATTTTTTTCAAACTGTATTATACATTTACAGCTTTACATGGATTATTTTTATAATGGAATATTACAAATGATATGTAGATTGAAAATATCGATGGATATATAAAACTTGAATGAAAGTAAAATAGTTTTTTAAAATTTATAAGAACTACTTAACAGGCCAAACTGGAGCTGATGTAACAAACAAAAAGTTTGATAGGGTAACAAGATATTATAAATCTCTAATTATTCTTATTCAGAAGATTACATTTCATCGATTGACGAAACCTGCGATTGTTTTTTCTTAGCCAATTCTGGGATACGCGGATGAGTGCTTGAAAGGGCAGGGCACAAAGCAGGTAATTTTCTACCTCTAATCTACTGCGCTGCTTCGTTTTAATTTGTAACAGAGTTGAAAAGCCTGACTCACAAAGATATGTCGATACAAACGGAAGCAATACACGGATAGCCATTTCTGCCACTTTTGGGTAGGAATCGCATATCAGAGGCCAAAATTCTGTTATTGATTTCTCATCGAACATATCTCTTACACCCGAATCACTTTTTAACTCCAAAATCTCATCTTGACAATCATCAGGAACTTTTTCAACCGACAGTTTGAATGGATTTCTGACTAAATCCAACTCATCATCACTAAGTTTGTAAAAATATCGTCTGAATTCATTTTCCAGTGGTGTCAAATGCTACAAAATCAAATTTTTTGCAAATTGTGGAAGCACCTTGTCTTCACCACAAACATCAAGAATGGATGGCAGTTTCTCAAACATTGCTACATTTTCTGCATTTAGCCTTTTCTTCTAATTTTCAGGCTTGCTCATGAAAGCTTCCAAGGCATCTACGGATTCTATAATGTCTTTATTCCTTCCTTGCATCTGAAGATTCAGTTTATTCAGTTGCTCAATTATATCAACCAAATAGGCAAGACGCATGATCCATTCCTCATCAATCAGCCAGGCAGGAAATTCTGTTTTACCTTGCACTTCAAAAAAAAACTTGAGCTCATCTCTAAGCTCAAATACTCGCTCAGTTACATTTCCTCTTGAACGCCAATGAACATTTGTGTGAAAAAGAAGCGAATGATGGGTTGCATCCATATCAGTACATAACTGCTTGAAAAGTCGTGAGTTGAGAGCCCCTCCTTTGACGAAATTAACAATTTTAATTGTTTGATCCAAAACCTTCTCTAGCGGTGCAGGAAGTGTTTTTGAGGCTAGTGTCTGACGATGGCTCATACAATGAATGCCTTTCACTTTTGGAGCTCGCTTTTTCACTCATACTTGGAATTCTGATTTTGTCCCTAACATAGCTGGTGCTCCATCTGTACAACACCCACTGATATTATCCCACGAAACATTTTCTGATTAAAAAAAAGATGACACCTTCTCCAAAATATCAGAGCCTTGGTAGTTAGTTCAAGAGGAGAACAAAGGAGAACTCCTCTTTAAATGAACCTGAGTGAACATACCTTGCAAACACCATCAACTGGGAACATGATACCACATCAGTTGATTCATCAAGTTTAATTGAAAATAAGCTAAATGCTGAAGACTTTATCTCCTGCACAACTTGATCCTTGATATTAGCTTCTCAGTTATTCATAGTCCAGGAGTTCCCAACCTTGGAGTTGCCAAGTAATTTTCTTGGGACCAACTTAATTCCCTAGCCATCTGTCTCTTCCTCAGTACCTTTTCCAATCCTAGGATTAACTTGGGTGGTCACTTGTATATTACTGTCTAATCCATTTTTCCTGGGCCAGCACATGATATAATCCCAGCCCACGTGACAGGCCAGTTGCGCCAAAGCCTATAATTGCTCTCCTCGCCCATAAACTTACTTCAGTCACAATTCACCCCATGAAAGCCCAAAATTCACCCCTGAGGCTGAATTTCACCCCCATTGAGAACCTCTGGTCTAGGGTATGTACTATACCACAGATGTACTGGCTACCGTATACAGCCATACAACAGACACTGCCGGCGCACTGCCGGCAGGGTTAGAGGAAGATGACAGCCCACTGTCGTAATATGAATAGGTGGAGCCGGCAGCCTGCCGGCGCATCGGAGGAACACCGGGCGCCGGCGGGTCTCCGATTGAGGGTAACCCCTTCCGGCCATCAGTATGTGGCGGGGAAAGGGAGACGACCTCAAGTATTGATGGCAGATCGCCGACATGTCAGCGACCGCCGGTAGCCGGCAGCCTACTGGCTGTACGTACTCCTACCCTGTCATCTATCTTTGAGACTGAGAGGAGACCTAGGCTACGCTGTCAGCTGTTGCCAGCAGAGTTGTGCGACAGTGGACCGGCACTCGATTGAGAAAGAGAAAGCAAAGAGGAAGGGAGAGGGAAGGGCGGCAGCTCACTACCCTAACCGCGCCTTCCTCGAGAGGGAAGGTTCAAATGGAAGGAAGAACATGATGATCAGCTTCCATCCAGCCGCAACTCAGCCGGCGGTCAGCGGGGGTTGCGGGGGGCGGTCCAAGGGAGGACCGAAGAACACTCTAAGATAGCAGGGAGGTCTCCCGCCGGCAGACCGACCTGTCGTTACGCTATCCCATAGTTCAACTATGTGCGAGAAGCTAAGCAGCTCGGTCTAGCAGGCGAAAGGACCGGGCCGGCCCCATAACCCGCCGGCACTCGGTCGAGTTGTAGGACGGTGGACAGGGGTGTGATGGCTAGGCCATCACCAAAGGACAGAGGGGGAGGGGAAAGGGTCCTGTGAAGGGGTGTGGGGGTTGGTGTGAGCATTCCACAACACCCTTAAGGGGATTCTGTTTCAGTACCGGCACCATCCCAGGTATAGGAAGAATACATTCTCCAGCCCAGGGTGGGTTAGTACAGTAAAAGAACGGCATGGCCGTGCCGTCCCAAACTATAAAGAAACAGAATCACAGGGCCTTCCTAACCTAGGCTAGGGGAAGCATATCCCCTAGCCCGGAGAAGGCAGGCGTAAGACAAGTCGCTAGGCCACAGGGAGGAAGGGTCGTAACACTACCAGGTGTGGCCTAGGGGGGAGGGCAGCGGAGACCAAAAGGAGAGTTCATTCACCTAATGGGGTAGCTGGGGGCAAACGACTGATACTCTGAGGTTCTGACCCTAACTCAAAGCTCATGAACTATGGCTCTGGACAGGGAAAGAAAACCTAGCCTAACCTCACTTGAATATCATTCAAGGTAATGAGGGCTA
>NC_090726.1:106458067-106478067 GCF_036898095.1 Palaemon carinicauda | reverse complement strand
AAAAAATCCCCTTTGCGAAGGGCCAGCTCATTTTTATTGTTCAGTTGGTTCCCTGACTGGCTAATGCCTTTTCTTTAGTTTCTGGGATTCTTCTTTCGTCTTGTGGTATCTGGCCATGCCTATTCTTTAACAGCATGTCCGTCGGGCAATCGTGCTACATACGCTCTCTAGTTGGTTTACGGTATTCCTTTTGAGTTCCCCTTTGCAAAGGGCGAGTACACTTTTCCTATCGGTTCACTGACAGTTGTATGATGCCATATTCTTACCCTTTTTATTTCTGAAAGAATAATTATTTTGTTTATTCCTGTTACTGATATCGAACTTATATATACAGTATATTGTGAGTATTTTATTGTGTGAAGGCCTAGCCTTTTGGGTTTCCTGGCCTATTAACCTGACAGCATTCGCCTTTACAAAGAGAGTTGTCAGACTGTCGGCAATGTTGGTACTTACGGCTTCGTTGTCTCCAACAGCATTCCCTTTCTGGGCCATGCTATAGCGATACGTTGCTATATTATGTATGTGGCCTATATTACCATACTCTTTTTAACGACATGATGTTTGTTACATACGATCGTCTTTTTAGATTGCTGCCGTTATTACTGACACTGTCGTAACTGGCGGCAGTTCTCGCCCAGTATTGGGTATAGTTTTTGTGCCCCTGATTTAGGAATAGCCTTGGGAGGCGGCGATGCCGTTGCCTATCTGTGCCGTTATTAATGGCAAGGATACTATGTTGTGAAGGCAGATGTTTTTATTATTAGTGACTGCCTTTTTATAGAGATATCTGTTGATAGTTCAAACCTCAAATTGGCATAAAGACCTTACTTCAACAACTTGTGAGGTATCTTTATGCTAGTCAGCTTTGGAGTTCTCTGTTGTGAAAGGTTCACCTTAACTTTAATGTGTGTTTCCAATTGTTTGAAGGCCTCGCCCTTCAGGGTTCTGGCCTATTAACCTGACAGCATTCTCCTTTATAAAGAAAGTCGTCAGTCTGTCGGCAATACCGGTATTTACGGCTTCGTCGTCTCCGACGCCATTCTTTTTCCGGGCTGTTTTATAGTGATACGTCGCTATCTTATTGATGTGGCTTATACTGCCACACTCTTTTTGTTACGACATAAATATTTGATACATATTTTTGTTGTTTATTTTGCTGCTGTCATTACCGACATTGTCATAACTGGTGGCAGTTATCGCCCAGTCTTGGGTATAATTATTGTGCCCCTGATTTAGGAATAGTCTTGGGAGTTGGCGATGCAGTTACCTATCTGTGCCGTCAAGGATGGCATGGATATTATGACGGCATAAGACTTATGAGTATAATCCTCAAGTGTCAGCCTTGTCAGTTGACGATGCCGTTACCTAGTGCTGTTAAAGGTACCCTGACAAATGCACGACTTTTGGCCACGAATTTGTCGTGACAAGTCGTGACATTTTGTGGCACGAACTGGGAGGTTCCCGCAATGTTCACGAGTTCACGAATGCGTGCCCGTTCGTGTCCACATTGAAACGGACTGGCACGACGAGTTCACCCATAGTTTGCGCACTTCCCGCATTGGCACGACGAGTTCACACAATTAGGATGGTGTCGTGCCGACTTGGCCACGCCGTATAAAAACGGGACTTCTCCAACCCGAGGCCATTCTTGGATTGGCTTTGGAAGAGACAACCATGCTTACTGTCAGAGACACCATTGCAAAGAGGAGAAGATACCTATACCTGGCAGCTGCTCTAGCCATTGTTGAAGAGCAGCAGAAAAGGCTGGCAGAGGCAGAAGAGGAACAAAAGGTAACCCCACCTCGAAGAACGATACAAAGGAAAGTGTGGGTCAGGGAATGGTTAACCAGAAGGCACGAGTTTGGACAGTATGTCAGTCTACTGACTGGACTCCACAAGGAAGATTAAAGGGGCTACAAAAATTACCTCAGAATCACACCTGACCTGTTCCAAGAGATGGTTGAGAAGTTAACCCCTCGCCTCCAGAAGCAGTCCACCCTCATGAGGGAACCGCTTTAAGTTGGACTCAAGCTGGCTGCCACCCTCCACTTTTTAGCCACTGGAAATTCCTATCAAAGTCTGCAGTACAGCTTCAGGGTTGAAGCAAGTACCATCTGCAAGTTCATACCCGAAGTGTGTAAAGCCATCATCGCGGTCTACAAGGACGAAGTGATGCGCTGCCCCAAAACTGAAGAGGACTGGAAGGAAGTTGCTGCCAGGTTCAGCTCTAGATGGAATTACCACAACTGTCTGGGGGCTGTGTATGGAAGGCACATCGCCACAAAGAAGCCACCCAATGCTGGCTCTTACTACTACAACTACAAGGGCTTCCACAGCATTGTACTGATGGCAGTGGCAGATGCTACCTACAAGTTCCTCTATGTGGATGTTGGGGCAGAGAGTGGTGTGTCGGATGGAGGAACATGGAGCAACTGTTCCCTGCATATCACGTTAGCAACTAAAGGTGTACTGTCACCCCATTTGTTGCCAATAAAATACTTAAAAGTTAATTGTGGAGAACGGACGGGAGAAACTAGGCTATATTCCTTTGTTAGATGCACGTAGGTTAGAATTTTATTACAGCCTAATTACAGTAAGCGTTGAAAATAACAGGATTATGATTACAATTCCCTTTGATTCTTCTGATGCCTGGCAATCTTACAGGATATCACCATTTCCGACTTTCATGACGAATCACTCAAGTCCAGTAATATCCAGTTTGACAGGACACGTATTGATTTCCCCAGACAAGGAAACATATAAGGTCATTAAAGACTTAAATCAATTAACTCACTGTTCAGACGCAATGGATAGAAAAATATACACAGCTGACTCATTTGAATTCCATAAAAACTTAATGGATTCATGCGAGATAGGTATAGTGCTAGACGGTGCTCTCTCCCATACAAGTGAAAATTGTCTGGATAAGCTTTATCCCTTTGACAATAATGAGTTCAATTGCAGACTGAACAACGGCCGACTTCAATGTATCATGCCCGGACGGATCCACGTCATATTCCCAAATCTTCGTTGCAGCAGATGGTTGTATCGGGACATCCCCTAATTCCATGGTGAAAGGGATCAAGACCATCATCAGAGAACGAGCCTACTTCGCGAACTTCATGTGGTCAACAACGGTTCCATCATTACCTCTCCCATACAACAAACAGGTAGCCAAGCGGTTGATGAAATTGACCGAGATGGACCACCCGTCACCGACTTATAAAGAATTTCTTCACCCCATACTACTAGCAGGAACAGTTGTGACGGTGATGATATTTATCGCCGTTAACATCTTTGTTTGGCGTAGGTTAAGGAACAAAAGTTTGCAGCTCAAACAGAACGTTTTGCCATGTCAAGACAAAACTCCTTATCTAATTCAATTTAAAGCCGTTTGAAAGTGGCCACTTCATTCGCTCAAAGGAGTAAAATTGTCTTGGAATAATGTTGCGTACGAAAAGCAGTTAGTACGCTAGTAATATGTAATTGAAGAGACACTAGAACATTTGCATTTTTAAAAAAAACATTTTAAAAATAAATCATTTTTTTCGGCATCTAATAAAATATATAAGCCGGAATGTTAAAAGAAAAAAAAAAATAGAATCTATGGGCATCTAATAAAATATATAAGCCCTATATATAAATATATATATATATGTACGAAACTGTGGTACGTGTACGTACCAGGAATTCGTGTTTGTGCACTAAAATTGAATCTTTACCAAGGTAACAAATATTTTCATTAATTATCGTATTGTAATAATCTATATTTCTGACAAAGGTAACAATTATTCTTTAACAAAGTTACCAAATCATATGTATATCAGTATTTTTTTTTGGTACCATATAATCATTTGCTAGCAATGTACCATATATGTGATCTGTATTTATCATGCATTTTTTCTTTGCTTTGGTAATATCTTTTCACATGCATTATTGTTATTTTTTTTTAATGTGCCTATTTTTCATCATCATTTGCTTATGGCTAAAGTTAAACAAAGAATAATACATATGTCCAGTCACACTCCTAGTAAACATATTTTGACGTGTTGTTAAATTTTTAAAAAAAAATTGAGATAGCTGGCCGAGTTGATGTAATAAACGGATTTTGAGCGAAGCGAAAAATCTATTTTTGGGTGAGATAGCCATGACGTCCTGATGGAAGGTTCCTTCGGTAGCTTCCTTGGGTATATTTAACTACAAGGATATTCCCAGAGAATTAAACCACAGGTTATCACAGAATTCTAACTTCTGGTGCGAGTACCCTAAAGGTTTCCCTCTAGGATATCGTATATCAACAGGGGACGTATGTATTAACACGCCACATAGCTATCTGCACCCCATATAGAGTTAACACTTCGATATGGAAAAGTGGAGAATAACTGGGGAGCCGTTCCAGTTACACTCATCCGTGGCTGCTTTTGGTACTCGAAACGTAAACAAACGGGCGCCATTGCTAAATGACGTCACGTCCGTCCTCATCCTGATGCCAGCTCCTTGCTAATCTCCATGATACAGCAGGACAGGGGGGGGGGGGGCCTGAAAGGCTGGACTAGAATAGACGGGAGGGTCCATCAGGACGTCATGGCTATCTCACCCAAAAATAGATTTTTCGCTTCGCTCAAAATCCGTTTTTTGGGCTCAAGCCATGACGTCCTGATGGAAGAGTACCAGAGAATCAATGTATCGTGGAAAATTTCCCCTTTTTTAAAGTAAGTGCCAAGGGCTCCGAATAGAGGTATGTAATGTGACCTCGGTAGAGGTTCCGTGGGGATCCAGCTTCCTGCCCCCCTGGCAGAGAAGTCCCGGAGGATTATACCAAAATCCGAAGTGGTCATCGAAGAGCTACTCACCCTGCGGAGAGTTCGTGCAGGACTCGGAGACAAGACAGAAGGTTAATATTCGGGTAGGAATATTCTCAAGTGTAGACAAGTGATAATCAATCACTATACTCCATGGATTAGAGATCAATCTGGTCTCGAAGACATGACGAAGGTAAGTATTCAAGTAGGAACAATACGCACCATGGGTGAGTATATAATACAGATAATCTATATTATTCTTCTCATTCCAAAGGAAAGGGGTAATGAAACTATGGCAATCATGTATTTAATAATGGTAATAGGAGCGAAGAGACGCACAAGTAATAAAATAGACATTTTATTTCATAAATTGCAGGTTATAGTAATAATAATTGCAATAAAGGGTGTAAAATTAATTTACAATAATAAGAATAATGTACATAGAAAAATAAAAGACTTCAATCTTGAATCTGAAAGAAATTTCACATTTAGAAACACAAGTTCCGGAGGAACGTCAGTCTTTATCAAAGAAAAACACATCATGCCCTAGGGCATGTGGCACTCATGTGAAGTCTATGACATTTCACCTTGGAAGAACAGTCTATTAGAAACACTAAGTGTCCATGAAATCACTATGTATCACACAAGGGTCAACACAGGCACCCTTAGAGTTAAAGTCCCAAGTAACTCGCTGTTCTATGCAGAGTTAAACGGCAGGTTTCATAACACTACCTGCGGCTACCACGAAATGTTTAACTTCATGCACTTGTTTTGCGTAGTGCTTAAAGAAAACGCGCGACGATTTGCACCCTGTGAAGCTCTTGAGGCTTTCGAAATCCATACTCTGGAAGAAATTCAGAGAAGACGCGACTTTTCTAGGATCATGACCTGCGGGTGTACTGTCAGGATCCGCTCTGCGAATGAAGTAGGTGATTTTCGCTCTTAGTTGTTTCAGTGACAGGTCGCTACCCGATGTTTCTCCTTTGAAGAGTTGACCTCCACCGAAGTCTGAAGTTCTTCGAAGATAGACCTTGAGACTCTCCACTGGACATAGAGAGACATCTTCCTTCAGGGGGCAGATTCTCCAGGGGCCCCATCTCTTGGTGGGTAATTCATTTTTTGCGAAAAACGTCGGATCAGGGAAGAGGGTACGTTCTCCTGTATCTGCGAACAGGATATGACCCTCGTCTCTTGATACTGCCACTATTTCGCTGACTCGGGCTCCCGAGGTCCTTGAGAGGGCACGAATCGTTGTCCAAGGTAGAGGCAAAATGGAGCACCTTGTCCAGAGACCAGGAGATAGGTTTTGGCGGAGGTGCTGGGCGTAGTCTAGCGCATGCCTTTGGTAATTTATTGAAGATATCGCTGGACAGATCAATCTGGAAGGCGTACAGTAGTGGTCTAGTCAAAGCCGATTTGCAGGTAGAAATCGTGTTGGCTGCTAAGCCTTGTCCATGAAGATGAATGAAGAAGGACATGCAAAAATCAATGGTGATTTCCGTAGGATTTTTTGCTTTGACGAACGAGACCCACTTTCTCCAGGAGGATTCGTATTGCCGTCGTGTGGATTCGGTCTAGTATTCCTCGAGGAAGTCTAGACTCTTCTTCGAGATCCCAAACCTTTTCTTTGCGGCTAAGGAGAGAAAATCATGAGATGAAGGTCCCTGACTTTCAGTGATGAAGCGAAGACAGTCGACTTCTGTACTTGCTGGGAGAGAACTGGGCCCGGGAGGGGGATCAGCGTGGGCTGCAGCTCCAGGACCAGGGGGTACCAGTTGCTCCGGGGCCACTTCGGAGCCACTAGGGCCGCTGTCCCTTTGAAGGTTCTCAGTTTGGAGAGGACTTTCAGCAGAAGGTTGGGGGGAGGGAACAGGTATATTCTGGACCATCTGTTCCAATCAAGTGACATGGCATCCACTGCTTCTGCCTTGGGGTCCTCGTACGGGGCCACATATCGAGGAAGTTGATTGTTGTCGCTCGTTGCGAAGAGATCGATCTGAAGTTCCGGGACTTGGCGAGAGATGAAGGAGAATGATCTTGCGTCTAGAGACCATTCCGACTCTATTGGGTTTGTCCGTGATAGAGCGTCCGCCGTCACGTTGCGGAATCCTTGTACGTGAACTGCAGACAGGTGCCATTTCTTCTTTTCTGCCAGACAGAAGATTGGAAGAAGTACCTGATTTATCTGGGGCGATCTCGAGCCCTGACGATTGAGACATCTGACTACCACCGAGTTGTCCAGAGTCAGACGGATGTGGATCGAGGGAGGCGGAGAGAGTTTCTTCAGGGTGAGAAGGACCGCCATGGCCTCCAAGATGTTGATGTGAAACGTCTTGAATAGGGGAGACCATGTTCCTTGAACCTGTTGTAGGTGGGAGTGACCTCCCCAACCCTCCAGTGAAGCGTCCGTGTGGATGTTGAGCGATGGAGGCGGGTGTTGAAGAGGAATGGACCTTTTCAGGGCCTTTGCTTCCGACCACGGCTTTAAGAGTAACCGAAGTCTGTTTGGGAGCCGTCTCTTGAGGTCTCTTCGAGCGATGGATGCAGAACGTCTCCAGACTCCCGCGTCATCCTTTAGCTGTGCGCGAAGCACTGGGTTTGTCACAGAGGCAAACTGTAGAGAGCCTAGAACTCGTTCCTGCTGTCGTCTTGAGATCCGTTTGGATTTCAGCAGTTTTCTGACAGACCCTGCTATTTCCTTCCTTTTCTTCTGCGGGATGGAAAGGCGGTGTGACTGAAGATCCCAATGGATTCCCAACCATTGGAACTTCTGAGCTGGAGAGAGGCGAGATTTCTCGGCGTTTATCTTGAATCCCAGATGTTCTAGGAACTGGGTGACTTTGTTGCAGGATCGTACACAATCTTCGGGCGATGTCGCCCAGACCAGCCAGTCGTCTAGGTAAGCCATCACTTGGACGCCGCGAAGGCGGAGCTGTTGGACGATGGCGTCTGCCAGCTTGGAGAAGATCCATGGGGCCACGTTGAGCCCGAAGGGCATGGCCCTGAAGGCGTAACTTTTCCTTTGGAGTCGAAATCCTAAGTAGGAGGAAGCATGATGGTTCATTGGAACGTGCCAGTAGGCATCCGCCAGGTCTATGGAGACCGTGTAGGCCCCTTGAGGCAGGAGGGTCCTTATTTGTTGAAAAGTCAGCATCTTGAACTTGTTGTTCGCAATGAACTTGTTGAGGGGGGGATAAGTCTAGAATGACTCTGAGTTTGTCGGAGTCCTTTTTGGGGACGCAAAATAGTCTCCCTTGGAACCTGGTTGACTTTATCCTCCTGATCACCTTCTTGTTCAAGAGTTCCAGGACGTACTCTTCCAGGAGGGGCGTTGACTGTTGGGAGAATTGCTGGAAGGCTGGGGGTTGTTGTGTCCAGCTCCAGCCTAGTCCCTTCTTGACGATGCTGTGTGCCCAGGGATCGAAGGTCCAACGATCCTGGAATTGGCGGAGTCTTCCTCCCACCGGAAGCACTTCATTGCTTCTGGTTTCCCGAGGGTTTGCCACCTCGGCCGCTAGCTCCCCTTCCTCCTCTGCCTCTGGAGGGGCGGCGAGACGAATCTCTGCCGGAACCTCTGTTTGAGCCTCTACCTCTGGGACGAAAGGTAGTGGTTTGCTGCTCAAATGCAGGGGTGAAGACCGGTGACTGCGATACCACCGGTTGGGTGACCAGCTGAAAGGTCTGTTGTGGCTGAGCTGCTACTTGGGGAGTAGCGGAACCCGGAAACTGCCGTCTCTGTTGACGTTGCTGGGGTTTGGGCTTTCGAGGTTTCCTCTTAGGTTGAGGGCCATCGTCCTGAGAGGATTTCCTTTTCTTCGACATGCCCCACTTATGGAGAAGGTTCCTGTTCTCCGTGGCGGCCTTGTCAGCGATCTCTTTCACCAAGGAGGCTGGAAAGAGGTATTTACCCCCGATATTGGAGGAAATCAGCCTCCGGGGTTCGTGTTTCACCGTCGCGTTCGCAAACACGAATTCACGACAGGCTCTGCGAGCCCTAGTGAAGCTGTACAGGTCCTTCATTACCGTTGCCAAATGCGTTTTGGCTAGGACCATGTAGAAGTCCGGGATTCTAGTGTCTCCGGCCATGACTTCAAGCTGTACCTGGAGGGACAGCTATGCGGCAAGCCTCTCCTTCGTATCTTGTTCCCTACGAAGGAGGTGATCATTGAGCTTTGGGAGGTCCTCATTAAACTGACGACCGGCAACGTCAGGCTCTAACTTCCCCACTGTGAATGTTGACTGGACGTCTTTCCAGTGTCTATCATCAGGGGGAACAGTAAGGGAGAAGGGTCTGCACTCCTCCAGTACAGGGCAAGGTTTCCCTTCTTCCACTGCTTTCAATACCGCAGTGAAGGCCTTTTCTATAAAGGGGAAGGTCGCATTGTTCGGCGCAACAAAGGTTGGGTGCTTTTTGCTAAGCGCCGGCATCTTGGAATTGGTGAAGCCCCTACTCTTCACCGTATTGGCTAGCATAGCCTGGGCCTTCGTGAGATCGAACACAATTACCTCCTTCGGTTCGGTCTCTTCTTTAGAGGCGGGTTCGGACCTGAGCCGGACGTAACAGTCCGGATAAGCCTCGAAATTCGGGAAGAATTCCACTTCTTCCAATACGATCGAGCCGACCTTCTCACTGATGAAGATCTTGCCAATGGTGATCGGCATGTGCTCGGCATACCTCCATGGGTTAGTATCCGAGCAAGCAGGGAGGTCCTTAACCGAAATCCGTTTCGGTTGTTTAAAACTTCCTAGTTAGACCTGAATAGCTCGTGGGTCTCGCGAAGTTTTTTACCCATGAGAGCTTCTAGCATCTTGAAGACCTCCTGAGTGCCTGATGGGAGAGGATCCAGGGTGGCAGAAGTCGAAGGAACGGATTCCTCGGTCGGTGTAGGAGTCGGTGCAGGGGTAGGAGTGGGAGCGACCTCATGCTCCGAATCAGGGTATTCCACCTGAATTTCCTCATAGTCGAGCTTCTCGCCCATAAGGTTCCTCTCTGTTCCTTCCGAAACTTCCGACATACGTTCTGCGCTGTCAGAATCTAGACGGCACTCATGCATGGACTGGGCCATGACAATATCATGTTCCACCACTATCTGGACGGTGGGAATCTGATCACTGGGGACCACTGAGTCTTTTGATGCCTTCGGAAACAGCAATGCCCTCAAATCTTCGGTGGCGAGATACGGTCCGGTGGCGTTCTTCTGGAAGCCACGCACCCACTTGCGTAGCTTCTCCCGAGCGTTGTCCCTTGCCTCCGCTGAAGGAGGATCGTCGAACGCTTCGACCAGACGACTCTTGCAGACTGTACAGTGCTGCGGGTCTCAGAATTTCAGGTCGCCTTTCTTGGCGGCGCAGGGGGCGTGGGTTCGACACGGCTTGTGCCCTTAGAACTCCGGGCGTTCCACTCCGAAGAAGTTGCTTTCGCACTTCATATACTCCTCCTGTAAAAGAAAGAGGTCATGAGTACATGGAAGGCATAAGAATGACTTACATTACTCTAAGATTAAGATTAAGTAATCAAAATTTTATTCAACATTAAATAATTCATAAGTATTATAATGTTTGAGGGTAGAGAGCGGGAAAGGAAGTAGATAGACACATACTTGTGAATCCCGCCCAGTCGGTTACCGTAACCTTATCATTAGGCAATTTCTTTTGTGGCCGAAGAACACAAAACGGAAATCCATGTGGATAAACCGTGGTGGGTAGAAGCTAAGCCTCTAACAGAAATTGCCTGTGAGGTGTATCAGGGACTGAGACCACTCAGTTCCCTGGGGTAGAAGGGTAATAGGAGACCCCGTATTAGATATAGGCTCCGGCAATCGGCCGTGCTAAGACACAGAGTATGCTGGAATATTGTAATGTGCAAGAAGACAGCACAGCCACAAATTTAGATGGTAAGACAATACCTATATATAGAAGTGGCTAAGCCATCTGGCTGCAGTGTGAGGACTGTCGGCATGTTGTCCTCAGGTATGAGAAGGGGTGCATGTCCCTTGGCGTCTCCGGAGGGTGCCAGCAGCTCCGGCCGATCCAGCAGGGTGGAAGGCATCAAGACAGACACATCGAGTATCTAAGCATAATACTATCTTGGCGACCGCCGGCACAGCGGAGGGTCGCCGGCGGGAGGCTGCGGCTCCGGCAGACGAAGGCTGCGGCTCCGGCAGACGAAGGCTGGCGGCTTGGTGAGCTTGGATCAGTTCATAAGATAATTATGTATATGGCAGTATACCCAGACCGCCGGCAATCAATGCCGGCACGCCGGTGGCCGGCCCCGAAGGTCGGCCAGCTGAAACTCGGTAAAGGGAGGGGTGGGACATCGGCTGTATGCCGGCGGTAGGCGGCAGTCTCCGGCACACGGAAGGCTGACGACTTAGAGGAGGAGGGGGGGGAAATCTTATGAAGGTGTCACCAGAGGTAAGGCAGTATCGCCGGCAGTAGAGGCGGCAAGGGACCGGCACCATGATAGAAGGAGAGACAGGTAAGGGGGGGATTGGAGGGGTAAGACCACATACCCCTCCGGCATCCCTCCGGAGAGAATGCACTCATGAAAGGAGTAGGTACTCCCAGCATCCAATGGCAGGGGGCCGGCAGTCGGCCGGGTGCCTGGGGTAACCCAAGGGAGGGTTAGAGTACACTCAAGAGGGGGAACCCCCTGCTGGACAAACCGCTGCCAGTGGCTACCCCCATAGAACGCCATGAAGGGTGTTTGTACCAGAGCGGCCAGCTCAGCAGGAGAGCAAGATAGCCCTATCACTCCACCCAAGGGAGGAGTTGTAGGACTAAGGACAGATGTGTATAGGCAAGCCTACACCAAAGGGATAGGTGGGGAGGGAGAAGAAGAGGGGTCTTTCATAGAGGAGGCTCTGTACAAGAACGGCCACCAAGGATAGGGAGAACGCTCCCTAGCCTAGGATAGGTAACCAG
Source organism: Palaemon carinicauda (assembly GCF_036898095.1). NCBI lineage: Eukaryota > Metazoa > Arthropoda > Malacostraca > Decapoda > Palaemonidae > Palaemon > Palaemon carinicauda. The sequence goes on along the minus strand of NC_090726.1, from coordinate 106,466,341 downwards.
AATGAGATTGGTACAAGGGTACCGTCTCAAACTATAAAAGTACAGAACTAGCCCCCCCCCCCCCCAAAGCCTAACCTAGATAAGGAGTGTTAATTCCCAGGCTAGGTAGGATGAAAGACACATCGCAAGTTGCAGGAAGGGATGAGTAACCCAACCGGATGCAACTGTTGAAGGGCAGAGCCGTTCCTCTTTCTCGGTCGCAACTCTAAGGGGGGATCGTTCCCTTAGGGTAGACAGAGAAGCGATAAATACTCTGATTGTGGACAAGATTCCCCTATATAGAAGGGGAAGCATGGCCACACAGAGGGAATGCCCGCAGGCAGGGGATTGAGGGAGCATATAGGGGTTCCTACATTTAGGTTAGGTTAGAAAGGAGCGCAATCAAACCGATCCCCTATATGGTCCCTGAAGGCGAAAACACTTACATCACAGTTAACAGTATGATAAATAATACCACAATCTTCATAACTTAACCTAGGATCACTGGAATATATCATGCATGAACACAAGTGCTAGGCTATCTAGCCTAGGGGCTAAGCTAGCGATCTAGTATGGGGTCGAACGACGACCGAGTCGTAGAGCGTTAAAACACGATATACGTAGTTCCTAGCTATGAAGACTAAATAACTAACAATATCAATTAGTTAAGAGGCCGGATAAAGCTGTTCTGGCTAGCTAAATAAGGCATGCAAAAGAACAGCGACGCCATAAAATGGCGCGTCCGGTAGCGGCACAGCTCTGCCGCAAAACACAATATTTTACGAAAAGTATTAGTTACTTTATGGCTAGAGCTTATTTAAACAATACTGGGACCTGGTACTCGACTTTCCAGAAGAAGGCGAGGCTGAAGGTAAAGACATAACGGCGATTTAAGTCGATGAAAATCGCACAAGGGGAAATCCGTTTAGAGCAAGGCGATACAAGCAGAAGGATGAGGACGGACGTGACGTCATTTAGCAATGGCGCCCGTTTGTTTACGTTTCGAGTACCAAAAGCAGCCACAGATGAGTGTAACTGTGGAACGGCTCCCCAGTTATTCTTCACCTTTCCATATCGAAGTGTTAACTCTATATGGGGTGCAGATAGCTATGTGGCGTGTTAATACATACGTCCCCTGTTGATATACGATATCTTAGAGGGAAACCTTTAGGGTACTCGCACCACAAGTTAGAATTCTGTGATAACCTGTGGTTTAATTCTCTGGGAATATCCTTGTAGTTAAATATACCCAAGGAAGCTACCGAAGGAACCTTCCATCAGGACGTCATGGCTTGAGCCCAAAAATCATATATTACATGTTTAAAACACATGACGTAATACGTCATTGTGGAAGTAGAAGCTAGCGTGAGAAATGCTGTAGTCAGACAGATCATAACAGGATGCGATTAGCAGGTCTCAGCAATGTAACATTTTTATGAAGCATAAACACAAATACAAACCGTGTGGAAGAGTTGTCTCGCCACCGGATGCAGGAGTCTTCCTATACTAATGTTTAGTTTACATTATTTGTTTAAATGCTGAGATAACTGACTATACGATATCTGTGATATCGATATTTTAGCCAGTTCTTATCAATACTTCATATGAAATGGTCATCCGACCAAACCAGCTATACTCCTGTGATGGAGATGTTAACACTGTTGTTTTTAAAGAATAAACCATTTTAAAGTTAACTTGATTGACTTTACTTGAAGATGTAACATCCCAACAAACATACTCAATGTGTGGTAACAACAGTAGCTCACTAATATTTACAACCATCCTGGTTGTAATTTTAACCTTTTTCAAGTTATTAGAACTTTAAAGTATATTAAATGTTTGATTTATCCACAAGAACAATTTCATATTATTAAAAAATATAGTATAGTACATCGAAAGTATTGGAAATGGGTAGTAAACACGTTTGAATAGGCAAGTTGCTGGTTGCCATGGCCCCAACGGAATTATTTCTGTTTGTTGTGTTTCGAAATATACGATTTTCCATTTATACGAGATCATTGATCGACCAAATTCTCGCATTATTCGGGACCCTACTGTGTGTATATATATATATATATATATATATATATATATATATATATATATATATATATATATATATATATATATATATATATATATATATATATATATATATATATATATATATATATATATATTTTTGGGCTCAGGCCATGTTGTCCTGATGGAAGGTTCTTTTAGTAGCTTCCTGGGGGTATATATGACTACAGTGGATATTCCCAGAGTATTAAACTAAAGGTTTCCAGAATTCTAACTTCTGGCGCGAGTACCCTTAAGGTTTCCCTTTAGGATATCGCATAATAACAGGTGACGTATTCTTGACACGCCACATAGCTATCTGCACCCCACATAGCGTTTACGCTTCGAGGGGGAAGTTGGTGGCAAGATATGGGAGGAGCCGTTACAAAGTTCTCCTCCTCCGTTACTGTTATGGTACTCGGATGACATCATAAACGACACCATCTTAGCTGACGTCATCACCGCCCGCGAACTCCATTCCTTTTGTAGTAGCGTCTTTGACCAGGTGTTTTTTCCCAGTTGTTTCGCTATTTACTGCAGCATGTCGCAATCTTCAGCTGCTTCTGTCTCTGGAAAGTTGAGTACCTTATTCTTATACTGTATAATTAGCTCTGGCTGTAAAGTAACGCTTTTCTATCCAAATATACTGTGTTTTGTGGCGGAGCTATTGCCTAACCGGAGGCGTCTCTGACGCTGTTGTTCGCATCGCATGCTTTATTTAGTTAGCCAGAACAACTGTCCCAATTTCTTAACTAATTATCAGTATTAGTTACCTAGTCTTCATTGCTAGGAATTAGTTATATTATGCCGATAGTATTCTTTAATTTCGGCGAGTGTAGGTAGCTGATTTTATGACGCTAGAGATGCTAGCCTAGGCGCTAGTTTACTTTCATGAATGATATAATGTGTTCCTGGTGTTATTTTATTAAATGAAGATATTAGGCAATTATACATATAAGATTCAGTGATTGCACATGGGTTTTTCCTCCTTCTAGAGAGTATACAAGGGGTTTTGATGATCTAGGTAGTCGATTCCTCTACCCCTTTTTTATACTTTCACACCACCCCGGTTACCTTTACATATAAGGTAATCTCTTCTCCCTCTGAGGTAGCTCTGCCCTCCACCCTAGACCACACCTGGAAGGGTTACGAGACCCATCCTCCCTATGGTCTAGCGACTTGTCCTGCGCTTGCCTACTCTGGGCTGGGAGATATGCATTCCCTAGCCTAGGTTAGGCAGGCTTAAGGTCTGTCAATGCCGTTCCTTTACTGTACTAACACCACCCTAGGCTGGAGAATGTACTCTCCCTATACCTGGGGTGGTGCCGGCACCGAAACAGTCCCCTATTAGGATGCTGGGGAAGGCTTACACCAACCCCTACACCTCTACACAGGACCCTTTCCCCTCCCCAACTGTCCTATGGTGATGGCTTAGCCATCACACCCCTGTCCACCGTTCTACAAATCACCGAGTACCGGTGGGTTGTGGGGTCGGCCCGGTCTTTTTGCCTGCTGGGCCAAGCCATTCAGTTTCCCTTGCATGATACTGTTATGGGATAGCATAGCGGCAGGTCTATCTGCCAGCGGGAGACCTCCCTGCTGTCTTAGAGAGTTCTTCGGTCCTCCCTTGGATCGCCACCCAGAGCCCTAGCCGACCGCCGGCTGAGCTGCGACTGGATGGAAGCCTGATCATAATATGTTCTTCCTTCCATTTGAACCCTCCTTCTCGAGGAAGGCGAGGTTAGGGTAGTGAGCTGCCACCCTCGACTCTCCTTTCCTCATTGCTTTCTCTCTCTCTCTCAATCGAATGCCGGTCCACTGTCACACGACTCTGCCGGCAACAGCCGACAGTGTAGCCTAGGTCTCCTCCCAGTCACATGGATCGATGACAGGGTAGGTGTACCTTCAGCCGGTTGCCTGCTGGTCTCCGGCGACCGCCGACAATACTTGATGTTGTCTCCCTTCCCCCCCCCCCCACATAGATTGATGGCTGGAACGGGTTACTCTCAACCGGCGATCCGCCGGCGTCCGGCATGCCTCCGATGTGCCGGCTCCACCTATTTTCATATTACGACAGTAGACTGTCCTCTTACCCTAACCCTGCCGGCAGTGTCTGTTGTATGGCTGTATACAGTAGCCAGTACATCTGTGGTATAGTACATACCCTAGACAGAAAACTATGGTATATAGTTATGCAATAGATAATTTTCTAGCATACTCTATGCATCCATGCACAGTCCCTCGCCGGGACCTACTCGAATTGGGGATAAATATTCTCCCCTTTTCCCTATGCTGAATGATCATCTGCTCCCCCCTTTCACCGCTACTAATACCTCGGAGGAAGTGCTAATTACGCTACTCTGTCCCTATGGGATAGTTTTCTCCTTAGGGCTTATCTGATCGGAAGCCCTAGAGTTAGTAGTGGAGAAGGGTAACGGTAATTGGCTGGGCGAGATTCACAATTATGTGTCTTTCCTGCTTCATTTCCAGCTTACCTATCCTAAGCTTATACTTGGAAAGGAATCTTATATTATAATTAAAATTACATTAAGATTAATCTAGATTATTCTAAGCCTATCATTATAGACTCCCGCATACTCATGTACCCTTTCTTTCTTTACAGGAGGAGTACATCCGGTGTGAGAGCGACTTCTGCAGCGTTCGGCGCCGTGATTACTACGGCCACCTGGCGTGCCAAACCCATGCCAGCTGCTCCGTCACCCAGGGATCTCTGAGGTACTGGGACCCGCAGGTTTGCACGACTTGCAAGGACCTGCTCTATGAGGCGTTCGAGACTCCCCAGTCTGCGGAGTCAAGGGACATCGCTCGAGAGAAACAGCGCAAGTGGGTGCGTGGTTTCCAAAAAACGCCACGGGGCCCTATCTTCCCAGCGAGAAGATGAGAGCTATGCTTTTCCCTAAAGCATCTGCGGATGCTGTCATCCCCAAACCCGAGATCCCTTGCGTCCAGCTGACGGTCGACCCAGACGTTTCGGACGCACTTCAAGACATCCATCTCGACGACGATGACAGGATGTCAAGAGGTGTCGTACATCACCGAGAGGACCCTGATGGCCGAGGATTAAGACGAGGAACCTACAACGGCTCCTGACTCTGAAGGAGAAGGTACCCCTGCGCCCTCCGTAGCTTCTGTAGTCATCTCAGAACCAGTCCCATCTACATCGTCCACTCCTATGCCCAAAAGAATGGATGATTCCATGGACAACTTTCAGGCCATGATGGCGATCCTCGAGGAGAGGTTCCGCAAGAGGGATGAGGACTTCAAGAAAGAAATCCTTCGCTTGACGAAGCAACGCGAGCCTCAGAGGAGGATGAACGTTAAGGACCTTCCTACCTGCTCCGTGACTAACCCGTGGAGGCATGCTGAGCACATGCCCGTCACAAGCAGCAGGATCTTCGTCAATGAAAGGCTAGGCACCGTCCCCCTTGAAGAGGTGGAATTCTGGCCTAGCTTCGAGGCGTACCCAGACTGTTACATACGCCTCAAGTCAGTACCTGTTTCAAAGGAAGAAACTGAGCCGAAGGAGGTCATCATGTTTGACCACCCTAAGGCTCAAACCCTGTTAACTGGATGTTTGAAGGACAAGGGCTACACCAACTCTAAGGTGCTGGCCCTTAGCACGAAACACCCATCCTTTCTTGCTCCAAACACCATGGTCTTCCCCTTCGCAGAGAAGTCCCTCTTGGCAGTGCTGAAGACGGTGGAGGAAGGGAAACCCTGCCCTACATTGGAGAAATGTAGGCCCCTCTCCCTCGCCCTACCCCCCGACAAGAACTGGAAGGACATCCAGTTAACTTTCTCCGTGGGAAAGCTGGAGGCCGTCATCGCTGGACGTCAGTTCAGTGAGAACCTCCTCAAGCTCTCCGAGTATCTCCTTCGTCGGGAGCAGGACACGAAAGAGAGGCTGTCCGCCTCCCTTTCCCTCCAAGTGATAATGGTCTTAGCCAAGACCCACCCACCTAGCGACTCTGACGAAAGACTTCTATAGCTTCGTCAGCGCACTGAGGGCCTGCAGAGAGTTCATGTTTGCGTCTGCCGCAGTCAAACACGAACCATGGAAGCTGATTTCCTCCAAAATTTCGGGAAAAGATCTCTTCTCCAATGACTTGGTGAAAGAGATTGTTGATAAGGCCGCCACGGAGAACCGGAACCTTCTCCAAAAGTGGGGCATGTCATCAGAGAAGAAATCTTTTCCGGATGAGGGCCCCCAACCGAAGAAGTCCAAGAAGCCAAGACCACAGCCTCGTCATGCTAAACACCAGCTTCCTGCAACCGCTGCTCCCCAGTTGGTGGCTCAGCCCCAACAAACCTTCCAACTGGTACCCCAGCCAGTGGTGACTCAGTCACCAGCCTTCACGCCCGCCTACGAGAGGCAGTCGACTACCTTTCGTCCCAGAGGCAGAGGTACCGGCAGAGACTCCTCTAGACGTCCCACCAGAGGGAGAGGAGGCAGGGGAGCAGGCGGTCGAATAGGTAAATCCTTCGGTAACCAGAAGCAATGAGATGCTTCCGGTGGGAGGAAGACTCCGCCTCTTCCAGGATTGTTGGACCTTCGATCACAGCATCATCAAGAACGGACTAGGCTGGAGCTATGAAACACCACCACCAGTTTTCCACCGATTCTTCCAACACTCCACCCCCGTTCTAGAAGAATACGTCCAAGAACTCTTGAACAAGAAGGAGATCAGGAGGGCAAAGTCCATCAGGTTCCAAGCAAGACTATTCTGTGTTCCCAAGAAGGACTCCGACAAACTCAGTGTCATTCTGGACTTGTCCCCTCTCAACAAGTTCATAGTGAACGACAAGATCAAAATCCTGACTCTTCAGCACATAAGAGCCCTACTGCCTCAAAAGGCATATACAGTCTCGATAGACATGGCGGACGCCTACAGGCACATTCCAATGAATTGCCAGACCTCCTCCTACCTAGGATTCAGACTTCAAAGGAGACAGTACGTCTTCAGAGCCATGCCCTTCAGGCTAAACATAGCCCAAAATATCTTCACGACGCTCGCAGAGACAATCGTTTAACAACTACGCCTACAAGGCATCCAGGTGATGGCTTACCTGGATGATTGGCTGGTGTGGGCAGCATCAGAAGAAGAATACCTGCAAGCTTCCACGAAGGTGATCCAATTCTTGGAACATTTGGGCTTCAAGATAAACACCAAAAAGTCTCGACTTTCTCCAGCTCAGAAGTTCCAATGGCTAGGCATCCATTGTGACCTCCAGTCACACCGTCTTTCCATTCCACTGAAGAAGAGAAAGGAAATAGAAAGGTCTGTCAAGAGACTTCTCAAATCCAAACGGATTTCAAGACGACAACAGGAACGGGTTCTCGGCTCCCTCCAGTTCGCTTCAGTAACAGACCCAGTGCTAAGAGCACAGCTAAAAGATGCGTCGGAAGTCTGGAGAGGATACGCATCAAACGCTCGAAGAGATAACAAGAGACCTCTGCCGACTCAGCTACGATCATTCCTCAAGCCATGGTCGGAGGCGAAGGAACTGAAAAGGTCGGTACCTCTACAACTACCTCCACCCTCGGTCGTCATTCATACGGACGCATCGCTAGAAGGATGGGGGGGGGGGGTCACTCCCATCAACGTCAAGTTCAAGGAACATTGTCTCCCCTATTCAATATGTTTCACAACATCTTGAAGGCCATGGCAGTCCTTCTCACCCTGAAGAGGCTGTCCCCACGTCCCTCAGTCCACATCCGACTGACCCTGGACAGCGATGTAGTGGTCAGATGTCTCAATCGTCAGGGGTCAAGATTCCCCCAAATCAACCGAGTGTTGTTGCCCATCTTTCGCCTGGCAGAAAAGAAAAGATGGCACCTCTCAGCAGTTCACCTACAAGGATTCCGCAACGTGACGGCGGATGCTCTATCCAGGACAGCCCCGATAGTGTCAGAATGGTCCTTAGACACAGACTCATTCTCCTTCATCTCCCAAAAAGTCCCGGAACTGCAGATCGACCTCTTCGCAACGAGCGACAAGAAACTTCCTCGCTATGTGGCCCCATACGAGGACCCCCGAGCGGAAGCGGTGGACGCCATGTCCCCTTATTGGAACAGATGGACCAAGATTTACCTGTTCCCTCCACCCAACCTTCTGCTAAAAGTCCTCACCAAGCTGAGATCCTTCAAAGAAATAGAGGCCCTAGTGGCCCCGGAGCAACTGGTTCCCATTGATCCTGGAGTTACAACCCAAG
>NC_090726.1:106435567-106453067 GCF_036898095.1 Palaemon carinicauda | reverse complement strand
GATACCTCTGGATACGAAAGTTTCTGCTTACGAAAAATTCAGGGTACGAAAAGCGATACGAAGATTTTTATGCCCCAGTATACGAAAAAAATTTCAGGATACGAAAAGCTTACGAGATCCCAACTCGTCGCCGAGATTAATTCTAAAATTCACGCGCCGCCAGACTTTGAACTTGGGTAAACTCGCTTACCGCCTCCCGCTCACCCATTGGTTATCTCCCTACTCAGATGCTAGCTGGCGCCATAAGATCCTGCTTTCCTATTGGTCGGCAACTATCCCACCTTGCTTACGCACGGGCGTTCATCTCTCTCTCTCTCTCTTTTCGTTCCGACTGTGGTAACGTTAACATTGACTTCGTGTGCTTTCGCTTGTTAATTAACTGTATCTTATTTTTCAGGGTATCAACCCTTAATTTAGGTGTACAGGTAACAATACACCTTCACTGATTCAAATGCTTGTTATACAGTAGCAAAGAAAACGGACCGTTTTCTTGGGGCTTGGAGGGGATAACTAGGCTATAACTACATTATTGAATAATCTCATGGTGGTTTCTGGAATGGATTAGGCTGTTTTTAACGGTTGGGTTAATTATTGAATGATAGAAATGGCTGCATTGCATGTTTATTACTACAGTTTAGCATGTTTATGAAAGGTGTCTTTTCGTAAGGCTTGGAACGGATTAGGCTATTTACCTGTAAAACGCGACTCAGTATACGAAAAAATCAGCATACGAAACCGTATCCTGAACAGATTACTTTTGTATGCTGAAGCATCACTGTATATATATATATATATATATATATATATATATATATATATATATATATACAGTGGAACCTCTCCACACGAACGTATCTACATCCGAATTTTCCAACATTCAAAGTAAAATTCAAGCAATTTTTCGACTAATGTACACCCAAATTTTATTTCGACGCACGAAGTAAGCAATTTTCGTCGTACCGGTTGTATCCGAATTTTTCGACACGCGAAGTACAATTCGAACACGTTCCTACTTTACACCCGAAGTAAACAATACCCGTGCACGTAGATGGTACTCATAGCGCCGGAGATATTTTTTATTTCCGCCGATAGAAGGCAGCATTTCTACCTCGGAGCTACCCTCAATTAGCGTGGCTTGGGACATTCCTCTGTTCATGTCGGCTTCGTGTGGTTGTGCCCTGTGCATTCTGCTATTATCTGTGTTTTAATCGTGATTTTTTACGTTCATACTTTTACGGTATTTTACGTAAATCATGGGTCCTAAAAGGCTTAGTTTCGCAAGTGGTAGTGGTAGTGGTAAGAAAAGGAATAAGGAAATGCTTTCTTTAGAAGTAAAGTAAGGAATTATTGAAAAGCATGAGCGAGGCGTCCGTGTGAGTGAACTTGCAAAAGAACATCACGACGAACTTACTACAGAGGAGCTCAAGGAACTCCATGCTATGTCTGAGCACATGAGTGATGACAAGGAAGGGATCGAGGAGGTAGAACATGTGTTAGGTTCGGCGTAAATAAAGGAGGTGTTAGGAAAATATCAAGACGTGGTCGACTTCATCGACAAATACCATCCAAAGAAATTGCAGGTTTGTCGTGTAGTTGCGCAGTTTGATGATGTTTCCCTAACTTATTTTCGAAACATTCTGAAAAGCTGTATCAAGCAACTTTCTATCGATAGCTTCTTTAAAAAAACTATGAAGCGAACTCATGATGAAGAGGAAGGAAGTGGTTCAAAGAAAGCGGCAAAGAGTGAAGCGAAAGAAAGTGAAAAAAACAAAAAAAAAACGGCAAAGATTGAAGAGAAAAAAATTCAATCAATTCTAAGTGTAGAGTGAAAGTGATTAAAATTAATCATCAAAAAGAAAAAAAGAAAATGTAACAAAAAATATAAAATATAAAATTAAAAAAAATAAACAAGCTGCGTAGCAAGACCAACACCTGCGCTGGACTTTCTAAGGTAAAGTGACGCTAAAAACCCGTTTCTTATTTATTATTTCTGGATAATTATTCTTTTTTACATGTCTATTATCTAATTTAGAGTGCATATTGTCATGTGTAATTATGTGTAGTAAATTATTAAGGAGTTATCATAGGTTTTTGGGCTCAACCACGGATTAATCCTATTTCAATGTATTCTTATGGGAAAATTCGTTTCTACATCCGAACATTTTCTACATCTGAAGTCGGTTGTGGAACGGATTAAATTCGTGTGTAGAGGTACCACTGTGTATATATATATATATATATATATATATATATATATATATATATATATATATATACATATATACACATATACATATATATATACACAGTATACCATATATCCCGTGTCATACGACGCACCTTCTTTCATGAAAAAATGCCCACCAAAATCACCGTGACCTACTACTTGAGAAAAAGTTGTATAGGGGAGTTTGACACCAATCAAACACCAAACAATTGACATACAAGCACTCAAACTCACGAGAGATAGAATATAAACCTATAATTATCATTCATATGTAATAAATTTATTTATTTCTATATTGCACTTCATTTAATGAAGTACAGTAGCAAATGATTTGTTTAGGTAATCAGCTGATGACTCGCCAACTCCCTTCTACATGCAAACATGCCAACAAGTGGTCTTGCAGCAGACGACGCTATGACAGTTTTTGGGCTCAAGCGATGTCGTCCTAATGGAAGCTCCCTTTGGCTGCTTTCTACTGAAATATTTCTGCGAATGATATTACAAGGGAATTACCGTCACGTATCACGAGGTTCCAACCCCCGGAACGGCTATCTGTAGATATCGTGTATAACCATGGACGTATCCTAAGAAAAACATATATATCTGCACCCCCAAAAGACTTTACCTAGTCTAATCCACTAAGGGGAAGGATAAGTGAGGAGCCGTTACATATCCTATCACCTTTCGGTGCTCCCATACGTCTCTGGCGCTTCATTGCTTTGTTCGCAGCTTCTCGCTACTGTTCTATTGTTCTTTATCAGCTTATTTTGAAGATTTTCTTCGTATGATGGCTTCCTCTTCTTCGTCTAAGTTGAGTACCTACCTTACTTTGCAGTTCGGTATAGCCGTAAATGATTTGGATCCCTAAGGGGTAAATTATTTAGCTTTTTTGACTGAGGAAGCCTGAGCACTTCGAGTCCAGCTAGCCTGGGCGTCGGGTTTTGTACCCGATCGTCCTTATTTTCGTGTTCACTTGTTTTATTGTGTAAGTTTCACGTTAGCTAGTAGTTTTTCAGCATTGCGATGCTTTGGCCTCTATTTAAGTTTGCATTTACATTGCATTTTTGTATTTTATGATTTTTGTGGGTGCATGTCGATTTCGGTCCTAGCCTAGAGATGGTAACTTTTTAGTTGAAGACTGACTCGCCGATGTTGATTTGGTCTATAGTTCCGGACTCGTTGACAGTGGTTTTTTCCCCTCGATGATGTTTTCCTCAGTTATACTAGTTTTCAGAGTTTTTCGGCCCACTTGTCGGCGATTTCTCGGTATATTGACCTTTTAGGCTCTTGGCCATTGTGCTACAAGCATCCGAGAATTTCAGGACTAGGTATGGGCAGTTTTTGGAGCTCCCCTTTGCGAAGGGTGAGCTCATCTATTTGAATATAAGTCGGTTCGCCGACTTTCTGTACTGGCATTTCCTTTAGCCTCTGGGATTTTTATTTTGACTTGTTGCATTCAGGCCTAGCCTATCCTTCGACGGCGTCTCATTGGACCCCCATGCTACATTCGTTTGAGATTTCTCATGCTGAGCTCTGGCAGTTCTTTCGAGTTCCCCTTTGCGAAGGGTGAGCTCAAAATGTTGGTGCGCTGACTATAGTCCTCTGCCGTTTCCTAGCCTCTGGGATTTTTAGATTGAAAAGCATTTGACTTTATTTAATTTAGTTATTGGGCATACTACCCCATGTCGTTACCTCTCCCTGTGGTTGGTTTTCCCGATGCTGACATCGACCTTATATTATTTTTTTATGCTGCTGTGTTTTTGCAATTGCTTCTTGAGGGGGCTAGTCCCTTCGGAGTTCTAGCCCTCCAGAGCCATCAGCATACCTCTCTATAAGGAGTGAATTGTTAGATTGACGGCTGTGCCGGTACTTACGACCTTGTCGTCTCCTACAGCATTCCTAATCTTAGGCATGTAATAGTGATACGTCGCTACTTACGGCGGTGACGCCTCTTAACGTCACGGCCTCCTTATACGTCGCTACTTACGGCGGTGACGCCTCTTAACGTCACGGCCTCCTTATACGGCCCTACGTTTCTGCGGAAATTATTGCTGTTTGACTATGCCGCCACACTTGCCGACATTGTTGTTACTGGCGGCAGGTCTACCCCTTAATAAGGGATTGTTTATTATGCCTCTGCTTTGGGGCGAGCTCTGGGTTGACGACAATGCCATTACTACAGGCAACATTTGTACCTTTATGGCACATGTTTTTTCCTTCCTTTTGAGACCGTCTTCCATAAGGTAGGAGCTCTACTATCTGTCGATGAGTACAATCACAGATTAACATAAAGACCTTATTTCTACTACTTGTGAGGTTTCTTCATGTATGCCGGCCATGGAGGTCTCTTTTACGAAAGGTCTTCCGTGTCTAGGGTTAGAAATAACCACTACACTTGGTTATTTGTTTCTATCAATTTATCCAGTTCCCTTTGAGGGTGTGGATTGGATTTGAGATTGGTAACTTTACAAGTTGGATTCCTTATTGGGTTCTTTCTTACAAGATTATCAATTAGAATTTTAGTCTTTTGTTGCTACGAACATTTTCTCAGTTATCGATGCGTCGATATTGTATCCTATTTGGATCACGGCTTTGTTGCCTTCTGACTAGCTTTTTCTCTGCGGAGATATAGAAGCTATGGTTTTTTTATGAGCACACTCCCCCACCCAAAACCAAACATAAATATTGTTGTTAAGCGTAGCATTTACCTGTCAAAGACTAATTTTTCCAATCTAACGCCATTAACAGGGGTTTGGATATTATGTTCTCTATCTCATACTTCCTCACCAATTGCAATTACACACAATTTGGGGATAACTATTCCCTTTAGTTGTCATCATAGAATGTTACTAATCCATTTTTTTGGGCTCAAGCCATGACGTGCTGATGGAAGGTTCCTTCAGCAGCTTCCTAGGGTATATTTGACTACAGTAGATATTCCCAGAGAATTAAACTAAAGGTTTCACAGAATTCTAACTTCTGGCGCGAGTACCCGTAAGGTTTCCCCTTAGGATATCGTATACTAACAGGGGACGTATACTTGACAAGCCACATGGCTATCTGCACCCCACATAGCGTTTACGCTTCGAGGAGGGTAGAGTGGCAATTATGGGAGGAGCCATTCCAAAAACTCTCCTCCTACGCTGCTGTTATGGTACCTAGCGATGTAAACAAACGGCCGCCATATTGGCCGACGTCGCATCCGTCTGCGCCAAATCCATTCCACTTCTGTAGCGCATCCTAGGAGTTGTGTTTTCCCAGCTTTCGCTTATTTTCTGCATCATGTCGCAATCTTCGGCGTCGCCTTCTTCTGGAAAGTTGTACCATATTCTTGTATTGTTTAAATAAGCTCCAGCCGTAAAGTAACGATTACTTTTCCTTAAATCTAGTGTTTTGTGGCGGAGCTGTGCCTTCACCGGAGGCGTCATGTTGAGACGCTGTTGCTCGCCTAGCATGCTTTATTTAGTTAGCCAGAGCAACGTCCCCAGTCCCTTAACTATATATTAGTCAGTCTTCATTGCTAGGAATTAGTTATTATGCTGTTAGTATTCGCCTTCAGCGATCATGTTAGCCGAACCCTAAGCTAACCTGCTGGCCTAGCCCCTAGGCAAGATGCCTAAGTGTTCATGTTTACTTTTTGCATGATATGAGAGTGTTCCTAGTGTTATGAGTGAAATGAAGATTAAGGCATTATACATACAAGATTCAGTGATTGCATACATGATTTTTTGCCTTCGGGGAAGTGTATAGGGGTTTCGATATTGATAGTCGTCTCCCTTGCACCTAACTTATGCTAGGGATCTTATATGCTTCCTCATTCCCCCCTCAGGTTACCTTTCTAGGTAATCTCCTCCCTCTGAGGTAGCCTAGGCTACACCCTAGCCTCCCTATCCTCGATACTGTCGTATAGGTTAGGCTAGGACCCTTCTGCCCCTTCTCCTGGCCATAGATGTGCGCTTTGAGTTTGGGACAGACCCTCAGAGTATCAGTCGTTCGCCTTCACCATTCCTTTAGGGGAATGTACTCGCCTTCTGGTCCTTTGGAGAACGAAGGGGGAGGGCTTAGCCCTGCCCCCTAGTCCACACTTGGTTGGGTTACGACCCCTCCTCCCTGTGGCCTAGCGACAGGGAGCCATGGGGATTCTGCTTCATTATAGTTCAGGACAGGACACTAGTGCTGTACCTACTCTGGGCTATCCTACCCTGGGCTGGAGAATGTACTCTTCTGGCCTAGACAGGCTAGCCCTGAACAGAATCCCCTTCTATGGGGTATGCAGTAGGGGACTTCGGCCCCTCCTGCACCCCCTTCCTCTTGGGACCCTCTCCCAATCACCACTCTATCCCTTTGTGTTGGCCTGCCATCACACCCCTGTCCGCCGACCTACATTCCCGTCGTGTGCCGGTGACCTGTAGGTCCTGCTTGGTTCCCTCGTTGGCTAGTCCGTTCTGCTACGCTTCCCTCTTATAGTCGATCTATGGGGTTGCCATTGCTGGTCGGTCTGCCGGCGGAGGACCTCCCCCTCTTGAGTGTTCCTCGGCCCTTCCTTGGGCCGCCACCGGCAACCTAGCCGCCGGCAGCCCCTTGCCGCCGGATGAAAGGCCTCACCCCTCCTATCATTTGAACACTCCTTCCAGAGGTGAAAGGGTTTGGGTACTGAGTTACCCTTTCCCCCCTCCACCTCCTAATCTTTCTTTCTCTTTGTCAGTGCTGATCCACTGCCGCTCCCTCTCTCCCGGCGCCTGTCGGCGGTAACTCCGACTTCCTACCTCTCATTGAATGAAGAGTGTCGGTATATCACTGCCGACTTGACGCCGAGGGGGGAGGGCCGGCGGCCCGCCGGCATCCATCCACTACCAGTACCATTGTCATGTCAGTATCCTGTTGGTATACCGCTGCCGGTTGCCTGCTGGCTGTCGGAACTGCCATCACCTTTTAGCGTCACCCTTTCTCCTTGCCACTTAGACTGCTGGCTTAGAAGGGTTCCTTCCTGATGGAGATCCGCCAGTGCCGGTTGGGCCTCCAGCATGCCGCCGGGCTGCCGGAAACACTCAGGTACAGAGATTATTGTGCAGCTATGGATAATAGCCAGTACTCTTATGGTATTGTGATACCCTAAACTAAAAACTATTGTGTATAGTTGTACAGTAAATAATCTTCCAGCATATTCTGTGCATCCATGTGCAGTCTTTTGCCGGGACCTATCCTATAGAAGAGGGTTTTGCATACCCCTCCTTCTCAATTAACTGAATGAACTCAGTTTTTCCCTCCCATCGTTCCTAGTTCTCTGTAGGAAGACTAAGCTTGGCTCATCCCCCACGGGTGTTCCTCTTCCTCCCAGGGCATACTCAGCCCTCTGGAATTACTTCCTCCCAGGGCATACTCAGCCCTCTGGAATTACTTACATTGAGAGGTCACGGCAATGGACTGGGCGGGATACACGAGTATGTGTCTTTCCTACCTTCCTTTCTAGCTTAACTATCCTAAGCTTATACATGGAATCTTATATTATAAATAATTAAACTTAGTTCTAATCTAAGATTAAATTAAGTCACTTTCGTATTGACTTTCAAGTACTCATAGCCTCTTTCTTTTACAGGACGAGTATGTGAAGTGTGAGAGCGCCTTCTGCAGCGTTAGTCGCCCGGACTTTTATGGTCACCGGGTATGCCGATCCCACGCCGGCTGTTCCACCTTGAAAGGGGACCTTCGCTATTGAGATCCGCAGGTCTGCACCGTGTGTAAGATACTGCTGGATGAGGCGTTGGACAACCCTCCGTCTACGGAGGTTAGGGACAAGGCCCGAGAGTGGGTGAGTGGGTTTCAAAAGAACGCCACGGGGCCCTATCTCCCAAGCGAGAGAATGAGAGCCATGCTCATCCCCAATGCATCTGCGGATGCCGTCATCCCCAAGGACGAGATCCCGTGCGTCCAACTAACGGTCGAGCCGGATGTCTCGGCCGCACTTTGTCAGTGCCACCTCGACGAGGTGGAGAGGATGTTGGAGGTCTCCGACGACACCGAGAGGACCCTCTTGGAAGGGGGTCAGGAGAAAGAAGAGGACCTTGTGGAGTCCCCGGATTCTGAGGGCGAGATTGCCCATACACCCTCTGTGGCTTCCGTTGCGACCTCGGAGCCAATTCCTTCCACATCGGCCACCCCAGTACCCGCCCCAGCAAGTTCCCAGGATACCTTCCAGGTCTTGATGGCATTCCTGGATGAAAAGCTCCGCCAGGGGCAGGCGGACATCAAAAAGGAGATACTGGGCTTGAAAAAGGCGCCCAACGAGATTTCCGTCAAGTATCTCCCCGAGTGCTCGGTGACGAACCCCTGGTGGCATGCAAAATATATGCCTATCACCACTGGACGCATCGTGATTAACGCTAAGCTAGGTGCCGTTCCCCTTGAAGAGGTGGATTTCTACCCTAGCTTTGAGGCCTATCCGGACTGCTTTGTCCGTCTGAAGTCCGAGCCATCCTCCAAGGAGGAGACCGGGCCAAAGGAGGTAATCGTGCTAGAGCACTCCAAGGCTCAGGCTCTGCTGGCCAACTGCCTCAAGAACAGGGGCTACACCAATTCAAAGGTGCCAGCCCTAAGCAAGAACCACCCGTCATTTCTTGCTTCCCCCACCATGGTCTTCCCCTTTGCTGAAAAGGCTTTGACCGCTGTGTTAAAGGCAGTGGAGGAGAACAAACCCTGCCCTACATTGGAGGAATGTTGGCCTCTCTCCCTCTCCCTACCCCCGGACGGTAAGAGCTGGAAGGACATCCAGCTAACTTTCTCGGTTGGGAGGCTGGAACCTGACGTCAGTTCCATGAGGACCTTCCCAAGCTCATGGCTTACCTCCGCCGTCGGGAATTGGACACCAAAGAGAGACTGGCTGCCTCTGTCTCTTCAGGTGGTCCTTGAGACAATGTCCAGCGATACTCGGGTCCCCACCATCTACATGGTCCTCGCGAAAACCCACCTTGCCACCTTGTTGAAGGACCTATATAGGTTTGTCAAGGCTCGGAGGGCATGTAGAGAGTTTGTGTTTGCGACGCAACCGTTAAGACACGAACCCTGGAAACTGATCTCCTCGAACATCTGGGGCAAATATCTCTTTCCACTGGATCTGGTGAAAGAGATTGTGGACAGAGCCTCTAATGAGAATAGGAACCTTCTCAATAAGCGGGGCTTGTTGCGCAAAAGGAAGTCTTCTCAGGATGAGGGCCTCCAGCCTAAGAAGAAACCCGACAAGTCATGCCCCCAACAGAGTCAAGCTTAACGCCAGTTTCCGGCTGCCGCTACTCCTCAATTAGTGGCTCAACCACAACAGACCTTTCAATTGGTCCCTCAGCCGGTGGTGTCCCAATCACCAGTTTTCACCCCAGCCTACGAAAGGCAGACCACTACCTTTCGCCCCAAGGGTAGAGGCTCCGGCAGAGACTCCTCTCGACGTCCTTCCAGAGGGAGAGGCGGAAGAGGAGCAGGCGGCCGAGGTGGTAAGCCCTCGGGTAACCAGAAGCAATGAAGTGCTTCCGGTGGGAGGAAGACTCTGCCACTTTCAGGATCGCTGGACCTTCGATCCTTGGGCCCACAGCATCATCAAGAAAGGACTGGGCTGGAGCTGGATATCACCTCCACCAGTCCCTCATCATTTCTTCCAACAATCAACCCCCATTCTGGAAGAATATGTTCAAGAACTCTTGAACAAGAAGGTGATCAAGAGGGTAAAGTCCATCAGGTTCCAGGGAAGGCTATTCTGCGTTCCCAAGAAAGACTCAGACAAACTCAAGAGTCATTCTCGACTTATCCCCTCTCAACAAGTTCATTGTGAACAACAAGTTCAAGATGCTGACCCTTCAACATATAAGGGCCCTACTGCCTCACAGGGCTTACACGGTCTCCATAGACCTGGCGGATGCCTACTGGCACGTTCCAATGAATCATCAAGCTTCCTCCTACCTAGGATTCAGGCTTCAAAGAAGACAATACACCTTCAGGGCCATGCCCTTCGGCCTCAACGTGGCCCCAAGAATCTTCACGAAGCTCGCAGACACGATCGTCCAACAGTTAACGTCTTCAAGACGTCCAGGTGATGGCCTACCTGGACGATTGGCTGATCTGGGCGACATCGCCAGAAGAATGCTTGCGTGCCTGCAAAAAGGTGACCCAGTTCCTGGAACATCTGGGTTTCAAAATCAACACCAAAAAGTCTTGACTGTCTCCAGCTCAGAAGTTTCAGTGGTTGGGAATCCACTGGGATCTTCAGTCACACCGTCTTTCCCTCCCTCTGAAGAAAAGGAAGGAAATAGCGGGATCTGTCAAGAGACTTCTAAAAACCAAATGGATCTCAAGACGACAACAGGAACGAGTACTCGGCTCCCTGCAGTTCGCCTCAGTGACAGACCCAGTGCTAAAAGCACAGCTAAAGGATGCATCGGGAGTCTGGAGATGAAACGCATCCATCGCTCGAAGAGATCTCAAGAGACCCTTACCAACCAGGCTTCGTTCACTCTTAAAACCCTGGTCAGAGACAAAGAACCTAAGAAGATCCGTTCCTCTCCAACCACCACCCCCGTCGATCACCATCCACACGGATGCCTCACTGAAAGGGTGGGGGGGTCACTCCCACCAACGACAGGTTCAAGGAACATGGTCTCCCCTATTCAAGAAGTTTCACATCAACATCTTGGAGGCCATGGCGGTTCTTGTCACCTTGAAGAAACTGTCCCCTCGTCCCTCGATCCACATCCGCCTCACCCTGGACAGCGCTGTGTTGGTCAGATGTCTCAACCGTCAGGGGTCACGATTGCCCCATCTCAACCGGGTGCTATTACCCATCTTCAGCCTTGCGGACAGGAAAACATGGCACCTTTCGGCAGTTCACTTACAAGGATTCCGCAACGTGACGGCGGACGCTCTATCCAGGACAAGACCGATAGAGTCGGAATGGTCCCTAGATGCAAGATCATTCTCCTTCATCTCCCATCAGGTCCCGGAACTGCAAATCGACCTCTTCGCGACGAGCGACAACAACCAACTTCCTCTTTATGTGGCCCCATACGAGGACCCCAAGGCGGAAGCGGTGGACGCCATGTCCCTGGACTGGAACAGGTGGACCAAGATTTACCTGTTCCCTCCAACCAACCTTCTGCTAAAAGTCCTCACCAAGCTGAGAACCTTCAAGGGAACGGCAGCCCTAGTGGCTCTCAAATGGCCGAGGAGCAATTAGTTCCCTCTCATCCTGGAACTGAAGCCCAAGCTAATCCCCCTGCCGGACCCAGTTCTCTCCCAGCAGGTCCAGAAGTCGACTGTCTTCGCTTCATTAAGGAAAACCCAAGACCTTCATCTCATGATTTTCTCTCACTAGCTGTGAAGAAAAGATTTGGAATATCGAAGAAGTGCCTAGACTTCCTAGATGAATACAAAACAAGAGTCTACCAGAAGGCAATACGAGTCTTCCTGAAGAAGTGGGTGTCCTTTGTCAAGGAAAAGAATCCTTCGGAAATCTCTATGGATTTTTGTATGTCCTTCTCCATTCACCTTCATGGACAAGGCCTCGCAGCCAACACGATTTCCACTTGTAAATTGGCCTTGACAAGACCATTACTCTATGCCTTCCAGGTTGATCTGTCCAATGAAATCTTTAACAAAATTCCAAAAGCATGTGCTAGAGTCCGTCCTGCACCTCCACCGAGACCTATTTCCTGGTCTCTCGACAAGGTGCTTCATTTTGCCTCTAGCCTGGACAATGAATCTTGCCCTCTGAAAGACCTGACCCAAAAAGTGATTTTCCTTTTCGCTCTCGCTTCGGGAGTGCGGGTCAGTGAAATAGTGGCCTTATCTAGAGAGGGGGGCCAGATACAGTTCGTCGAGACAAGGGAACTTACCCTCCTCCCTAACCCAACGTTTCAGGCAAAGAATGAGCTCCCAACTAAGAGGTAGGCCCTTGGAGAATCTGCCCTCTGAAGGAAGATGTCTCTCTATGCTCAGTAGAGAGTCTTAAGGTCTATCTTCGTAGAACTTCAGACTTTGGCGGAGGACAACTCTTTAAAGGCGAAACGTCGGGAAGTGATTTGTCACTCAAACAATTACGGGCGAAGATCACCTATTTTATTCGCAAAGCAGATCCTGACAGTACACCCGCTGGTCATGATCCTAGAAAAGTCGCCTCTTCCCTTAACTTTTTCCAAGGTATGGATTTCGAGAGCCTCCGATCCTTCACAGGCTGGAAATCCTCGAAAGTGTTCTTCAAACACTATGCAAAGCAGGTGCTAGAACTCGAGCATTTTGTGGTAGCACTCGAGCATTTTGTGGTAGCTGCAGGTAGTGTACTAAAACCTGCTGCTTAACACTGCGAAGGACAGTGAGTTATTCGGGACAGTGAGTTATTCGGGACACTAACTCAACGGGTGCCTGTGTTGACCCTTGTGCGATACAGTGTTTTAAGTGCCACTCAGTGTCACTAGAGACTGTTCCTCCTTAAGGTGAAATGACAGACTCGTACACGTGTGCCACATGTTCATTGGACAAGAAATGTATTTCAGATTTCAAAGACTATCCAGTTCCACTGGAACTTACGTGTGTTGTAGCAAGATCTTTTCAGATTTCACACCTTCGTCTTCGACAATCTCCAGCCTATGTCTGCATCCAAATATTTTTATTTTAAATAAGTTATCTTATTTCATTTTATTGCAAAATTCTTCCAAATAAATTGAAATTTCGCTATCAAATGCGTCTTATTTCGCCCTACTATAACCAAATATACTACAGTTTTAGTATTTTAATTATCCTAATTTTATCAGCATTATAAATCATCTTCTTATACTACTCCTGGTGGAGATACTCACCAAAGAAATGTGATATTTTTGTTCCTACAAAAAGTACTTATCTCTCAGGACATGTCTATGAGACCGACAGGTCCCTCGTCCAAGGCCGAGTCTTCTTCCCCAGGTGACTTCAAAATCTTCCTACGTCCAATTAGGACTTCCCTGCCAGGGGGGCAGGAAGCCATGTAATAGCTTATGCCATTGGGAGTGACACGTAACAGAGATGTCACAGTCTCCATGGTCATTAGACCAAAGGAATATTGTTTGGAAGTCAAAGGCACTATTGAATTGGGGAAAAAATCCACAATACACTAATTCTCTGGTACACTTCCATCAGCACGTCATGGCTTGAGCCCCAAAAAACGGATTTTGAGCGAAGCGAAAAATCTATTTTTGGGTGAGATAGCCATGACGTCGTGATGGACCCGCCCGAAACTCTCTATTCTGACCTGTCAAGCCCCTCCCTTTCTTATTGTATCTTGGAGGCTGGCGGATACGCCGGGTGGAATGGATTTGGCGCGGACGGATGCGACGTTGGCCAATATGGCGGCCGTTTGTTTACATCGCTAGGTACCATAACAGTAGCGTAGGAGGAGAGTTTTTGGAACGGCTCCTCCCATAATTGCCACTCTAACCCCTCGAAGCGTAAACGCTATGTGGGGTGCAGATAGCTATGTGGCGTATTCCTTTTAGTATATGATATCCTAAAGGGAAACCTTATGGGTACTCGCGCCAAAAGTTAGAATTTTGTGAAACCTTTAGTTTAATTCTCTGGGAATATCTACTGTAGTCAAATATACCCTTGGAAGCTGCTGAAGGAGCCTTCCATCAGGACGTCATGGCTATCTCACCCAAAAATAGATTTTTCGCTTCGCTCAAAATCCGTTTTTTTAGCTTGGTGATTCAGAGACCTTTGTACTCATAATTTTTCTTTTTCTCCTTACAGGTGGGGTCTTCGAAGGAGATGCACTGCAGAGTGCAGATTTGTGCCAGAACCGTGAGGCATCCCTGCGGTTTTAATTTCTGCAGGATCCATGCCAAGTGCCGGAGGATGAAGGGTCTAGTCTCTTTCTGGGACCGCCAGGACTGCAGTGTGTGCAAAGACTTGCACCACTCGGGGTGGATATCGAAGGATATCTGACGACGACCGGACATTCTTTCCGAGATTCCTTCGTACCTGGGTCAGGGGATTTAAGAAGAATGCCAACCCGAAGGCTCCTTACCTTTCATCTACAGAGTGGAAGGATATCCTCTTCCCTAAGGCAGCACCAGATTTGGTATTGGGATATTCCCCACCTAGGCCCATGCCAATCGTCCAGTTGCATGTGGATGAGGCTCTAGGTGCTATGAGCCTTAACCATGATAACATGCCTACGGTTTCCTCTCTATCTCTGGGTAGAGAATCAGCTCTTTTGTCAACCGTGGAATCAGATGACAAACCTCTCCCTCCGATGGTTGATTCTTACCTGCCCGAGTTGGATGATGATAGTGTGGCGTCTGTAAGGGACTCAACAACATCAAAGAATGATGTTCAAAGTCTTGCGTGAGGAGATTCAGGCTTTGAAGTCTCAGGAGGAACTGGGTAAGGCTAAAGTCCTGCATTCTCAGCCACCTTTCTGTACTCAACAGAATCCCTGGAGGTACGCGGGTCACGCGGTACTTTCCGAGGGTATCTTCAACATTGAGGAAGGGTTAGGCTCCAGGCCGACAGCCGATTCGGAATTTTATCCAGATATTGAGGCCTATCCCTTTTGCTATGCAAGGTTGGCTGAAGGAGTCCCATTGAGAGATGACACTATCCCCAAAGAAACGATCCTTCTAAAACACACCAGAGCCCAGCACCTGGCCATTAAGGAAATGAAGACAGCACGCAGCTAGGTGCTTTTGGTAAAAGGTTAGCCACCTTTGTAGCTCCAGATACAATAGTTTTTCCTTTTGCTTTCGAAAGTTTTCGTAGCTGTGGATAAGGCCACCCGAGAAGGTAAATCTCTCCCGGTGCTGGAAGAATGTAGACCTGTGTCACTCTTTCTTCCACATGATGCAGACCATTGGATGGATGTTCAGTTTACCTTTTCAGAAGGTAAACTGGATAAGGATGTAGCCAGTCAACAATTTAATGAAAAATTACCTGGGATTCCTGAACACTATATATATATATAATATATATATATATATATGTATGTATGTATGTATGTATGTATGTATGTATATATATATATATTATATATATATATATATATATATATATATATATATATATATATATATATATATATATATATATATATATGTACATATATATACAGTATATATATATATATATATATATATATATATATGTACATATATATATATATCTATATATATATATATATATATATATATATATATTATATATGTATGTATGTATGTATGTGTATATATATATATATATATATATATATATATATATTATATATATATATATATATGTATATGTGTATATATATATATATATATATATATATATATATATATATATATATATATATATATATATATATATATATATACAGTGGAACCTCTACATACGAATTTAATCCGTTCCAGAACCAACTTCGGATGTAGAAAATGTTCGGATGTAGAAAATGTTCGGATGTCGAAACGAATTTCCCCATAAGAATACATTGAAATAGGATTAATCCGTGATTGAGCCCAAAAACCTATGATAACTTCTTAATAAACTACTACACAATTTTCCCATGAGAATAATGAACACTAAATTAGATAATAGACATGTAAATAAGAAGAATAGACATGTAAATAAGAAGAATTAGCAAAAAATGATAAATAAGAAACGGGTTTTTAGCGTCACTTTACCTTAGAAACTCCAGCGCAGGTGTTGTTAGTCTTGCTACCAGAGAGGAGACGGACGGGCGGCAAGGAGGTAGAGAGGTTAACTACGATAAACGTACACTACCGTAACTTATTCTAACTTACACTAAGTGAACTTTAACATAACTTAGCTTATTTTTTTTTTTTTTATAATTTATATTTTTTTTTACATTTTCTTTTTTTCTTTTTGATGATTAATTTTAATCACTTTCACTCTCTACACTTAAAATTGATTGAATTTTTTTCTCTTCATTCTTTGCTGTTTTCTTTGAACCACTTCCTTCCTCTTCATCACGAGTTCGCTTCGTAGTTTTTTTTAAAGAAGTTATCAATAGAAAGTTGCTTGGTACAGCTTTTCAGAATGTTTCGAAAATAAGTTAGGGAAACATCATCAAACTGCGCAACTACACAACAAACCTGCAATTTCTTTGGATGATATTTGTCGATGAAGTCGACCAAGTCTTGATATTTTCCTAACACCTCTTTTATTTGCGCGGAACTTATTGCAAGTTCACTCATACGGACGCCACGCTCATGCTTTTCAATAATTCCTTGCTTTACTTCTAAAGAAAGCATTCCCTTATTCCTTTTCTCACCACTACCACTACCACTTGCAAAACTAAGCCTTTTAGGACCCATGATTTTCGTAAAATACCGTAAAAGGATGAACGTAAAATATCACGATTAAAACACAATTAATAGCAGAACGCACAGGGCAAAACCACACAAAGCCAACGAGAACAGAGGACTGACCCAAGCTACGCTAATTGAGGGTCCCTCCGAGGTTGAAGTGCTGCCTTCTATTGGCGGAAATAAAAAACACATCAGGCGCTATGAGCTACGCATACGAGTATTGTTTACTTCGGGTGTCGAAAAAAAAATTCGGGTGTAGAGTAGGAACGTGTTCGAATTGTACTTCGCGTGTCGAAAAATTCGGAAGCAACCGGTACGACGAAAATTGCTTACTTCGTGTGTCGAAATAAAATTCGGGTGTAGTCAAAAATTTGCTCGAATTTTACTTCGGATGTTGGAAAATTCGGATGTAGATACGTTCGGATGTAGAGGTTCCACTGTATATATATATATATATATATATATATATATATATATATATATATATATATATATATATATATATATATATATATATATATATATATATATATATATATATATATATATATATATATATATATATATATATATATATATACAGTGGTACCTCTACATACGATCTTGATTCGTTCCAGAAACTGCTTCGTATGTTAAAACAATCGTATGTTGGAGCAAATATTCCCATAAGAATACACTGTAATTTGTATAATTCATTCCACACCCAAAAAACCTATACAGTGAACCCTCGTTTATCGCGGTAGATAGGTTCCAGACCCGGCCGCGATAGGTGAAAATCCGCGAAGTAGTGACAACATATTTACCTATTTATTTTACATGTATATTCAGACTTTTAAAACCTTCCCTTGTACGTAGTACTGTTAACAAACTACCCTTTAATGTACAGAACACTTAATGCATGTACTAACGTACCCTAAACTAAAACAGGCACAAATATTAAAGGCGACTTTATATC